>NC_060119.1:50873377-51229737 GCF_021461395.2 Schistocerca americana | reverse complement strand
ATTTGATATATAGCCCACAACTGCCACCGATTCTATTTATTCAAATCCATAACATCTTGTCTAGGTCTACATACTCAGATTAGAAGAAGTTGAGGCTGTCTCTTAAAAAGGGGTCAACCACAATTTTTATCTGCTTTTATATATGTATATAGCGTTTATATAGTGTTTATTTTTGTGTGCTTGGATCTTATGATATCTAGATTCACTACAATATATGTCTGGACGCTAACCCATGTATCAGTCATAATGCTCCCTATTTGCTCAGGATTATTTGTTGTTAATTGGTCTATTATGCTTTTGAAACAATTTATGCTTAAAGTGGGACCCTCAGCTAATAATTATTGTTGAAATACATATCTGAGAAAGCCTTTGTTACGATCTGAGATGACATCTTATACTTACAATCAATTTGTGATGTCTATTTTAGCCAACATATGGAGGGTAGATTGAAGTCATCACCATCTGTAATTCTATGACTGGGGTACCAATTTGAAATGACTGAGCATGTCTTTGAGCTGTTCAGCAACTCTTCCAGGTGGTTGGTAAAATGAGCTAGTCATTAATTTGTTCAAGTTGTCAAATATAACCTATCCATACTAACTCACAGGGACTATCTACATAAATAAGTAAAAGGGAATGGTGATGAATTCAGATGACTGAAACAGAGGGGAAACATGATTAATTAAGGCTGTAATTGTATTGTGTCACAAGAAGGTAATGACAGAAGGTTGATGACATTTGAGAGGAGGAGCCATAATTCAGTTGGGTCGAGGTATTTTGTGGTTGACCGATACTCAGAGCGCATCGAATGTCCCACCTTCACTGTGTCGAGTGTCTATCTTGTCTTTATGTCCTCAGTTGACTTACTCTTCTGATAATTCATAATGTAATTGGATACATAGAGAGTCTAATATATAGAAGGTCTTAAAGTTTACAAGCTCATGGAGCCTGTGGACCTTCCTTGTGGCAGAAATGTTGAAGGGGAAGGAAGAGTGGTCAAGGAAAAGAACTGGTGAGGTTTAGAAAAAAGGAGTAGAGATGGGAAAATTTGGAAGACTTCATGCAGCCATAGCCCCTTGTTTTGGTTGACTTTTCCAAATTTACTACTTTTACTAAAATTCATCAGGCCATCTCCGTCACCCCTCTTCCTTCCCCTTCAACTCTTCTGCCAGGAGAGGGGCCACTGGCTCCCAAAACTTACAAACTGTAATACCCTCTATATGATTGTTCTCCTGCCAAAGGTTGCTGAGTAGACTTTTTGTTTATTCAGTTGCATTATATTTTCAAAAACTGATTATTTTCTTCTAATAACTGCTGTGTTTTACTTCTTGTCGTCATTTACTAGGTGAATTTGAAATTAAAACTACATTGATTAGGCCATAATTTGAGGACTACTTTATCTGAACAGGCTAAACTCTTCAAGCATAGTTTTTTCACTGCATTCTGAGGAATTTTGCCAGCTTCAGCCAATATTGGCTTTTTGTCCTGAAAGTGGATTCTTTGCTCATAATAGACAGCTGACTGCTCCTCTGGTTTGTTAATCATATGCGGTATGGCCTCCACGTATTTCCCTACCAGGTTTTTACAATTACCAGAGTTTGCAATGTAAGCTAATTTAACCATCTTCCCAGCATCATCTTCAACACTGATATGATGTGGACATCTGAATTATTTGCATAATGTCCCTGTTAACAAGATGCTGTTAATGTTTTGAGAGAAAATGTGTTTGTCGCTACACGTAGCTATATATATGTCCAATGTGTATTATGTATTTTGCTGCTGTGAGAGCAACTGTGTTGGTTTCTTCCATGCATTTGACATTATCCACATATTTACTTCAGGTTTATACAGATTTTGTCATAATTAAAAGTGAATAGTGACTTGTGTGAAAATACACTCCTGGAAAAAGAATTAGGTAAACCCTTTCAGAGGTTTCCAATTCACTCAAGATTTGTTGAAACATTCACACTCAAGATTTATTGTTGCAACAGTGTGTATGGAGTACATGAAATGACTAAATTTACAGGTTGGTAGCCGAAGTGGTACTGAGGTCTCAGATATCGGTCCGTGCTGAAATTTCCATTTTAGTATGTGGTGCAGCCTCCAAATGTGTCAATGCGGATACTGACTCTGGCATCCAGTCCATCATACAGATGGTGAATATTGTACAGGAATACACTATGCTACACCTGCCAGACCTGTTCTTGTAGTTTTGTAAGAGCTGTTGGAACAAGAAATGACTTGTGCCATTCGTCAACCATCATCTCCAGCTCGGGCTCCATTGGGGACAAGTGTGGAGAAAGTGCTGTCCCAAGAATTTTCTTCAGGTCTTGCAGAGCATGTTGAGTTCCATGGGCACTGTTTGGGCTAGCGTTATCCTGTTTGAACAACACATCATTTTCAAGGTGCAAGAATGGCAAAAAAACTGGGCTAACAACATTCTGCCCATACAGATCAATGGTTCACATCCCTTTCATAAATGCAAAGATAAACGAGAATTGTAGCTTATCGCAACCCCAAATGTAAGGACTGTGGTGGGACCAGTGTGCCTCGAATGAAATAAGTTTATGAGACATCGCTCACCAGGTCTGTCATACATGCAAATGAGCATCACTTGCTTGCAGGCAGAATCTGCTTTCATCATTGAAGTCTATCACACACCATGCTGTCTTCCAAATGATCCTCTGATAGCACGAACAGTGCAAGTCGATGCTGTGCCATGGGTGGAAGATAGGCTAGCCTGACTGCTAATAACCAATTTTCAACAGTTCGTGTTGGCACATATGGGCTCACAAGACCTCTTATCTGTGTGTGGTAGCTGTACGAACTGCCACTGTAGCCCTCACCATATGTCTGTCTATACAGCTGTCTGTGCGGTGTGTAGGTCCAGGATCTCTTTCATGTGAGTGACACACTGAGGGAGGTGGTGCAGTGGTTAGCATACTGGACTTACATTTGGGAGATAATGGTTCAAACCTGCGTCCAGCTATCCTGATTTAGGTTTTCCATGATTCACTTCAGGCAAATGCTGCGATGGTTCCTTTGAAAGGGTATGGCTAATTTTCTTCCCCATTCTTGCATAATCCAGTGGGACCAATGACCTCATTGTTTTGTCCCTTCCCCCAAATCAACCAACCGAGCAATGGGTGTGACAATACTCACATGACCACTGATAAGAGCGTCATTAGACAGCTGACACAACACATCTAGTCAGTCTCCTCTCTATGACATGCAACACACAAAGGCTCTGTAGTCAGATGTGCTTGACAAGTAAACGTGCTGCACTTCATACAAACTTTTATCATGGAGTTGCCTTTTTTTTCCTTCCACACACATGTAACACCCATTCTTCTTCATCTCTGATGGCTCTGGTGTGTCAATGACAGCTTCTGAAGGGAATTTCTTTCTTAGGTTGGAAATCATCTCAATGAGGACTGATACCTGAATTTCTATTCTTCAAGTGTTCATTTGCCAATGGAAATTCTTCAGATAAATACATTGAATTATGACATTTCCTTTTGGTTGCGAAAGTGAATACAAAATTTGGCAATTTGGCCCAGTTATGTTCAGCATAAGTGCAAAATGGCTAAGCAGGGATGGCTAGAGGACAAATGTAAGGATGTAGAGGTTTATCTCACTTGGGGTAAGATAGATACTGCCTACAGGAAAATTAAAGAGACCTTTGGAGGAAAAAGAACCACTTGTATGAATATCAAGAGCTCAGATGGAAACCCAGTTCTAAGCAAAGTAGGGAAAGCAGAAGGCTGGATGGAGTATATAGAGGGTCTATACAAGGACAATGTACTTGAGGACAATATTATTGAAATGCAATAGCATGTAGATGAAGATGAAATGGGAGATAAGATACTGCGTGAGGAGTTTGACAGAGCACTGAAAGACCTGAGTTGAAACAAGGCCCTGGGAGTAGATAACATTCCATTAGAACTACTGACAGCCTTGGGAGAGCCAGTCCTGACAAAACTCTACTATCTGGTGAGCAAGATGTATAAGACAGCCGAAATACCCTCAGACTTCAAGAAGAATAAATAAATTCCAGTCCCAAAGAAAGCATGTGCTGGCAGATGTGAAAATTACCAAACAATCAGTTTAAAAAGTCATGGATGCAAAATACTAACGCGAATTCTTTACAGACTAATGGAAAAACTGGTAGAAGCCAACGTCAGGGAAGATCAGATTGGATTCCACAGAAATACTGGAACACGTGAGGCAATACTAACCTTACGACTTATCTTAGAAGAAAGATTAAGAAAAGGCAGACCTACCTTTCTAGCATTTGTAGACTTAGAGAAAGCTTTTGACAATGTTAATTGTAATACTCTCTTTCAAATTCTGAAGGTGGCAGGGGTAAAATACAGGGAGCGAAAGGCTACTTACAATTTGTACAGAAACCAGATGGCAGTTATAAGAGTCGAGGGACTTAAAAGGGAAGCAGTGGTTGGGAATGGATTGAGACAGGGTTGTTGCCTCTTCCCGATGTTATTCATTCTGTATATTGAGCAAGCAGTGAAGGAAACAAAAGAAAAATTCGGAGTAGGTATTAAAATCCAAGGAGAAAAAATAAAAACTTTGAGGTTCACCGATGATGTTGTAATTCTGTCAGGGACAGCAAAGGACTTGGAAGAGCAGCTGAACGGAATGGACAGTGGTTTGAAAGGAGGATATAAGATGAACATCAACAAAAGCAAAATGAGGATAATGGAATGTAGTGGAATCGGGTGATGCTGAGCAAATTAGGTTAGGAAATTAGGTTAGGAAATGAGACACTTAAAGTAGTAAAGGAATTTTGCTATTTGGGGAGCAAAATAACTGATGATGGTCAAAGTAGAGAGGATATAATATGTAGACTGGCAATGGCAAGGAAAGTGTTTCTGAAGAAGAGAAATTTGTTAACATTGAGTGTCAGGAAGTCGTTTCTGAAAGTATTTGTTTGGAGTGTAGCCATGTATGGAAGTGAAACATGGACGATAAATAGTTTGGACAAGAAGAGAATAGAAGCTTTCGAAATGTGGTGCTACAGAAGAATGCTGAAGATTAGATGGGTAGATCACATAACTAATGAGGAGGTACGGAGTAGAATAGGGGAGAAGAGGAGTTTGTGGCACAACTTGACAAGAAAAAGGGACTGGTTGGTAGGACATGTTCCGAGGAATCAAGTGATCACAAATTTAGTATTTGAGGGCAATGTAGAGGCTAAAAATCGTAGAGGGAGACCAAGAGATGAATACACTAAACAGATACTGAAGGATGTAGGTTGCAGTGGGTACTGGGAGATGAAGAAGCTTGCACAGGACAGAGTAGCACGGAGAGCTGCATCAAACCAGTCTCTGGACTGAAGACCACAACACAACACACATGTTCAGCATACTATAAACTAACACCATAGGCCAACTCCTAAATTTGGAAACAGCATAACCTATAATCATTTTATCCACAGTATCCATTCCTCCTTCAGTGTGATTGTAATTTAATAGTGATACCTGGATTTCCTGTTTCAGGGTTGATATCATGCATTGTGGACACGAGTATCTGTGAACAATTACTTTTTGTTGGGTACAAGACAAGAGATTTATTAGCTTGGAAGCCAAGTTTTGAAACTCCACAGGTTGATCTCTTAGATATGAAATTCAGGAGGGATCTCTCTTTCCTTCTTGTGAAGAGTGCCTAGGATGGTCAATTTTTTTCTCTAACATGTCTTCCACTACTGGCAGCTTGTGTACATTTCATCGATTGTCACATAATCAGCAGGATTATATGATCACTTCAGGTTGATTGCAAAGGAATGTGGACACTTTCTGACAGCGGTTATGCTGTCAAGTTTTTCCTTTCATTTTGAGTGGAAATATTAGCAAACCTCATACAATGCATTACAAGCAGAATTCTGTTGTAGCTCATTAAGGCCGCGTATTCAGTGGCTCAGTCTTAGAGTTAAAAATGACAGAGCAAGTGCTTGAGTGTCAGTCACCTCTGATCTCTCTGAAGATGGCTGGATGGTATTCAGCCAAAATATTACAAGAAGAAGAAGAAGAAGAAAAAGCAGAATTTATGTGGGTGAATGCCAAAAATTTAATGGAACAGTCTTTACACCATGACAATTTGAAGAACCGTGGACACCAGCTTGTCACAGATTGGGTATTTAGTTCTGCTTTGAATGGTGTTACTTCTTGCCCCTGGGTTATGCTTACTAGTGTTAGTGACTAGAGCATTCTTCCTTGCAAAGCTAAAAATGCAACAGTAGCTACACAAATGTCTTCACATGGTATTAGTAGGATCTACATAGAATAAGTATTAGCAGAAATGAATGTACTGAGATCATCCTTCACTCCAATGAAACTTTTGAAGCAAATAAAACCGTCTAGATCATTAAAAATATGGTCTTTGTTCATTGTCTTCATGAGATATCTGCAATAACGATTAAAGGAACATAAAGAGTGATAGATGCTTGTTCACGACATTGAGCTCAAAAAATTTAAAAAGTAAAAATTATTTTAAAGGTTCACTCACAAAGAAACTTCGAACTTGTGAAGCAAAATTCAGTGTCAATATTGAAATCTATGTCTAATCAGCATGTCACTTAATAAGTGGTTGAAAGTTAATACAAAGATTTGAGTTCCAGCTTACAGGCAGCACTGATGTGGGAAACATTGCCTTCAAGTTTCACTTTTTTATTATTGTATTTTTCCTTCTTCTAGTTATAATTATTAAAAAGCAGAAATAAGTTAAATTACAAATATACACATTCAAATTATAAAACAGGATTAAATTCAGTAAAATTTCTTACTAATGGGACAACTTTTTAGATATGACATGTAGTCCATGTGCAGTGGAACCAAACTTACCAAGTAATCACTGAATCTGTTAATATTATCTACACATCAGGCACATGAAATGGCAGTATTTAATAATAATAATAATAATAATAATAATAATAATAATAATAATAATAATAATAAATAGAAGTAGTATTGTTACAATTAGGCTTGTATAATGGATAGAAAAACTGTGCCTTATGAACTAAAGCTTACCAAAGAATACACTAGAAGATGTAGACTTGTAAAATATATTATTTTCTTAATAGAAAAAAGAACCTCACTATTAAATTCAAATATTTTGAAGGCCACTCTATCTTGTGGATGAACCAGCAACTCACTTCCAAGTGTTGGTCATTTACTGTGCAACCAGCAGTGAATCCGCCAGACCAGCAGATCTGAGGTGAGGTGTGGCCCAGTCAGCAGCAGGAGAGCATGCCACAGTTGGCATACATTACACCAGCAATTCTGCAAAAATGTCAAAAAACCATTTAGGGCTAAATTTATTTTGTTTCGTTAAGATTGTGGACCTGTGTTTTTTTGTGGTTCAAAATTTCTAGGTTCTCCCTTTGGGGCTCTACACCACACTTCCATGCTTTCATTTAGGTGACATAACTTATGCTTCTCCATTAGAAGTGCATTGTATATGCACTTCCTTTTCTATCATAGGATTACTCCCTAAAACTTGTCATGGATCTGCTCCTCATTTGTCCTATATAAAACTTGTCTCAAACATTTCAGTTTATTTTGTATACTCCTGAATTGCAGTATTTGTCTGGCTTTATTTCCATTTTTGTGGAATAACCTATTTCCCAGGGTAATATCATCTACCAAACGCTTTGGGGACATTTTTGTGTAGATATTACAGTGCGGGATTGCACACAATCTACAGAATTCTAGCCTTAATCAAATTTATGCTGCTGTGATGTTTGACATTCCTAACAGAGAATCATCCCACCCCAGAAACATATCGATCATTATAAGCAAGTATCCTGGTTACAATATGGTGTGTGATTTAAATATTATGTAATCACAGGAGATGGGGTCAAAAGTTCTCTCTGTTTCCGGAACACTAATGTAGTGCTTTATCGCTGATACTTTGCCATGAGGATGCCATCTGCTGAGTGCAGGAATTAGTGGATCGTGGAATGCTCGGTGCAGAATCCACAGAATCCAGACTGTTCTGGGACTAGGGTATTGTAGTCTGCAATGAATTACTGGATCAACTGTATTTCAGTATGTTCAAGAATTCTGAATGAGAAAATAAGGAATGAGATTGGACTAGAACTTATGGGAAGAAGCAGATTGGGGTTTATGGATGGTGATGGCCTCAGGTGACTTAACCTCAGAGGAAACAGGATATGGTGGCTGAGCAATTCTAGGCGCTTCAGTCTGGAACTGCGCACCTGCTACAGTCACAGGTTGGAATCCTGCCTCGAGCATGGATGTGTCTGATGTCCTTAGATTAGTTAGGTTTAGGTAGTTCTATGTTCTAGGGGACTGATGACCTCAGATGTTGAGTCCCATAGTGCACAGAGCCATTTAAATTTGAATTTGAAACAGGACAAGTGAAGGTAGTGGTTGTATACTCCGGTAAGTAGTAACAACAGAATATGCTTTGCTCATGTAAATCATTTATGATGCAAACCTCAAGTTGCTTAGCATTATCTGGTCGCCGGTGTTGCAGAAGTGCTTCCACTCCATCCTGTTCCTACGAGATCCCTAATCTGTGGGTGCAGGTCCCTGGCACCAGTTTCAGAAGAGCAAGCATACATGTGAGAGATGAACATATAAAACTCGATAGCAGAGTCGGTCATTGGGGGTTTTTACTCATATGCAGTATTTTCTCCATGTATTGCCTTACCATGTTATTACATTTCTCTGAGTTCATAATGCAAGTTCATTTAAGCACACTCCCAGCATCATCTTCAACACTGGTTAGGTCTGGATAGTTAGAGTAGGTACATAATGCATCTGTTGAGTTAATGTTTGTGTGTTTCTGTTAATATTTTGAGAGAAACTGTGTTCCTCCCTAAACATGGCTAGGTGTACATCTGACATGTATTTAGAATTTTCCTGCTGGAGCAATTGTATTTGGTCTCTCCATGTATTTAGCATTATCCTCCTGTTCAGTTAAGTTTTGTACAGGATGTATCATAAGGAGAAGTGAATGGTGAGCAAGAGTGAAAATATATGGTCTGCCACTGCCTCATATGGAATACTGTCTGGCTTAGTGAAAATTTCCATTAAATGCAAACTTTCCTCATTTAATTGTGCTAAGATTTCATCCATGGGGTATTTGAACAGGAAGTTCAATACTACTTCATGACATTACTTGGCAATATCTGTTTCACACAATTACCTGTTAAAGGAAATGTACATGTGTTGGTCATGGATAATATTTGAGCCTAATTAGGTAATTTAAAAGTTTATCTTCAGAAATTTTATACTACTTAGTACAAATATATTTGACTTAAATCAGTGGCCATTCACAGCTACTTCTACAGTTACATCACTAAAGACTAATTTACTAGCTCGTGTTTGCAGGAATGTTTTCCTTTTTATTGCCACACACATTTGTTATGTATGAGGCGGAACTATGGGCCTCGTGGGAAAAGGGTGACCCGGTTGAGTCACGCAGTTTGACTCTTAGTCTAATAATGCGGTGTGGCCATTAATTGCAGCGTTGATCACGTGGGCTCACATGAGGATCAATGAACTATACTTGATGGGATGTATCTGTAACTTAGGTGGTTAGAAAGTTAGTAGACAGGAATACAATTAAATACTTAGCTTTAATTCAGCATCAGCAGTGAACGTTGATCTTGACTTTGTACAATAATATTTAGAAGTGTAGTTATAGACTGAATAATTCTTTACAATTCCGATTGCTTCACGCATATAGATCAATTTTCAATGTGTAAACTGTAAGTGGCACCCGGCTAGGTCATAGCTACTGACTTAGCTGAAGGCTGTGCTAACTAGCGTATCTCTGCAAATGAGATCTCTAATAGGAATGGTTCACTTGTTACGGCTTCAAAGTTGGCTGTAGAACTGGCCAGTGAGCTAGCCTGTCTCTTAAGACCAGCTGAGTGGCGGCACTTTTTCTGCTAGCATTGAGAGTGGCGACTCGCGGGTCCAATGTGTACTGATAGACTGCGGCCGATTTGAAACCTACAACCTAGCAAGTTTGGTGCCTTGTGGTGTCACCACAACATTCATCTGTCATTTTTCACTACTTTCACCCTGCATATTTCTGTTAATGTTATAAGAGCAACTGCATTGTTCTCTCCACATGTTTGGGTGTAAGACATTAGTTTGGTTGTTACTTTTCCATTCGCTGCTACATACCATTCTAGGCATATCTCTTCTTAAACTAATAGGTCGAGATCAACTCTCCAGTTTTTACTCATTGTGGTTTTTTCACTTCTTCACCCTTACTTACAGTTACAAAATTTCTTCATTCGATATTTAGGCAGAATCCAATTCCTTGAAATAGTTCTTTTGTCTTGTTATGCTTGGTTGCTATTGAAACACTTGATAGATTTTCTCTTGTTTTTGTATCAAAATTCCTTTTTTCCTTTGGTCGTTTCACACTGGTCACTACATTCTAATGTTTTTGACCACAAGAATGTGTGAAGTTGGATTGCAACCTTCTCACTTCTTTTACATGCATGGACTTACTTGGCATGCTTAGCTGATCTTCTTGTCTGGATAGCTGGCTCTATGTCAGTCTCCAAAAACTTCTTCTCCAAAGAATGATGGTAGTTAAAGGAATATATACAGGGTGATCCAACTGAAGTTTTGGATGAGATTATCTTGAAAACTATACATTGAGTAAAAGTAGTGGGTAAGAAGAGTTCATACGCTCAAAGGGGGACATCAAATGATACTAGACTTAACCTCCATCCCCTGCCCCATTGAGTGGGGCAGGGGGCAACTTTTAAATATTAAACAGAAACATCCATTTTTTATTCCAGATTTGAATTCTTCATAAAAAAGTAATCAAGTTTTGTCTGAATCAGTTTTTTAAACCATTGACAGATGGTACTGAAATAGAGAAAAAAGTAAAATTGGGGAAGAACTCTCATTTATCTAGAATCATCCAAGAAAGATGCGTAAAATCACTAAAGAATGTGTGCCAAATGTTTTGTTATGCCAAATTAACCTATTTTTGTACAAAACGTACTGTATCCTACTTTTAGCATTACCCAGGAACGACAACATGGATGTAGTGGAATGATGTTCCCATGGGTTGCTTCATTAGTGAGAGTCCCCTTGCCTCTCACATTTTGGGGTGCTTCATTAGTGTGAATCCCCTTACCTCTCACAATTTGGGGTGCTTAATTAATGAAATTAGCCACAAAGAAATTGTTGAAAATTATCCCCATTTGCTTCAATGCATAAAGTCAATTGTCTGCAAAAGTTGTACACAGTTTTGAGCAGCACATCCTGTGGTATGGCTGCACATGCTCTTTGAATGCGTTGCTCCATATCGTTTCAGGTTGTGGGCTGTCTTTCACAGACAATAATTTTTAAATAACCCCACAAGAAAAAATCAGGAGATGTTAGGTCTGGTGAACATGGAGGTCACTGAATTGGTCCGCTGCGTCCTATCCACTTACAAGGGTACTGTAAATTTAAAATGTTACACACATTTTTAGCATAATGGGGAGCTGCTTTGTCCTGTTGGAACCACATTCACTGCCTAGTTTCTAAATCAACATCTTCCATTAGCTCCAACAAATCATTGTAGAGAAGTTGTAAATAAGATTCCCTAGTGACATTTCACCCAAAAAATATGGTCCTATCAAGTAAACCATTTAAAGTTTCACACCAGACCATTGACCACCATCTGTGTTGATTGTCAATATTGGTCCTCTGTCAAACCACACTGGCACAGACCCATTGACAATCATGATGATTTAATTTTCCATTATCTAAAAAAATCATTGTCACCTCTTGTGATTTCCAAGGCCCATTGGCAGAAATGCACGTGTATTTGCATATATTTCAGCATTAATGCCTGTGTCAGTGTGATATGATAAGCATGATATTTATGTGCCTTCAAAATCCTCAAAACAGTCGATTTCGGTATTCCAGTTTGTCTCTGAATCGCATGACTACTAATTTCAGGATCCAGTTCAACACAGGCGAGAATGGTATGGGCAACAGCGTAATTTTCATTGTATTCACAATGACAAGTTGGATGGTGCACATATTCATTATTCGAAACTGCTCTCGACAAGCTTGAAATGTTTTTGCTTGGATGTCGTTTGTTTGGGAAACGATCGGCATACAATTGTGCAGCTGCATCATAATTGTTATGACATTCATCTAAAATTAACATCACATCAACAGTCTCTGAAGGAGGATAGTGAGCCATGTTTTGCTAAAGAATAATTTACTTTAGTCAGTTGATGTTTACGGTTCACAATTGGAAAGTGAAGTGACGTCAGATCACAATGAACCGACATTTATACTGAGCAATAGTTCGCAGTTTGGCGATGGTAGCACCACAGTCGGGTGAGTAATGGTGTTGTGAAGAGTTCCCTAACGAAACTTTAATACCATTCCCCTTCCTCTATCAAAAATTTTTTTTGTAAAAAAAAAAAAAAAAAAAAAAAAAAAAAAAAAAAATAAAAAAAAAAGAAAAAAAAGAAAGAAAAAATCTTAATTTGGTGTAATGAAAGAATTGGTGCACATTTTGCATCAATTTGATGCATCTTTATCTAATCATTCTAAATAAATTGGAGTTCTTTCCCAATTTTAAAGTTTCTTGATTCCAGTGCCATCTGTCAGTGGTTTAAAAAAATGTATCAGATGAAACTTGATTACTTTTTTATTGAGAATACGAATCTGCAATAAAAAATGGTGTTTCCATTTAAGATTTAAAAGTTGCCCCTCACGCAAGGGGGTGGGGGATGGGGGTCACATGTAGTATTATTTGCTTATGAACTCATCTTACCCACTATTTTTACTCAATGTATAGTTTTCGAGATAATCTCATCCCAAACTTCAGACGGACAGTTCAACTTTCATAAAGAAAAAAATAATCAGTTCACACATAAACATTAGACTTCTTGTAAGTCATCCATATCATCTCACATTAGACACAAATTAAGATACATTTACCACATAGTTGATTCATCAGCCACCGAAACAGTGAATAAGTCTTGCCTCTAGTACATCTGTGTTAAAAGTTGCTAAAAATCTTTTTTCAACTCATCTGTTTATTTCATCACTACAATAAAGTTACGAAACAGCTCAGAACAACACATAAGTTTCTTGGGGCTGGTGTGTTCTTTCATTACAATTTCCTTGACATGACCGACAAGTGCTGTTGGTTCCATTTGACTGCCATGTCTACGGTCTTCTCACTACACACTTTAGACCTGCACACACAGACAGGTGACACACAGTAGATAGGCTCTCTCACACTTATATTTAAAATATCATGTATTCGAGAAGGTAGAAGGCCGAGTGGTTCTAGAAATTACGCGGAAATTCTCTAAACACTATTGGTGATATTAATGTAAAGTGCCTCATTCCACATCATTAAGAAACTAAGTAATTGCAGTTGATGTTGCTCTGCACTTGACAATTTAGAATTCAGCATTTTTCACTCTGTTACTGACTCCCCACTGCTCAATTTTGTGGCAAGATTTTGAAATTCTGTCCATTTTCACTTTCTCACTGTGCTCCTTTGTTTTTGCATGTTAAATTAAATCTTTCTTGTGCACATTGAGACCAGTATGAAGTACCCACAGAACAGTGACCCCCCCCCCCCTCCCCCGTCCCACCATCCCCGCTTGCAAATCTTATGGGTACCCCCACGTTGGCAACATTGATGAAAAGTGGTGGTAGAAAATAACCAGTGACTTTAATTGAGTTAGTGTTATATTTCAACCACTTTGTGCGGATGTTAGTTTGCCCAGTTTTTCACCCTTTTATTTAAGGGACTTCATCATTTTTGTGCGCATTTGATGCACCTGTTTGAGTGGTGTTACAAATGTGAGAGAGAAGAAATTTAATTACCTTCAAAAGAAATATAGTGTTCCCATAGAAATTGTCAACTTGTGGTTTATGGAACACAAGAGCCCACACAATACTTGTCAATTTTGGAGTTCTTAAAAAATTTCAGGATAATATTTTCTAAAACTGTAAAAAAAAAATGTTTTCGTGTGATTCTCTTCACTTCATTAAATCTCTGAGCAATTTTGAGACTTGCTGCTAGATCAAATTCTGATTTCAGAAACTTGTTCATATCGATTAGCACTGGATGACTGTCAAGGTGTTTAATGTGTTAACAAATTATTTAGCAAAGTATCTGGAAAATGTGGGTTCAAATCCCCCCCAGCTTTAATTGGAAAATAATCTGCCACTTTTCAAAGCTTTCAGGTGCTCATGAGGTGGGCTGCTTAATACATCATACATGTCTGCACCTCATCTCAGAATGAAAATTAAATGGAAGACAATTTATCACTATTTTCCTCTATGATCCCTTCTTCCCTTGAATTTTGTAATTCATGTCTTCCGACAACAATAAAAACACCATTGTAAAATTGTTTCCATAAATCAGCAAACTGACAATACAATTTTAGCTTGTTACAACAATATTACATAATTCAAGACATAAAGACTCTACAGTAGTACCTGTTGGCTGTAATACAACATTTTTAGAGACAGCTCTCAAATCATATTAAAAATGTTCTGAAAGCTAATACAAATTTTTGAGTTTTTGGATATTTGCTATATTTAAACAAAAAATAAGCGTGCAGATTTAAATACTATACGTGGTGATCTCCAATGTCATCTGACATGAGCAATGAAAATTTTTCGCTGCCAGCAAAACTCAATCAGTGGCTACACTGCAACTAAGTTGTATGTTTTTACTCCAGGGGGCAAGCATTTAAAATATAAAGTTTAACCTATGCAATGTGGTTGGTTTCTTAGAAATTTAAATGTTCACCGTGACCTACCCTTTGGGATTACCTCATCTTCCCCTATATGAATAAAAGAATGCTTGCGCTGGGGAGGAAAATACCGTTAGTCACAAGGAGTGAGAAATTATGTAAACTGTAGTGCAGGAGTGGGCAAGAAACCTGCTTGTGTGAGGTACACTTGCACTTGAGCAGGCACCTGAGTGTGGCGTGCATACAGGGGTGCCAGGCAGCTGCTTTCTTCCTCCCCTCCCCTCCCCTCCCCTCCCCCCCCCCCCCCCATATTCTTCCCTGCCTTCTCCATGGTGTCTTTTATTTCCTAGCTGCATATCACTTGAGATCCAGCTTATTTAAGTACTGCAAGTCGACTTTGCAATGAAATTAATGTCGGAAACAAAATTTCTACATACAGACTAACTCCACAACAGTTATATAAATTTTCATCAACTACTTTGCTCTTAGCCACAATACATTAATTTTTATAACAGTAAAAAATCTGTCACAGAGTTATGTTGAGCCAAACATTGCCATTACTTTCTCAGACTCATGATGAAGACAAGGAGGCTAATGCTGTGGAAAGTAGATCTATTAATTTCATTTGCAAATTGTGAGGAATGTCATCTACAGAAGTAGAAAAAGATCTCAAAGCAATTCGAAAGCTTGGGATAGATTTAGTATCTCCATAAACCACTTAAGTTCCTCTTTTATTGTACTAATTAGAGAAACATAGTCCTTGTCATTTTTTCATGGTCAGAAGATGGAATAGGTAGATGTGCTGCAGCCTTTGATGAAGACTGTCTTTGCCACACTGCAGGCTTTCTTGTGACAGTGTCAGTTACTCCTCACCAATCTCTAAATATGGTCCAGGGATTAATTTTTGACAGGGACGTCATCCTGTAAACTGATGAGGAACTCCCAGCTAATCTGGAGTGGTGTGGTGTTCGTTTTATTCGACTTGTGGAGGAGGCTTGCAAAGACAACTGCACCAGTGTTGGCTCCCTTATTCTGCCTTCTGAGAGGGATACCCTCCCAGAGAAGATGTGACATGAAGCCATATGTCCCTCCATGTATGCGGTGCTTTCAGTGCTTGCATTTTGGGCATATGTCTTCTTCCTGCCATACAGGGGACCCTTTGTGTGGTGACTATGGCCATCCAGTCCATGAAGGAATCTCTTGTATTCCAACACCTGTGTGTGTCAGTTGAGCTGACCACCACTCCCCTAGCTTGCCGGATTGCCAGTTTACAAAAGAGAAAAGAAGATCCAAGAATACTTGTCCCTGAATCACCTGTCATATGCTGAGGCCCGCCGAAAGTATGAGAGACTCCACCCATTGCCACTATCTTCAACTTTTGCCTCTGTTACTTCCTTTCCTCCTCCTCCCTTGTCCTTACCCCTTCTCCTTCCCGGTTTCCCCAAACCCCCCACCCCTTGCAGTTCCCACAGCCTCCCATCAGGGAGTGGCTCCCCCTGCCCAGTCAAAGAAGTGCCCAGTGCTCCATTCTTCAGCATCAGCTGATGATTGGGCTCCCTTCTGGGATTCCTCTCCCCAGTGTCTCTCAGGCCAGAAGACTCTGACCACCACTCAGCCACGAAGTGCACCATTTGTGCACCCCAAGGTCACCCATTCTCTTTCAGTTCCAGATCTTGCAGAAACCATTACACCCCCTGTGTCCTGCCCTTCTCCACCTCAGAAAAAGAAGAAGAAGAAACATAAATCCCAAGACAAGGCACCAACAGTGCCCCTGGAGGTGCCATCTTGCCTCTCGCAACATGAGTCTGACATCTTATTCATGGTTATCACCCCATCCTTGCAGGTGATGACTAGTGACTGACCTCCTCCCCAGCTTCTGCATGTCTACCTTGATAGTATCCCTTGCAATTCCACTGGATGATCATGTGGGAATAGTACATCACCTACCAGAAATGCAACATCTTGTCTCCTCCTATTCTGCATTCTGTCTTGTTCTTCAAGAAACACATTTCTGTGAGGGAGTGTGATCAACATTTCCTGGTTACCTGGTGTTCTGTTGGAACCATGCTTGCTCTGGGGTAGCATGTGGTGGGTTCTGCACATTGGTTCTCTCCGATCTCATTAGTGACTGCCAGATTTGTTTGTACTCAAACCACTATCGCTTCCAAGTTGGTACATAGGGGATCCAATCACCATTTTCAATGTCTACCTCCATCCAGGTAGGCCAATTCCTTATGTCTACCTTAATCCAGCAACTCCAACCACCATTTCTCCTCCTTGGGGACTTCAGTGCCCACCATCCACTGTGGGGGAGTGTTACTTCAATGGGTAGGGGTATCCTAATTGACCAACTTATCACGGACCTCGATTTGTGTCTCCTCAATGATGGTTCCTCTACTGACTTCAATGCCACCCATGGCACCTTCTCTGCTATCAATCTCACGATCTCCTCCCTTGCCCTGGTGGCTTCCCTACATTGGTCATCTCATGATGACCTTTGTGATAGTGACCACTTTCTGGTGATTCTATGGTTCCTCTGCTGATACCAGGCAGACAGGCCCCCATGTTGTGCATTCCACTGGGCCAATTAGCCTTTATATATGTTTGCTGTGAACCCCCCTCTCAAATACCTTTGATGCAGTCGTGCAAGCCGTCCCTGCCACTATTTTCTGCTGACACTGCTGTTAAACCACATTTGGCTCACTTGTGCTTTTCTGTCACAATGGCAAGACAGTATAGTTAGCCCTGTCCTTAAGCCCAGGAAAAACCTAGTGTCTCTAGTCAGACTAATTGGGTGGTAGCTGTCCAATGTACTTTGTAAACTGATCAAAAGGATGATCAGCTTCAGATTATGTTGGGTACTTGAATCTCAGGACCTTTTGTCCTTGTATCAGTGTGGCTTTTGGACAGAGCGACCTCCGAATGGTCATTTATCCAGATTGGAATCAGCCATTTCACAGACTTTTACTCACCGCTGGCACCTTACTGCCATCTTCTTTGAACTATATAAGGCATATCACATGGCTTGGCGCCATCACATTTTAGTTACCCTCCATAACTGGGGCTACCGTAGTCCCCTTCCTATTTTTATCCATAAGTTTTTATTTCACCAGCTCTTCTGGCTTTTGGTTGGCATTTCACTTAGTGCCCCCCAGATTCAGTAGAATGGTATCCCACAGGGTTCTGTGCTAAGTGTCACACTGTTCCTCATTGCCATCAATGTGCTTGTGACCTCTGTTGGGCTTCTGGTTACACCGGCATTGTACATCGACAATTTTTGTATCTGGTGCAGCTTCCACTTGGCACCTTGGAGCTGGCGCTTAGCAGATGCTTCCATCCGATGGGCCTCTGCATGGGCCACCACCCGTGGCTTCCAGTTTTCTTCCTCCAAAATGTGCATTGTGCATTTTAGTCATAGACCCACATTACACCCCGATCCAGAACTTTATTAATGTAACCAGTTCCTTGATGTTATAGCACAGTCCCATTTCTTGGACCTTATTTCTGATAACAAGCTGGCATGGCTGCCCCACACTCACCACCTAAAGACTACATGTATGTGGAAGCTTAATGTTCTCCACCTCCTGGCCCACACATGTTGGGGTGCTGACCATTCCACTCTTCTCCATCTTTACCATAATCTAGTCTGGACATGAGCAGAGCATGGTAGTCAGGCTTATGGCTCAGCAGCTGCTTCCACTTTAACTCCTTGACCCTGTCAATCATTGTGTGGTGCATATGGCTATTGGTGCCTTTTGCACTAATCCTGTTGATAGTCTCCTCACAGAAGTGGGGAGTTCCCTTCTACACATCCAAAGGTGCCAAACCCTTTTTCTTACACAATCACAGTTTGCCAATTCCCTGACCATCCTCTGTAACCTGGGCTCTTCGTCAATGAGGGATGTCTCCCTCCTGTCTTCTACTGGCTTCAAACACCATCTATTTCTGAGATCATGTAGTGTGTTCACAGCAGGGCATCTAGCTATTCAGAGAGCCCTCCTTTCTTTCTCAGGCCTCTTTCCACAGTGTTTTAATTTGTTCAGACTCCATGAGCAGCCTGCAGGCTATTGATCAATGTTACTCTTGTCAGCATTTGGTCTCTACTATTCATGACCTTCTCTCTGACCTTGAGTGTGCTGCCTCTTAAGTTTTCTTTCTCTGGATCCTAAGTCATGTGGGCATCCCAGGTAGTGAACTGGCTGACTGATTAGAGAAGCAGATACTTACCCCCATTTCATTTCCCGATTCCAGCTGTGGATATGTGGATCTACATTAAATCTCTCTTTCCTCAAAAGAGGAATGCCCTCTGGAGTACTACTGCTATGAGTAAAAAGCTCTGTACGATCAAGGAGTCTACTGCAGTACGGCTCTCTTCCTTCCACTCCTCTCAGAAGGAGTCCACTGTTTTATGCCCTTTACACATTGGTTGTACAAGGCTCACCCATTGTTTCCTCCTACATAATGACCCTTCCCCCACAATGTGGTTGTCGAACCAGACTGACTGTACTTAACACGAAGGGCCAAGAGATGGGGGGGACATTCCAACAATATGTGAGATACTGTCTTCCAGATTCCTTAAATGTAATATTAGCAGACGATCCATGGATGGTTGAACTGGTCCTCAGTTTCTTCCATGGAAGTGGTTTTTATTTCCAGATTTAAGGTTCTACTTTAGTCTTGGTGCTGGGGCAGGTTGGTTGTGGTTGGGACTTCTTTTACAGTCTTCTCGGTCTGTGACCCCACACAGTGCCCCCCCCCCCCCCCCCCCTCCTTCCCCTTTTCCAAGTTTTTTGGTTTGATCTTACCTTTTATGTTTTAATGTATGTGTTTGATAATCATTATTTTATAATTTGATTCCCCTAACTGGATCCGTCCACTTTTAGCAGGCCCTCTTTCTTCTGTGACTCACTTTGGAATCACAGACTGATGACCTTGCCGTTTGATTGATTGATAAACTGAGAGGGGTTATGGGACCAATTTATTAATCTGGTGGAGATGCCACAATAGAAAAGTACTAAGGAGTGGGTCACACTAGTTTTATGTACTCAGTTTACCCATGAAGAAGACTATTTTTTGAAAATTCTCCCAATAAAAAACTGACCCTTCATCTCAACACACTATACAACTCTGACACTATAAAGTTAAAATTTTTTATTTTTTGACAACTTTTATTTTAGTCATCAGTTTCTTCCGCCATTGGCTATCTCCTTATCTCCAAATGCCAAAATAAAGAAAAGAACAACTTACATTGAGACCTGAACAAGTGCAAATATTTTCACTAGGTCTACTGTAGAGTTCCTAAAATGGTACCAACATACACATGATTCATAATAATGGGAGGCATTTGGTGAATGGGTGCATTGTCAACTAAGCAGCTTTATGTATGAAATTCCCTGATTTCCAATATTCTGAGTGTGCTTTTGCTTCCCTACATTTTGCACTAGATGCGCAGGTGCTTTATTACTTTCACTGTTAGTGAATAACTGCTTGAAATGTTGTTACAATATTTGTCTATTATAGAATTTTTACAGTCGAATATTGCTTTATACTGGACATGCATATCTTGTGCAATGAGTCATAAAAGCAGAAAACACCTGTTCACCAAACGCCACCCATAAATATAACCATATGCATTTAATACCAATTCACTAAGATTGAAAGTAGACCTAGGGAAAATATTTATACTTGTTTCTAGTTTTAATTTTGACTGGTTTCAGCCTGGAATGGCGATCTTAAGATGCTACATTAGAGGAGAGGAAAGTTGATATTATTTCATAAAGTGATTCTTTGAAACAAAAAAACAAATGTTAACAGTAAGTCGCGCCTCAAACAGATGTTTTGTTCAGAAACTCACAGTATTTTGACAAGTGCAGTGGGTAAACCTTCGTAAGACACAAACTAGAAGCGGTTTTGCATTGCAGGTGTCAGCAGGGGCCGTACTTTGCACCTGTGATGGTTTCCTGAGATGACTGAGACAGCAAGGTAGCACATCTGGAAGTGGTCAATGTCATCCCATACATTCTGTTGACATGGTGCACAGCAGTAGTCCCAGTTCAGTCTCTGCATATCTTTGGCATCCTACCAGCATGGTGTGTCGATGGCTGTTTGGCTATTCCTTTGCAAGGGTGGCCCATAATGGCTCTTCTGAGCACCCCCACCCTTTGCAAGCAGAGCATTGACCAAGGTGTATTGTCAGATTGTCATGTGGCCAAACATAGTGAGAAACCCCACTTATGTGTAGTGGATTTGGTGCATCAGTTGAAACCTATCTTGGGCTGGGTTGACTTCAAATGCCTCCAAGAACTGACAGATGTGCATCTTCATCTTGTTAAAAGCACAGGTGGCAGTTGCGCTCCTGCACCACCTATAATGGTTTGAAGTCGTGCCGCTGGCTTATCGCCCATCAGCCCACCTACCTAAGCGTGCTCCTCGGGGATTTCTCCGAACTGCAGTGTTGCCTCCATTGTGTGCACTGTGCCAGTGACTGGTGGGTGCATTCGTGTGGCTAACAGTTCACCACTGGAATGGAGGAACCTCTGCACCATCCTACTGACAGCTTTGCTCACAGCTGGCAGTCGAGCAGGTAGATTCTGCATACCTGGGTGTAATCTTCAGCCCCTTGAACTGTAGACAGACAATCTCTCTTGAGCATCAGCTGAACTCGTAGAAATTCTCCACATAACTGTACAGTTATAATGCGCACTACACAATATTCCTTACTGTTTTATAAAAAAGGAGAGGACAACATGTCTAATCTTGACATAGTTCGCACAACAATGGATCGCCCAGTGTTTTTTCAGTGTGGGATTTAGAAATAAGAAAGTAATTCTCAAGTAAGAGTACATCAAACAACAAAGTATCAAATAAACTCACTTCACCAGTGTCATGTGGCTCAAAATGAAACAAAGTATCCTGTAGTAATTTGAAATTTATTTACATGCAATTGGTGATAAGTGTTTAATATCTGACATAAGAATGATTATTTCTCTCACAAGAAGGGATAAGGACAGCACAGGGCTAGTATTCATGTCATTTACATGTGTGTGTTTCACCACTAACCTATGCTTTTAACAAGATAAAGACTTAACAAGATCAAGTTTTCACTCTGCAATGGAGATTAATTTTGGTAATGGTTTCCCCATGATACTCTTTTTCTCAGGAGTGCTCGTTCAAAAATTAATGCATGAGAATGTCTGAAGTTGTGGAAGGTACATTGAGGTGCTGGAAAAAGAAAAGCTGTGAGGACAGGCTGTGAGTCATAACCAGAAAACACAGTTGCTATGATCTGTTCTCAAAAAAAAAAAAAAAAAAAAAAAAAAAAAAAAAAAAAAAAAAAAAAAAAAGGAAAAGAAAAGGCGCAGTTCTAGGTTAGAGTTCCATTATAACAAACAGTCTGAATCTGCCACCAAGTTCAGAAATAGCATGCACATTGCACTGTAGTGAAAATTTCATTCTGTAAATGTATGTAAATTAATCTATACATGTATTGACATCTCTGCTTAGAAATTACACAATCACCATTTGCCAATTCCCTGACCATCCTGTGAATGGTGTCCTCTTTGCAAGTGAGGGCTGTCTCCCTGGTGGCAACCTCCCACAGGTGGGATTGCTGGTTGGCATGTGTCTCACTTCCCTTTGTCCTTCGTTGGGATCTCCATATCCACTCACTGGAATGGACCTTGTGCATTTCACTTATCTCCCCTCCCCCTTCCCTTTCAGCCCCCCCCCCCCCTTCCTATGATCCTTGGATGGTACCTAGACCACATATTAGGAGCAACCTGTTTCAGGGTCCTAAGGTCTCTGCTGCACCTATGGTTTTCTAGAATCTTTTAGGTGCCATCCATGCAGTTACAGGGTGCCTTCATCTTTTACACTGATGGTTCTAAGACAGTTGACAAGGTGGGATACACTTCCACATCTTGTACTGCCATTGAACAATATTTATTGCCAGGATCATGTGGTGTGTTCACAGCAGAGCTTTTAGCTATTCACAGGGCCCTCCTTTCCATTTCTCAGGCTTCCCTCCACAGTGTTTTAATTTGTTCAGACACAATGAGCAGCCTGCAGCCTATCAACTGTTGCTACTTTTGTCACCCTTTGATCTCTGCTATCCATGACCTTCTCACTGTCCTTGGCCATGCCACATGCTCAGTTTGCTTTTCTAACCAGACACTCAGCCAGTTAATTCCCTGGAATGCCCACATGACTTGGGACCCAGAGAAAGATGATACTTAACCCCATTCCTTTTCATGATTTCAGCTGCAGATATTTGGATCTAGATCAAACCTCTTTGCCCGGAAGTGGAATGACATCCGGTGTGCTACTGCTCCTGGTAATAAACTCCGCAAGGGCAAGGAATCTGCTGCAGTTTGGCTCTTTTCCTTGCACTCCTCTAGAAAGGAATCAACTGTTTTATACCCTCTATTCAATGGTCATAGTAGGATTACCCATTGTGGGGGTGATTCATTACTTAGGAAGAAACAATGTTGTTGGGGAGTCAGACTGAATGTCCCCCCTGCGGGTCCGGGGATTAGAATAGGCCCGAGGTATTCCTGCCTGTCGTAAGAGGTGACTAAAAGGAGTCCATCCCCCTCACGGGGGTAGTTAGCGCCTGCGTCCGGAGACGGACGGTTCCACGACCTATAATTGTGGTCTTTTTGGTTTTTCACTTCCCGTTTCTTCCTTCCTTTGGTTGGTTCCTTTCTTTGCTCTTCTCCACCTCACTGTCTTCCTTACTCTTTCCCTTGACTTCTTCTCCTTGCCTTCTCATTGCCTTCTTCTCCTTGCCTTCTCATTGCCTTCTTCTCCTTGCCTTCTCGTTGCCTTCTTCTCCTTGCCTTCTCTGGTCTAGGCCTCGGCATTTGAGACAGTCTGTCCTCTTTCTCCCTCTCTCTCTTCTTTTTCCTCTTCTTCCTTCCTCCCTGTGCGTGCCTGAAGGCTGACCCACGCGTTCGCACGCGTAGCCGGTGACGGGGTAACGCGTAATTCCCCGCCCTGGGTAGACATGTAAGGCACGCACGTACCCCCTGGTAAAGGCCAGGCCCAGGGAGGGGTGATTGCCTGAGCTGATACCTTCTGACCATGCCGATTGGTCCCTCCGTCTGTTTCTCGGGAGGTGTGACCTGAGGTGTAAACATTCACCTAAGGCGGGAGAGCCCTCTGAGAGGGTCCCCACAAGGAAGGAGCGCGCCATCGGAGATGCTGGCAATCATGGGGGATTTCTCCGCAATGGATTCTACTCCATCTCTTTCGACTTCTGCCCAAAAACGGAAACGTGACCAGCCACCAGTGACAAAAGTACTACCGCCTGCCCCACAGTTCCTCGTCGTTTCTCGATCTGAGGACGGAAAGAATTTTTCTGCTGTCAACCCTTTCATTATCCAGAAGGGCGTAGATGCCATAGCCGGATCTGTCAAATCTTGTACCAGGTTGCGTAACGGTACCTTATTACTAGAAACTGAGAGCGCCTTTCAGGCACAAAAACTGCTTCGGGCCACACTCCTGTACACGTTCCCTGTCCGGGTGGAGGCTCACCGAACTTTGAATTCGTCTCGTAGTGTGGTCTATACTAGATCCCTCGACGGATTGACTGATGAGGAGATTCAATCTTTCCTCGCTGAGCAGGGCGTGACGGCTGTCCATAGGGTCATGAAAAAGGTCAACAATGACCTTGTACCGACCCGGACACTTTTCTTGACTTTTGATAGTGTTAAGCTGCCATCGCGCATCAAGGCGGGCTACGAGGTTATTTCTGTTCGCCCCTATGTCCTGACACCTACGCGCTGCTTCCAGTGTCAGCATTTCAATAACACTCGACAGTCTTGTTCCAATGCGGCTAAATGTGTCACTTGTGGCAGGGATGCCCATGAGGGTGACTGTCCACCTCCGTCTCCTCGTTGTGTGAACTGTCAGGGTGACCATGCCGCATCCTCCCGCGACTGTCTTGTCTATAAGGAAGAACGCTGTATCCAAGAAATTCGGGTCAAAGAAAAAGTGTCCACCTCGGCTGCTCGCAAGCTATTGGCTAGTAGGAAGCCCACGCTGCTCCCAGTGGGGAAATACAGTACTGTCCTCGCCTCTCCTCGGACTACCAGGGAGGTGGCAACCCAGACAGGCGATCTGACCTTCAGCACCATGGTCGTCCATTCGGCCAGTGCTAAGATCGCGCGGTCGACGTCACTTCTTCCTCCCATCACCCCTCAGACACCAGCCCCTTCATCAGCTTCTGCTAAGACAAAGACCCCGAAGTCAGATGCACGGGCCTTCAAGAAGGAACCATCCCGTGCAGACTTCCTATGTCCCTCGACCTCCCAGCCTTCGACCGGTACCTCCACCAAACGACCTTCCAAGAAGGCTCATAGGAAGCACAGTTCTCCTTCTCCGCCACGGCGCATTTCTTCTCCTGCGCCACCCAGCCGTTGCCGCCCCAGGCCGTCATCCGTTTCTCCTGGCCGCACCGCTGGTAGCCGTACATCTGGCCGTTCACCGGCGGAGGAAGGTCCCCCTCCCGGCCATCCTCCCGAGATGGCCGATGAACCTATAGACCCAATGGACGATGACTGTCCGCCTACTGATAGCGGCGGCAGTGCTCGCTCGAAGCCAGGCCCTCAGCGGCCTTCGAGGTGACCCCTTCTTTCATCTTCCTTTTCTTACGATGGCACTTATTCACTGGAATATTCGCAGCATTCGCTCCACCCGAGACGACTTGAAGTTGCAGCTCCGCTTGCACCATCCGCTCGTCGTAGCCCTCCAGGAAACGAAGCTACGCCCATGCGATCAAATTGCCTTGGCACACTACACCTCTGTGCGTTTTGACCTACCCCCTGTGGTAGGTATCCCAGCTCATGGAGGGGTTATGTTGCTGGTCCGGGATGATATTTACTACGATCCCATCTCATTGCACACCGGCCTGCAGGCAGTTGCCATCCGCATTACTCTCCCCACTTTTAAGTTTTCCTTTTGTACCGTTTACACTCCATCGTCATCTGCCGTTACCAGGGCAGACATGATGCAACTTATTGCTCAGCTACCTGCACCATTTTTGTTAACTGGAGACTGCAATGCCCACCATCCACTTTGGGGCTCTCCAGCATCCTGCCCGAGGGGCTCCTTGTTAGCAGACCTTTTAAACCAGCTCAATCTTGTCTGCCTCAATACTGGCGTCCCTACTTTTCTTTCGGACACATCTCACACCTATTCCCATTTAGACCTCTCTATATGTACTCCCCAACTTGCACGCCGGTTTGAGTGGTATGCACTTTCTGATACATATTCGAGCGACCACTTCTCGTGTGTTATCCATCTCCTGCAGCATACCCCCTCTCCGTGCTCCTCTAGTTGGATCATCTCCAGGGCAGACTGGGGGCTCTTCTCTTCCAGGGCGACCTTTCAGGATCAAACCTTCACAAGTTGCGATCATCAGGTCGCACACCTCACGGAAGTCATTCTCACTGCTGCTGAATATTCCATCCCTCACCCTACTTCTTCTCCACGTCACGTACCGGTCCCCTGGTGGACCGCAGCATGTAGAGACGCTTTACGTGCTCGTCGACGTGCTTTACGCACATTTAAACGCCACCCTACAGTGGCGAATTGTATCAATTATAAACAATTACGTGCTCAGTGTCGTCGTATTATCAAAGAAAGCAAGAAAGCCAGCTGGGCTGCTTTCACAAGCACCTTCAACAGTTTTACTCCTTCTTCTGTTGTCTGGGGTAGCCTGCGCCAGCTATCTGGCACTAAGGTCCACTCACCAGTTTCTGGCTTGAAGGTCGCGAATGACGTCCTTGTGGCCCCTGAGGCTGTCTCCAATGCCTTCGGCCGCTTTTTCACAGAGGTTTCGAGCTCCGCTCATTACCACCCTGCCTTCCTCCCCCGCAAACAGGCAGAGGAGGCTAGGCCACCTAACTTCCGCTCCTCGAATTGTGAAAGTTATAATGCCCCATTCACCATGCGGGAACTCGAAAACGCACTTGGCTGATCACGGTCCTCCGCTCCAGGGCCTGATTCTATTCATATTCAGATGCTGAAGAACCTTTCTCCTGCGGGTAAAGGTTTTCTTCTTCGTACATACAATCGCATCTGGATTGAGGGACATGTTCCCGCATGCTGGCGCGAGTCTATTGTTGTCCCGATTCCTAAGCCGGGGAAGGACAAGCCCTTGCCTTCCAGTTATCGACCTATCTCGCTTACCAGCTGTGTCTGTAAAGTGATGGAGCGAATGGTTAACTCTCGATTGGTTTGGCTGCTCGAGTCTCGACGCCTACTTACCAATGTACAATGTGGATTTCGTAGGCGCCGCTCTGCTGTTGACCATCTGGTTACCTTGTCGACCTTCATTATGAATAACTTCTTGCGGAAGCGCCCGACCACGGCTGTGTGATTTGGAGAAGGCTTACGACACCTGTTGGAGGGCGGGCATTCTCCGCACCATGCATACATGGGGCCTTCGCGGTCGCCTCCCTCTTTTTATTCGTTCCTTTTTAATGGATCGACAGTTCAGGGTACGAGTGGGTTCTGTCCTGTCCGACTCCTTTCGCCAGGAGAATGGGGTGCCACAGGGCTCAGTTTTGAGCGTCGCTCTCTTCCCCATCGCGATCAATCCAATAGTGGATTGCCTCCCAGCTGATGTATCAGGCTCCCTTTTTGTGAACGATTTTACCATCTATTGCAGCGCGCACTGTACACGTGTCCTGGCGCGCTGTCTTCAGCGTTCTCTTGACCGTCTTTACTCCTGGAGTGTCGCCAATGGCTTCCGTTTTTCAGCCGAGAAGATGGTCTGTATTAACTTCTGGCGCTACAAAGAGTTTCTCCCACCGTCCTTACGACTCGGTCCCGTTGCTCTCCCAATCGTGGAGACAACCAAATTTTTAGGCCTTACATTTGACAGGAAACTTAGCTGGTCTCCACATGTGTCATATTTGTCCGCCCGTTGTATCCGTTCTTTAAATGTCCTCCGTGTTCTCAGTGGTATGTCGTGGGGAGCAAACCGAACCGTCCTACTTCGTCTATATCGGTCGATCGTCCGCTCCAAGCTGGATTATGGGAGCTTCGTATACTGCTCTGCACGGCCATCTATCTTACGCCGCCTCAACTCCATACAACATCGGGGTTTACGACTTGCGATCGGCGCGTTTTGTACTAGTCCCGTCGAGAGTCTTCATGCTGGCACTGGTGAGTTGCCACTCACCTACCGGCCCAATATACTGCTTTGTCGGTATGCCTGTCGGCTACTGGCAATGCCTGACCACCCGTCTTATCGTTCCTTTTTTGATGACTCTCTCGACTGTCAATACGGGTTGTATGTCTCTGCCTTGCTACCCCCATGAGTTCGCTTTCGTCGCCTCCTTCAACACCTTAATTTTTCACTCCCTGCAACCTTTCGAGTGGGCGAGAGCCATACGCCACCTTGGCTCCAGGCTCAGGTTCGCGTCCTCCTTGACCTCTGCTCGCTCCCGAAAGAGGTTACCCCCGGTTCAGTCTACCACTCCCGTTTTGTCGAACTTCGTTCGAAGTTCATTAATATGACCTTCATTTATACAGATGGCTCTAAGACCAATGACAGGGTCGGGTGTTCTTTTATTGTCGGGGCACAAAGTTTTAAATACCAGCTCCATGGCCATTGTTCCGTCTTCACAGCTGAGCTCTTTGCCCTCTACCAGGCTGTTCTTTACATCTGCCACCACCGACATTCTGCATATGTCATCTGCTCTGATTCCCTGAGCGCTATCCAGAGCCTCAGTGATCCGTACCCGGTTCACCCTTTCATGCACCGGATCCAACGCTCTCTTCAGCAGTTGGTGGACGTCGGTTCTCCGGTTAGCTTTATGTGGGTTCCTGGCTATGTCGGTATCCCTGGGAACGAAGCTGCAGATGCCACGGCCAAGGCTGCGGTCCTCCAACCTCAGACAGCTTCTTGTTGTGTCCCTTCATCAGATTTTAGCAGGGTCATTTGTCGGCGCATTATATCGCTGTGGCATGCCGATTGGGCTGCACTTACAGACAACAAGCTTCGGGCCTTGAAACCTCTTCCTGTGGCTTGGACGTCCTCCTCACGCCCTTCTCGGCGGGAGGAGGTAGTTTTGGCCCGGTTACGAATTGGACACTGCCAGTTCAGCCATCGCCATCTGCTGACGGCTGCGCCGGCACCGTTCTGTCCATGTGGGCAATTGCTGACGGTCCACCACATTTTAATGTCCTGTCCGGATTTTAACACACTGTGTCTTGATCTTGGCCTGCCATGTACTCTAGAAGCCCTTTTAGTGGATGACCCACAAGCAGCTGCTCGCGTTCTTCATTTGACAACCCTCTCTAAGGACATTTGATTATGCTGTTTTCCTTTTTCTTAATCCTATGCCTCAGTCTGTCTTTTATCGTGTTTTCCGTTTCGTTGCTGTTTTAAACTTGTGACTCGTGGTGCATTCCTAACATAGTCTGGGCGCTAATGACCGTTGAAGTTGTGCGCCCTAAAACCACAAAAAAAAAAAGCCTGAATGAATGTATCCCACATATTGGTGGAATGTCCCCTTCTTTTTGTTTCTTTGTGCCAAGTATCATCTTCCAGATACCTTAAATTTATTATTAGCAGATGATTCACAGGTAGTTGAACTGGTCCTCAGTTTCTTCCATGGAAGTGATTTTTGTTTCCAGATATAAGGTTTTGTTTCACGCCTGGAGCAGGGGCAGACTGTTTGCAGTTGTGACCTCTTTTCATGCACTCTCGGTGTGGGACCCCATGACCACTCCCCTATGGAATGACTGCCCTCTTTTCTAGTTTTTAGATTTGGTCTCGCCTTTTATGCCTTGTTCTGCAAGCATTTTATCTTAATTACTTTACAATTTGATTCTCTTGACTGGATCTGTCCACTTTTAGTGGACCCTTTTTCTTCTGTGAATAACTTCAGAATTTTGGGACAGAGGACCTCACCATTTGGTCCCATAAACCCTCTCAATCAATCAATCAATCAATCAATCCCCTACCAGGAAACGCTCTGGGCTAGATCAATGCAATACTAACTAATACCACAGGTTACCTCACCAACACACGATCACTGCTCATAGATCCTTTGTACCACTGCTATGTTGTTATCTGCTTGCCTACCCTTCCTGAAGCTTGAGGTAGATGTCTATAGTCACAAGATAAATACCTGGGCTTCCCTTGAACACATATGGTTAAAAAAAATATTTATACAACCAAATAGTTAGTAACATGCCTGAATATGTAGTTGCTTTTAACTCCTTTTTCATCTTAGTGTTCCATGGATATGATACGTGCACATTTGAACTTAGTTCTTGCACCCTAAAACACAACAGAACAGACAAATCTGATATCAGGACTTTCAGCATGACTTCAAAAAATGTGCCTTGTTCATGTGGCCCAGTCAGGTTAACCAAAGTGCTTAAAAACTGTTTGTGGGACATCCAGTATAAAAGATAAAGAGCAGTGGGACTAATATCGATACTTGAGGAAAGCAATTATGGAGAAATTTCTGGCTCCTGATTTTCTCTTCCATGATGACCTGGAATCCTAAATTCAGTCATGTTTTGAAGCTATGTAATGTTTTGGCTTAGATTACATCCATCAGTCTATAGAGAAGGCCTTGTCTCCAGACAGTACCATAGGCTGCTAATATATTGATTCAAGCCAAAGATGTTTTCATCTTCTGAAAGCCCATTTCAATGCGTGCTGTGAGGGCCAGGACTTAAACCACACAGATTCGTTTTGGGTGAATGCCAGCTTGTTCTACAGTGTTGTTTGACCAGTCTTGCAAAACAGTACAAGTTCTAGAAGTTTATGGATGACACTAAGCAATGCAGTGGGACAAAAGCATCGCTTGGCTTTGGGAGAGCAGTCACCTTGGTATGTTTTAAGTTCTTGGGGACTGTTTCTCATCTGCAGTAATGAGGTGACCAATTTTGCTAACCATGTTCAAATTTATTTGCCAGACTTGATGAGAAATTTTGGGAGTATGTGAACTGAGCCAAGAGATTAAGTCTGCAATCTCTTCAAGGGCTATGTCACAAATATTTAGTGTCCTAGACGACTGCTGCTTTTCTGTCTTTGAGCTCATGTTTAGTCTCTCAGTGATGTGCTTTTTCAGATGTTTTGACCATGAGTGAAGCGGAGAAAATGTTCTCAGTTGATGAGGCTGGCTACAGCTCAACCTAATTTTACAGCAAGGACCATGCTTTCTGGTGATACTTAAATATGGATGAAAACTACTCAGATGATAGGATTTTACTTTGTGCAGTATCCAGGTGCTGTGTCAGTTAATCAGTGAACTGTAACCACCACTTTGAAAACCATTGTGGCATTCCTCACATTTCTCATCCCAGCCTTAAATATATCCTTTCTGATATCCTCAGAACAAACACTTATTAGTTGTTCTGGTAACTACATGTACAAAATTGTGGCAGATATGAGCACTTCCTCTTTACCACGCTGTGTCCTGGTCCCTAGGTGGACTCAGGCATGCCGCGACGCCAATTACACATGGGGACACACTCTTCACATTTTTACCGTCATCCTACAATGACAAACTGTGTTCACTATAAAAAGTTAGGTGTACAGTGTCATCCTGGTTTCGGGATAGTGTAAAACGTGCTAGATTTCATTCACTAGTTCTTTTAACAGTTCCACTCTCTCTTCCATCATGTTGACCAAGCTCTGATAGCTCTGTGGTACCAATAGCCATAGTCCAGTTTCCGGCCTGACAGTAGCAAACGATGTCATCATGCACCCTATTGTAATCTCCAACGCCTTGTGCCACAATTTTGCTGAGATTTCGAGCTCCTTCGACTATCACCCTGCCTTCCTCCATCGAAAATGAGCAAAGGCAGCTCGTTCAATACTCTTCTCTTCTCAGAATCTTGAGTACTACAATACTGCCTTAACTATGAGGCAGCTGGGTCATGCTCTCGCTTCATCCGAATCCCCCTCCAGGGCCAGGCGATGTTCACAGTCAGATGTTACAGCATCTTTCTCCTGCTGGAAAAGCACGTTCTCCTTCATCCATGCAACTGTGTGGGCAGAGAGCAGATTTCCAATGCACTGTCATACCTATGCCTAAGGCCTGTAAGGACAAACACCTTCCTTCTAGATACCACCCCATATCCCTCACCAACTGTGATGGAACATACGATTCATGCCTGGCTGGTATGGTGGCTCGAGTCTCACAATTTATTAACCACTGCAGAATGTGGATTTTAGTGCGCAGTTCTGCAGTTGACCATCTCGCAATATCTACCAATGTCATGAATTGTTTTCTGCCTAAATCCAACTGTGGCAGTGTTTTTCGATTTGGAGGAAGTGTAAGATACCTTTCTGGAGGACAGGTATCCTCCATACCCTCTATGCGTGGAGCTTCCATGGCTGCCTACTCTGTTTGCTTCAGGAACTCTTAAAACAGGATGTTGGTTTCACCTTGTTGGATGCATTTACCAAGGAAAATAGTGTGCCTCGAGGTCCTGTCATGAGCATCGGCATCTTTGCTATTGCCACTAACCCTATAATGGCCTGTCTCCCACCAGACTTGTCTGGCTTCTTTTCATTGGCGAGTTTGCCATCTATTAGAGTTCTCCATGAACTACGGTCATTGTGCAGTGTCTCCAGTGATGTCTCAATTGTCTTCACTCATGGAGCATCAACAGTCACTGTAGTTTTTCCACTGGCAAAACCATTTGTATGAATTTCTGGCAGTACAATTTGTTTCTTCCACCATCTTTACATCTTCAGCATGTTGCTCTTCTGTTCATTGAAGCTACAAAGTTCCTGGGGCTCATGCTCCATAGGAAACTTTCTGCATCCTCCCACGTGTCTTACCTGGTCCCTGTATGTCTTGTGTGTTCTCAGTGGTAATACCTGGAGAACAGATTGAAATGTACTCCTCCAATTGTACTGGTCCATTGTCTGTTAGAAACTGGAATATCTTTGTTTCGTTTATGTATCTGCACGACCATCCCTCTCATGCCGTCTCAGTACTATCAACCGACATAGCATCCATTTGACCACTGGTGCCTTCTACATTAGCCCTGCTGAGAGTCTGCACACAGAAGCTGCCAAACTACCACTGTCCTAGGACTGTGACTTTGTCCTCAGCAGATATAGATGCTGTTTGTTTGCGATACGTGGCCATCCATCACATGCCTCTTTCTTCGAAGACTCTTGATCGTCAGTATGAGTTGCATCCCTCTTCTCTGTTACCTACTGGAGTTCACTTTCAGCTCTTGCTCTGGCAGCTTAACTTCATGCTACCTGCAACTTTCCCACAGAATATAAACCCTTTACCAGCTTGGCTTCATGCAGCGGAGTCTGCAGCTCATAGTGTAGTGGTTAGTGTTGTTACCTCTGAATCATGGTGTTGGAGATTTTCTCTTCCCAGGATCTGGGTGTTTGTGTTGTCCTCATCATTCCATCATCATTCATGTAAGTGGTTAGATTGGACTGTGCACAGATTGGGGAATGTGTACAGGTGCTGATGACAACACAGTTGAGTGCCCCACAAACCAAACAACATCAATGTTATCATCATCTTCATCAACTTCATGTGGCGGCCCATGTTCAACTTTGCCTTTATTCAATTCCTAAGGATACTACTCCAGCCTTGTTCTATCTCCTTCAATTTCACAACCTTCGCACAGAACTTCACGATTGTGTACACTGATGACACTTGTACTGACAAAGATACTGTGTCAGGTGTGCCTTCATCATTGGTCCTGACGTTTTTCGATATCATCTTCTGGTACAGTGCTCAGTATTTATAACAAAGCTGTTCGCCCTGTATCAGGCCACACAGCACATCTGGTGACACAGGCTTTTCAATTGCGTCATCTGCTCAGACTCTGTACAGAACACAGAGGCTTTAAAGGGCACAATGTCCATCCATTAGTGCAACCGGTCCAGGAAAGCTGTCACATGCTCATTCTTGATGGATGATGTTTATGTGGGTTCCCAGTCACCTCAGTGTGACAGGAAACTAGGCCACTGACGATGCTGTCAATGCTGCAGTCGTCATACCTCAACCCACTGGTTCTTACATTCCCTCCGATGATCTGCGTTGCTGTCTGTCAGCAGATGGTGTCACCACTGGTTCTCCCTTCATGGGAACAAGCTGCAGGTTATTAAGCACCTCTCAGTGGGTTGGATGACCTCCTCTCGGCCGTCTCGCTGCAAGATCAGCTAGGTTGCATATCATGTACTGTCTTTTTAGCCATCATCATTTGTTAATTCGTGTTAGCTATCAGTCATTTTAGTGACTGGTGTCGACCGCACTTTACTTTCTATCCATCGTAGCAATATGGTGAAGGCTATTTAATGTTTAGTTCATGAGCTTTGTTTCTCTATGGAGTATTTTACAGAACTTTCAAAAATGGCTCTGAGCACTGTGCAGCTTAATACCTGAGGTCATCAGCCCCTTAGAACTTAGAACTACTTAAACCTAACTAACCTATGGACACCACACACATCTGTGCCCGAGGCAGGGCTCGAACCTGCGACCATAGCGGTCAAGTGGTTCCAGACTGAAGCACCTAGAACCACTCGGCCACTCTGGCCAGCACAGAAATTTCTCCATGACCCCTTTTTTTCTTTTAACTATCTTCTATTTTGTCAATTGGGATTAATGTGTAATCATTTTTAACTCCTCTCTTTGTCATCATGTTCTACAGTTCTGACATGAGCACATGTGCCCTGGTTGTTTTTGAGTGACAAAGCAAAACAAAATCCTCAGATTTTCACCTTTTGCGCCATATCAAACCACTTTCTTGGAATTTCCCTTCCTGCTGAAAATGTGCTCCAAACATGGCTCAGAGACTTATTCACTACAAAACCACCTGTTATTTCTACAGCTGTGGAATCAAAAAGTTACCCCAGGGTTGGCAGACTGTTTCAAATAGTGAAGGATAATATATTATTGACTAAACTGGTATGTATGTCTCTTAGGCAGCAACCCAATAAATGGAATACTTATGCTGATTGGTTCTAAAGCAGGTAGTGTTGACTAGCAGGGAAATTTGACAATATTTTTAGTCATGGCGACCAAACGTTGGCTTCCATCACCAGTGACAAAACGTGAGTCTGGCTGGTTCTCATGTTTCCAAGCCGCTGAACTGGTGGAACTGGCATCTTTAGCACTGAAAGTAAAATAGATGTTCTTTCCAACTGCCTAGTTTACTAAGGCATCCTTGTATTGTTCAGATACTCTATACTGAGTGAAAAAATAGCAGCAACAAAGAAAAGTTGTTAGACATAAATGAAAGCTGTTAGTCATGCTTCAATATTTGAAAGATGCCTGTTCAGATTTTGCTCTACTCACATAAGAGATGCACTAGTAATGCCAGTATGAGGATGCAAATCAGGATTGCTTCAAGCAGACACTGTTGTGTTCGTGAGTGTTACTTACTTTTGAGATTGGATGTGGTGTTAGTAAAGAATGTTTGTTGGGCCTGTGATCAACCTTTGCCCTAGACACACTGGCCCAACACCTGGAGTTTTTGTCTGGAATGAGACTTTGTACGACAGCAGGAGCACTCTCATGATTGCCCCACACACCTTGACGTCAGATTTGTATGTCAGTCCGGTGAGTCTACATGTTGTGCTGCCATTCATGAATAGCATTCTAGGGGCTGTTTTTGAACAGGACAACACTCGCGCACATACCACTGTTGTAACCCAACATGCTATACAGTATGTCCATGTGTTGGCTTGACCTGGATGGTCACCAGCTCTGTCTCCTACCAAGCAAATGTAGGACATCATTGGGCGATAGCTTAAGGGTCATCCACAACCAGCATTAACATTCTCATTATTGACCAACCAAGAGCAACAGGCATGGAACTCCATTCCACAGACTTGTATGCACTGTGTTTTACAGGTGGCAGATGTCAATTTGCATGCCTGGATTCAACATTCTGGTGGTTACACCAGTTATTAACGTAACAGCGTTTCACATTTGCAGTGGCTTATCTTGTGCTTACATTAACCTGTGTTGTTGCAATGTTAATCAATTATATAAGTCACCTAGACAAATATATTCTAAAAATTTCATTCCTCTAAATTAATTTTCTTTTTGGAGTTGAGTTTCTTTTTCCATCAGTGTATATGGCCATCGCATCTGGTGGAGGATGTCAGTATGTTTCAAAAACATATGTTGGCCAGGAGCAACATTGTGGTTTGTAGATACTACGTGTGATCAGTTCCCCAATTTTTATTCAGAATTAATGAATACTGTTGTCTGTGCAACTGAATAGCAAGTAAGTATTCACAGTTTTAGTCTGGACGTGTGTGACTACTTCATAGGCATGGTGATATGTTGCACCAATGGTATCATATCCCAGTATTTAGGACAAAAATGTAGACGATGAGCTTAAACAGTATCTCTTATAATCTTTGGCATTTGGTTCTGGTAATGCCCTCAATGATCAGCTGGCATATTTTAATATTTGTTCCCACTTTTCTAGATGTTTGGCCCTGAAAAAGAGCTTATGATGTGGTGCTGAGTCATTTCTCTTCCGATTTCAGTGTCCTTATTCTTACTTAATTAATCTACAATCACTGATTACATAAGGACTCAATGTGCACAAAGTCTTATATAGTCAGGAGATATGAAAATATTCTCTGGTAGTCAGTTCCATTGCTTCCTTACCAGCACCCAGTTGTCATCTGTAGGACACTTAAATGTACCTTCACTTCCGTAGGCGTAGTCCTCTATTCCCGAAATACTTACATAAAGATATAGCTCAACAGTTCCACAATTGATTGTACCTTAGGTAAGCTGTTTACTCCAATTTTGCTCACCAGACTGGAATGAGTCATTCAAGAGAAATTGGTGTACATTTGATTTGAATAGAGATTTACTACGTACTTAGTGTCTCTCTACAGCAGGGACAGGTAATGTAATTGATATTCCATTTTTGTCACACATGGAACTAGAGAGTTGTGTCCAAAGGGTATGGAGACCATGATAACAAAACAAATTGGAGAAAAAGTGTTTTGATAACCACTGGTAAGTATTATCATCTTGCTCAGTAATTTGCAAGAGGACTTTCTTGGACTTAACCCACATATAACTCTTATCATTCTACTAAGCAATGAAAATATTTTGAGCAAGAGATCTCCCCAGAACATAATTCCATGTGACATGGGGTACCCAAAAGCAAAAACATGCAGTCTTTGTGACTGTTTTGTATCTAATACAAGAGAGCATTCTGGATCCGAAAGCTGCTGAGCTAAATGTGATTTCAGACTGGAACATACCCTGTGTAGTTTTCAGTCTAAGTGAATGCCCAGTAATTTGGTGCCATCATCTCCTACACATGCTCATTATTGAGTGTCACTGAGAATTCCTCACACTCTGTGACATGATCTAAATTGCGTAAAATTTATCTTTCTTAGGTATGCAGAAAGGGAGGTAACAGCAAACCAGTTAGACTTTGGATAAAATGTTGTTGCTGACTGTTAATGGGTGACACCTGCATTGTAACAGAACATTTGTCAAACATGGAAAATTTTCACTCTACATCATTCACAACTGCTGGCAGATAAGCATAAATCAGACAATAAAGGACACAGAACAGAAAGTGCATCTATAATACTACATGACTAATGTGTTTCATGACACATGACACTCGGTGCCAGTTCCATGGTACGTGACAAAAGCTTCCAGGAGCAACAAAAATTTGATTATAGACTCAATTTCAGAAAGATATTAATTTTGGAAATAAAATTCGACACAATCTGCTCATCAAGAAGCAGTATCCTTGATTCTGTTTAGGATATTTTATTTATCAAGCCTTTGATCTAATAGTGTGTGTGTGTGTGGGGGGGGGGGGGGGGGGGGGGGTGTTCAGGACTCATGACATGCAGACATATGCAGTATTTCACAATGAGGGTATTTAGAAATTCCCAAGAAAACATTAAACATTATTTCACAAACCCTTTCTAATTTTTTCTTGCTTGCACACTTAATGTCAAACCATTTAACACACTGAAACAACTTATGCATCAAATTGCTTTGCAAATAAGTTCAAAACATGGGAGTTTGACTCCATAAATGATCAGGGGTTTACTGTTTGATTTGTAATTGCTATTAATACTTTTGCTGACTGAGGTTTCCATGTTTTATATTTTGCCTTCTGTAATAATGTTTTAGCATCTCCTTGAGACCTAATACTTTGTCTCCAATGAGAACTATATCAATTGAAGTGAAACAAAGGGCTATACAGTAACTGTTCATGTTTTTATTCTGCATAGGTCTATGGCACTTATTCATTACAGATGTACTGATTGTCATAAATATTTTTATAATTAGTTTTGTTGTGCTAATGTGATGTCACTAAATGTGTAATTCTTTGTAACTATTTATGCCGTGCAGTGTACCTAGCTGCTTTACCGCTTATGTACCCTGCGTCTCACTTTTAACAAGCAGAGAACTGTGCTGTTTGTTGTGCCAATAGGTCAGCAGTTACTACTCATTACTTGTTGCAGTAGCTTCATGCACGGCATGGCATAAATAGGAACTTATTTACACCAATTTAAACTTTAAATAGGCTGAGTACTATATGGATATCTTTTGTGTTAATAAGTTGGTACTAAATGTTTATTTTCTTGTAACCAATTAGGCCGTACAATGCGTGTAGCTATTATAGTGCTTGTATACGCAATTCGTAATTCAGAACTCACTGTTTCATTGTACTTACCTCTTGACACCATGTGTGTAATTCCTTGTCAATATTTATGCTAAAGAGTGCATATAGTGGTCTTAGCACTTACATATGCTACTTTCCACTTGGAATAGGCAGGAAAATGTACTATTCAAGTTATATGTTTTGTGTTTTATGTATAGAACCAAGCTTATTTTTATTGTGACCATTGCTAGTATGTAAAAATTCTATGTAATATATTTGTACATACCACCAATTAAAACTGTCACTATGTAGCATCATACTTGCATCTGCAACGCCATCTGGCACAAACACTTATAAATTCCTGAATATTCATAAAATGCTGTTTGTGTTTCTATGTATTTTTTTAGTTTACACTTATGTTGTATAAACATTTATTACAGTTGTTGCATTGCATTTCTGTTGGTTTAATGCTCTTTATAAGTCATACATAATTCCATAAGATGGAGCTGCAGGATGCCACACCCTCTCTTGCAATGCCATCTGTTGTTAAACATTTGTGTTCTCATCTAATGGTCAGCAGTGTTATTAGTCTGTGTATGTTTGTTACCTTTACAACTTGTAACTATTACGTCCAGTGATAATTGTAACTGGTATGTCTGCTGGCTGCATACAGTTCCATGGTACATGTCATCTTAAGAATTTCAATGCCATTATTGCATGCTGATGATGGTTTTGTAAACCATTTTTATTTCACGAGTAGTTGATTTGATTTATTTCTACAGATGTGTGATGATAGCAAAGCACCAAAACATCTAACTACATTCACTCAATGACTTTCCCTCACTGAAAAATTCAGCAATTTGTAGACTATATATAATTTTAGATATTAGAGCTGAAAGACAAGCAATATGGTAATAAAGAGTGTGTGCTTTAGAATGGATATGAAAGTTACAAGGGCCAACACAACGAATGTATTATAATTGTGCTTTCATGCCTTTATGCTCTTTAATGATCCATGGATTTTATTATATACTGTAGAAAATTTGTGTTCTTAAGCAACCAAATGTGATCTTATAACTCCTTCTGTAATATTAGGTAACTGTGCTCACTGTATCTTTGTATTTATCTAAAGACAGTATTATATTAATAACTGTAATTATGCTCTCAGTGTAATTTGAAGTTCATATGGAGATAAACAAGCATGTGTTATTAGTCTTGTGCTATTGAACTCTACCCATTTTTCACTTTGTATGAGAATTTAAATCACAAATTTATTGGCTTATACATTTTGTTCTAAATTTGTTTTGTGTACACTATTGTGGTTGATTTGTGAATAGTTGTGTTTCCAGTCAATCATTATGCATGTGGAATACTCGCATGCAGTTTCAGAATTATATTTAGTATTGGTGGCCTACTGATATTAACATTCCTCTCCCCCTTTTGTCTAAAGTAGAATAGTAATTTGACAGTTCTAAGACCACATTCAGAAGCTCTCACGTTACATTCATGTGTTGTCTTCAAATACAATGTCATCATCCATATGCTTAAGAATCTTTAGTTATGTAATAAGAGTATTTCTGGACTCATTTATTGCAAGTCTCTTCATAATATTAGGTACTTAATAAATATTGGATGTATAATTTATTACTGTATTCCTTAACATGATTTCCTTGTATTTCACTGTAGTGGGTTCAATTTAATGATTGATATTTGGTGTACGTCCTAATTACCTTTGGGTTTATGTGTAGTTTATGTTAATAAAGAGTGCGCACTCTATACATACAGTTCAGTCACTGTGGGGGTAATAGCAATTTTCTTAATTCCAAAATTCCCTTTCTTTGAATGTAACAAATTTACTTTCATGCATTAATACAATCTTACAACATATTGGCAGAAATTGTTCGATGTTGCTATGCTTTGTTTGTCCTGACAGTGTATAACTAGAATGCTGCAAACTTATGTTCACTGTTTTATACATTTTTATTGTGATAGTTATTTTTCTTACCTGGAGAAATGTAGTATATCTGATGATGTGATAAATAGTTCACGATAAGTATGTGAAGACAACTATGTAATCTCATTGGATATTGAATTTTGTTCTGTTGTTACATTGGCTTCTCTATTATGGCCTTTGTATAGTACTGTGAGTGTGGTCTGTGAAGGAAACTAATAATAATAACAATAATAATAATAATAAATAAGGATTAGAAGACAGTATTGTCACAGATTTTTGCAAGCCAATAACATCACACAGATTCCCAGTGTATCTCAGTATTGTCAGTGTGAACATAAAATGTTACTGCTGATAGATGATGATAAAAGTAATTTTGTCTATCCTGTGATTCCACACAAACACCACAGAAGAATACCTCTCATCATAGACTCCCCTTATTTATTTATTTATTCAGAAATCCTGTTGTGTTATTACACATAGATGTAGGATAAGTTACAGTTAACATGCTATGATACGTAGATATACTTAAGGTATAGACTTATATAAATTATATGCTGTACATAGCGAATCATAACTTTTTTGGTATGTTACTCTATAATCATTATCTGATGACTGTATGTAACACTGTTCACAGATATCATAAGTGCAGATGAGCCATAACGAGGAACAGTTATAACACAATGTAAATAGAGTCAAATAAGGCAGTTGAAAGAAATATTTTAACACATGCAGTAAAATACATCACAAAAATTGTTTTAGATTACTATTCATAAATTATTCCACTGAATAGAAGCAGTGCTTCTGCAGGATTGACTTTATTTTGGATCTGAATCCTTTCTGGCAAGACCTGACATTTTCAAATACTGAGCTCCTTAAAGAGATGTTTAGTCATGGAAGACAGGGGTACTTGTTTCATTGTCTTAATAATTACATACTGCATTCCTTTTTGGGGCTTCTCCCTTAAGAATGTATTTATTATGCAGAAGCACATAATTGAGTTACTAACGCAAAGTAGGCACATTTTAGTGTTTTGATATCACAGATTTTACTTCAAATACTAAAAGCATAGCACAAACTGTTCATTTTACTTAATAATTTATCTTTATGTATGTCCCACTGTAGTGTGTCATCTATCCACACCACAAGGAATTTTGTGGCTCTTTCTCGCTGTATGGGCACTTTCTCAATCCTGATATCATCTATCACAGACAATACCTTTTGTGTCGTGTGGAAATTTATATACATTGTTTTATCTTTATTTAGGAGAAGTTTGTTTTTGTTCAACCAGTTTACCAGACTGCAATTTGTATCAGCAATTGTGGAGTTGAGCTGATGAGGACAGTGATTTGAAAACAGTATATTGGTGTCATCAGCAAACATTACCGGCAGGCTTTCCTGAATGCTTTGGGGTATTCATTGATGAATATTAGAAATAAAAGGGGACCAAGTGTAGAGCCTTGGTGAATACCTTGTCTTACAACTTGCTCCTCTGATTACATGAAAATTGGTGAAAATGCTCAGTCACTACTTTCTGTATTCTGTCTGAGAGATATGACCTAAACCAGTCATTTCCCCTAATCGCATAACGTAGTAGTTTCTCCAAAAGTAATACATGGTTGACAAGATCAAAAGCTTTAGTGAGATCAAGAAACACACCTGTTGTGTGTTTTCTGTCATTGAGTGCCCTATAGATTTCATTTAAAAATGAGTATAATGCTCCAGTTATTGATCTCCCTTTCCTAAACCCAAACTGGTGAGGACTTAGTATGCAGTTACTTTCCAAGAAGCTTATAACATGGTCATATACTGATTTTTTGAGGACTTTTGATGAGCTTGAAAAGACTGAGGTGGGTCGGGTCTGTAGTTGTTTACATCACTCCTTTCCCCTTTTTTAAACAGAGGAATAATTTTTGCTGCTTTAAAAATTCTAGGAAATTTACCCGATGATAAAGAGCAGTTTATTATATCTGTCAGTGGTTCACACACATGATGGCAGGCTCGTTTTAAAAGGCAAACAGATATACCATCAAGACCACAGGAATGTTTGTTTGGTCTCTGCCTTATAATATTGCAGATTTCATTTGGTGTGACTGGGTCAGGGAACATTTATAGTGGGAATACTGCTGAATCTGAGTGATAAGTGAGTGCAGCAGTCTTGATTAAAGAAGAAAACTTGTCACCAATTTTTGTGAAATGGTCATTACATATTTCACATAATTGCTTAGGGTCATTGTTAACACCATCCTGATCTTTATTGCAGGATATTGAGTGTGTCCTGTCTTTTTTGCCAACTGTTTCATTTATCAATCTCCACATGGCTTTTGATTTATTGCTGGAGTTGATAATGAATTGCCTATTATACATTTTCTTTGCTTCATGAATTACCTTGTTTATAGACAGTGAGATATACCGTAACTATTTCAAGCAGTATAAAAGAATTCTAGTTTTAATGTAGGCATATAGCAGTCTCTTATTTCTGCAAGAGGTTTCTATTCCTCATGTTAACCATTTATTATTGGACAGTTGAGATGTGTATTTTTTAGCTGTATGTTTGATTGGGAATGCCACTTCATAGTGTTGCAAGATACTCATAAATTCATTAGCCTTTCTGTCAACATTGCTGGCACAATAGACACCTTTCCAGTCAGCTTTATGGAGCAGAAGTGACAAATGTGATATATTATTTTTATTGCCAGTTGATCTTTTGTAAGTCTGTTGGGGAGGTTTTGTCTGTCTATTTGCATCTTGCATGGTCATATTCAGTATCAAGCAGTTGTGATCTGATATACCGTTGGAGATTATGTCTAGTTTGCAGACAGATGACATGCCAGTGTTAACCAAAACAGTATCTATTTCAGATGAACTGGTATTAGTTGTTCTAGTAGGTTTTTTTGTTTAAAATACACTCCTGGAAATGGAAAAAAGAACACATAGACACCGGTGTGTCAGACCCACCATACTTGCTCCGGACACTGCGAGAGGGCTGTACAAGCAATGATCACACGCACGGCACAGCGGACACACCAGGAACCGTGGTGTTGGCCGTCGAATGGCGCTAGCTGCGCAGCATTTGTGCACTGCCGCCGTCAGTGTCAGCCAGTTTGCTGTGGCATACGGAGCTCCATCGCAGTCTTTAACACTGGTAGCATGCCGCGACAGTGTGGACGTGAACCGTATGTGCAGTTGTGGACTTTGAGCGAGGGTGTATAGTGGGCATGCGGGAGGCCGGGTGGACGTACTGCCGAATTGCTCAACACGTGGGGCATGAGGTCTCCACAGTACATCGATGTTGTCGCCAGTGGTCGGCGGAAGGTGCACGTGCCCGTCGACCTGGGACCGGACCGCAGCGACGCACGGATGCACGCCAAGACCGTAGGATCCTACGCAGTGCCGTAGGGGACCGCACCGCCACTTCCCAGCAAATTAGGGACACTGTTGCTGGGTATTGGCGAGGACCATTCGCAACCGTCTCCATGAAGCTGGGCTACGGTCCCGCACACCGTTAGGCCGTCTTCCGCTCACGCCCCAACATCGTGCAGCCCGCCTCCAGTGGTGTCGCGACAGGCGTGAATGGAGGGACGAATGGAGACGTGTCGTCTTCAGCGATGAGAGTCGCTTCTGCCTTGGTGTCAATGATGGTCGTATGCGTGTTTGGCGCCATGCAGGTGAGCGCCACAATCAGGACTGCATACGACCGAGGCACACAGGGCCAACACCCGGCATCATGGTGTGGGGAGCGATCTCCTACACTGGCCGTACTCCACTGGTGATCGTCGAGGGGACACTGAATAGTGCACGGTACATCCAAACTGTCATCGAACCCATCGTTCTACCATTCCTAGACCGGCAAGGGAACTTGCTGTTCCAACAGGACAATGCACGTCCGCATGTATCCCGTGCCACCCAACGTGCTCTAGAAGGTGTAAGTCAACTACCCTGGCCAGCAAAATCTCCGAATCTGTCCCCCCATTGAGCATGTTTGGGACTGGATGAAGCGTCGTCTCACGCGGTCTGCACGTCCAGCACGAACGCTGGTCCAACTGAGGCGCCAGGTGGAAATGGCATGGCAAGCCATTCCACAGGACTACATCCAGCATCTCTACGATCATCTCCATGGGAGAATAGCAGCCTGCATTGCTGCGAAAGGTGGATATACACTGTACTAGTTCCGACATTGTGCATGCTCTGTTGCCTGTGTCTATGTGCCTGTGGTTCTGTCAGTGTGATCATGTGATGTATCTGACCCCAGGAATGTGTCAATAAAGTTTCCCCTTCCTGGGACAATGAATTCACGGTGTTCTTATTTCAATTTCCAGGAGTGTAGATTTCCTATTAGAATCCACTGCTTCCTGGAAAATAGTGAATATATTGCAATGTTATAACATGAAAAACTTAGTCTCCACATAAGATAATACTGGGATATTTTAAACTGAACTGTTGTAGTGGCATATCTAGTTTGGAGGTGAATATTTGTGTGTTACCATCAGGTGGTCTGTAGATACATGTCACAGTAGAAGTTAAATCTATTAAGCTTTTAATTATGTGTTCAAAATGCTTTTCACAGTTCGTATGCTTGGTTTTAAGTAATGGATTACATTCTACATTATCTTGGGCAAGTATTTGACAGCCACCTCCCTTTTTTATTAGTTCTGCAAAAATTGTTAACCATTTGAAAGCCTGGAAGGGAAAAATAGGCAGCGTCATTATCTTTAAGCCAATGCTCGGCTATACAAAGCACATCTATAGTGTCTCTAAAGCTTTCTAAAAATATTTGTAGTTCTAAACTTTTGTTCCTTATGCTTTGCATGTTCTGGAAGAAAACACAAAATTTTGACTTTTTGTGTGAGTACAATGGTTTTTCAGGTGAGTGGGACTCGGGCACAACATTTACTCTGTAACGCTTATTGTTCTTTAGTCTAAAAAAGATTTCCTTTGAGAGTTAACTATTGCAGGAATAGGCAGCTGTGATAATTCAGCACACCTAATATAGATAAAACTAGAGATTGCTTGAGCTCTGATGCTGGTATGATCCAAACCATTTTTGCACTTGGGTACCAAATTTTCGTGAGACCTGTCAGATGTAACAGTAGCATTGGGGATGATGTTCAGTTCTCTGTAGCCGAGTGTTATTGTAGGCCTACTTTGTACATTTGTTTTCTTTACAGTTTGTAATCTGTCCAAACCTACCTCTCCTATTTGAAAAAGGAACTACTAATTACAGAATCCATGATTTTCTTAATTGTATTTTCCCTTCATTACCATTAATGTGCTTACACGAACTTCTGTGTCTCTTCATATTGTTAAAGTCTGTCATTGTATGGATTAAACAGTGTATGTAACACTTGATAATTTTTCATTTTCACTCTTTAATATATTGCAAATGTGCTCATACAGACTTTTCAAAGTAATTCTTAAAAATGGAATTTGTTATGTGCTTGAAGTATTCCTCTGGATCTGGAAAAAAATTGTGCCTCAGTCAGAGAACTCTTCCTAATATTTGCATTTCATAAATTTATCATCACTGACATTTGTATATCAGTCAATTGGAATCCCTCTCTCTGAAAGGAAACAGTAATATAATCTGAAATATTGCTGAGATTTTGAAATTAGTGTTAATTCTTGCAGGCATTGTAATAATGTGGCAATGTAGTGAACAGTCCATCAGATTTATCAGTAATTGATTTGAGAACTCATTCTGGGTTTGTTGTTAACTTCAGTTGTTCTGCCAGCACGTCTTGCAGCTTCTGATTAAGTGAATTCCAATTTTCTGTGTTGGAATGTCCCATTTTAGTTGCTGTATCAAGCTTGGACGGATGTAATTACTGTTCAAATCTACTGGGTGTTGTGGTATGAATCCTTCACCCTCATGATCTGATACGGGGTCTTTATAAGGATGGTGATGTAGTTGGAAATTGATCACCCTGCACATTTAGGATTCATGATTTGTAAACCCAAGCATTCATGAGATCACTTTCATTCTATAGCTCATGGACACAGAGTTTTGTAGATGCCCGTTTTGAAAATGTGGAAGCTCAATTTCTCCCCATTTTGATTCAGCGTAGGGGCAATTAGGCCTACTTATTACATGATGTGAAACAGACACCTACAATCATGCACAATAATGGTCATTGATTAGGCACAATTATTTGAAATACAGTGTGCCAGTTACTCTCAGGGGAAAAATTGATCTCAAGTTGTGTAGTACTCAGTTATTAAGCTTTTGACCCTATTTTAGTTTGAGCAAATTTTTCTATTCTCACCCAAAAAAAAATGCAATAAGAAATTGAATAGAATGGTTTTTATAATTTGAACTAGGCAGCCAGGTGTGGGAGGTGGTCACATTAGAGATTCTAAACACAAAAGGCTTAAAATGTGAGACAATGTATCAGAAATGTGTCACACATGATAACTGTCACTTCATGAAAGAACCGGCCATTAGCAACATCTGAGGTAGCAAAGTATCGTCCAGCAGAATGCACTAGATGCTTCCCAGGGAAGACTCGAGCACTCCAAACTGCACATCCACAGCTTAGCTGCAGCGCTACAGCCCTGCAAGGACACAATTGTGGCTCTCGTTGTTACACGATGCCAACTTGTGCTGAAACCAGCCCAGATGTCGTAGTAGGGAGGAGACATCTGCTGTTAACTGGTGTCCATCCGTAACTGTCCACAGCTCGGAACCATACCTCCCAGCTGTATGAAAATGGCCAGCAGACACTGCCACCACCAGCCCTAAGGCATTATAGAAGATACATCAATTCACACATTTGTGCTATCATCGGTGTGCCACACAGCCTATCCTCCTCCACAGAAAAGCAGGTACCTTCTCCCTTTTCTCTCACAGCAAGAAGGAAACTAGTCGACTTCTTGACCGGAGATATGTGGACTTGAGATTTTTCCAGTCTGCATATTCTGGACCAAGAGACTGACTGGATTAAGAACCTTAAAAACTTGACAGGGCCCCTCAAACTGGGGGGATAGCTTATTTGAAGATTACCTTTTTGCCCTGCCCGTCCCCCTGCCCACCAAACTCCGAAATTATGGATGAACCCCTTTTCCCCTGGCTTAACCTCAGAGGAGTGACCCCCTTCATTATAATGGTGCACCTCTCTGGAGTGAGAGTTCTATGTTCCTACATGCTGGTAATTCATGGGATAGCTCGACATGGAAGAGGCTGTAGTGGCCTTACTTGCCTTGCAGTGAACAGAGTTAAAACTCAGGTTTAACCATTTAAGCAAGGTGTCCTGTCTTCAGTGAGAATGCTGATGAAATGCAATAAGAATCAATTTCAAACTCAGATTAAGACTCTGCAAAGGAGGGTTGCAGATACTAGGGTATTGTGGTGGAATGATTAGTGTCATTCGCAGAGCAAAGCCTCCTAAACTGATGCAAAACAAACACTGGGCATTATCACTAAAAAATGATCTCGGAAGGCCAATAATGGAAAATATTTGAGGTAAATGCCGAGTCTTTAGACTGACTGTGATGCCAGTACTTACTACAAGCCACACACTACTGGAGAGATAATCCATGACAACCCGGATATAAAGGTCACCAACCTGTGTCCTAGATAACAGACAAATGTAATCAATGGACAGGTAGCCCACTGGGTTATTTTCCTTCCCAGAATGCAACCTCCCATTCTGAGAATTAGGGTTAGACTTGGCTACCTTGCTGCTCTGACATTCTCTCACTCTGAATTACCTGATACAGTCCAGGTCAGGCGAGGTGCTCCCTAATCTTAGAAAGTGTTCTGGCAACTGCTAAATGACTACCTGTTGCAGAATTATGGAAATAATATGAAATAGCGAGAGTTGGTTCACCAATCACCATTGAAACATTTCTCACTCCTGGCTTGGTAGCGCATAATGCCCTTCCTTACACTGTAACCTGTCACACCAAACACCTAGCAAGGCGGTGCAAAGATTACCACATTGGATCGTGTAATAACCACGACAGGAACTGTCATGGGTTTGCTGCTAACGAAAATGTAGCGGGACCAAATGGGAGAGGCCCGCAAACAAACAAGATGGATGAACGGGAATGGAAGGAGAAGCACGGCACGACGACAGACAACCGAGCAAGACTCCAAGTACAACAACAAAGTATTAAGCAATGGAGTCACAAGAGAGAGCCTCATGAAATCAATACAACATCCACTCATAAATGGGAAGCAAGCACATGCAATGTAAACACGATGTCTGTAAGCGAGATATCAACCGATTCAATGTGAATACCAGACTGCCTCACTGAGTGAGAGGCTGCCACCTAAATATATGACAGGGTATGCCACTATTGGTCACTGGGACAATGTGCTCTACAGTGGAGCCCTCACATTAGACTCAGGGCCAGGAGTGTGCAGTAGTCATGGTGTAAGCCATGGCAGCACAGAGACCTCCAGTGGTCATTGAGTTCCATGCAGTCTGGTGCGGATTTGAAACACGCGGCACTCGGTACCTGATCCCTCCCCCCTGAAACTTGTGCATAGAGGCGAAAATGCCCTGGACTTGCCACAGTGGTCGGCAGATGGGAGAAAACCCAGACTTGTAAACTGTCACTGTCGGGGAGGAAGGGACGTCCAAGGTGTCCACGATGGCCAACACAGAGGCCACGGCATCGGAGGGAGCCTCCAGTCCACCAGGGGGTGGGAAGAGCTGGCAGCAGGCTCGCGGGGAGGCAGCAACCGGTGGCAACTCAAAGACAGTGTCTGTACCCGAAGTAGGGAGTGCAGGAAGATACAGCAGTGGGAGTCCCACAGGGGTACGAGGGCCATGGTGTCACTGCCAGACACCACACTTGCTAGGTGGTAGCTTTTAAATCGGCTGCGGTCCACTAGTATACGTCGGACCCGCATGTCGCCACTGTCAGTAATTGCAGACCAAGCGCCGCCACACGGCAGGTCTAGAGACAGATCCTAGCACTCAGCCCAGTTGTACAGCCGACGTTGCTAGCCATGGTTCACTGAGAATTACGCTCTCATTTGCCGAGACGATAGTTAGCATAGCCTTCAGCTACATTTGCTACGACCTAGCAAGGCACCGTATTCAATTGTTATTGAGATTCTATTAATGTATCATCAAGAGCGATGTTCTACAAATGTGGATTAAAGTTAAGTATTCCAGAAGCTACGTACTTGTCTTTATAGCATTCATTACGTATCCTGTTTCAGACCTCATGCCAGCCTGCGTGAGGTTAAGCGGGTGCCTTTCGGCTTCCTCTCATTGTGTCTAGGCTGTCTTGTCTAGACACAACAAGGGCAGAGCTGGTTATGATGGTGGCACTCCAACACTTTTAATAACTTCACTGATGTCACATGCTGCCCATGGGCTACGATGACTGAGGCGGGCATCCAACCCACCTTGTTCCCGTACACGTGAGCCCACACGGCTGCACAAGAGGCGTAATGCTGGGAGGGCCAGTAGCAGGGGTGGGAGGGTGAAGGTATCAGCAAATAGTCCGGCAGAGCTTCTCCATTGGGTGACAGCAATGAACCTTGCTCTATGTCAAGTGGTTGGTGCGATATGTGCTCAAGAACAGGGTGAGGGCTGATGTGGTTGGCATTGTTTCAACTGCCTTTGTCATCTCTTGTTTAAATGTGTGGACAAGCCTCTCCACTGCGCCATTGGAGGAAATGTGGGCTATGGATATGTTTGGTCTCTGATAATGGCTTCCAATTCATGGCGTTCTCCTACCAAGACTTCTGTCAGGCCTACAGTATCAATGTGTGAGGCAGGCCCTCAGTGGTGAGAAACTGAGCCAGGGCTGTGACTGTGTCCTCTGTGTTGTTGAGTGCCATGCAGACAACATGTGGGTAGTTGGAATAGGCACCAAAGATAAGTAACCACATGGACACCAAAACTGCACCTGGAAAATTAAGTTTGATGCGATCCCAGGGCAAGCATGGCAAACGCCAGGGTGTGAATTCTGGTACCATGACCGGTGGAATTTGAATCCGTGCCAGACGTCATGGACGCAGTTACAACATTTTGGCAACAAGGTAAACAGTTGGTATGGAGGCGAAGTTGGTCTGTCTGCTGGAGCAACAGCAGCAGTTAATGCAGCAGCAGCAGCTCATGCAGCAGCAGCAGCTCCAGTTACACATCTTACAAAAGCCGCTGTAACTGACAAAGTTGATGCTCGGGACACGTTACCGCATCAGCTTCAGGGTCCTTGGGTGTCCGATGCTTTCCCGCGTCCGTCGTCCTTTCCATCCTTTAATGACGCTAAAAACCTACTTACATAGGCTGAAACAACATTTCACGGCTTTCCAAGACACGGACGACTCCTTGCAGCGGTCACTGTTTTCGTCTTGGGCCTCTCCGGACACGTTCTATCATCTCCACATGCCCAATGCTACCATGTAGTCGCCTCTTGGCTGGAATTCCACCAGTACCATAAACAGCCCGGTCAATTGTATCGTTCCTGTGTCACGGACTTGCAGGATCTCAGCTGTTGATGCGATTTTACGTGCACCAATCAGCAGTGTAAGGCTTCGTATGCGGACTCCCTGATCTGGGATGTAGTGGTTCAGTTGGCTCCCGACCCTGAGGTCTGCACTGTGGTGTTGAATCTTGACAACCCCTCCTTGGAAGAGATTCTCTGCATTGCTCACTCCTTTGAAATTGCTCAAGTGGCTAACAAGCGTCTTGTGGCGCGACTGCAGGTGGCAGCGATCGCGGAGTTCCAGCGGGTTCCGCCCTTGCGATGTCGACGTGGCCCAGCCAACAGGGGCCAGTGCCATCGGGACTCTTCATGTTCCGACATCTCTATGGCGTTGGCCCTTTGGTCGCCCCTCGGCGCCGGTCGAGCGGCCTACTTCCTTCTTGCCCACAGTGCTTTACTGCCCATTCGCGGGCTGATTGTCCCCACCACTGGAAAATGTGCACGCTGTGTAACAAGGAGGGCCACATCCGATCGGTTTGTCATAGTCGCTCGACTTGATCCAGTCCTGCCCATCCTGGGCCTCAAGATACCGTCCATGCTCTGCAATTGGTTGTCCCACAGGATGACCCATCAGCGTGGAAGCTTTTCCTCACGCTCCGCAATTTCACAGAGGATGTCAGCTTTCAGGTCGACACTGGGGCCACCGTCTCCCTGATTGCTATGGCAACATATACCCGGCTGGACTCTCCTGCGTTGTCGCCTCCATCTCGCCGTTTATTCGCCTACGGAGACGGTTCCATTCCCCTTCCTTGGGTAGTTCATAGTCCAGGCGACATACAAGCATGTTCTGTGGCTCCTTACCCTCTCTGTCGTAGAGTATCTGTCGGCTTCGAATATTTTTGGCCTGGATGCGTTTCAACTGTTTGGCTTTTCAATTTCCGATGAAGTTAAGGTCGTTTCCCCGGCTGTTCCCTTTCAGGACTTCGACAATCTGTGCTCTGATTTTGTGTCGTTGTTTGCACCGGATCTCGGATGTGCTTCCGGCTTTCGGGCGCACATCACCCTATGGCCGGATGCACAGCCTCACTTTTTCTGGGCCAGGCCCCTTCTGGTCAACCAGGAACTTGATCAGCTCCAGGCCGCTGGCGTGTTGGAACCTGTAACCTATAGTGCATGGGCGACACCAGTGGTGGTCATACGGAAACCCAATGGGCCCCTTTGGCTATGTGGGGTTTTGGCGCTGCAGTCAATGCTCAGTCCCTCGTTGTTACTTATCCCATTCCCTGACAGGAAGACCTTCTTGCCAAGCTTGCCGGGGGAGAGTATTTTTCCAAGATCGACCTGACTGAGGCATACCACCAATTGCCCTTGGATGTCGAATCTCAGAACATCATGGTTATCAGCATGCCTTTCGAATTGTATAAGTACAAGTGCCTTCCCGTTGGTGTCTCTTCAGCGCCAGCCATTCTCCAGCGATTCCTGGAGCAGCTTACCCAGCCTATCCCTGCATCTCTGAATTATCTGGATGACATCTTGGTCACCGGGTGTTCCCACTAGGAACGTTTGCAAAACCTCAGTGCCCTATTTCACACTCTGCAGTCTGCTGGTCTACGCTGTCGGCTGAACAAGTGTTGTTTCTTTCAACTGGAAGTGGAATACTTGGGCCACTGGCATAGCAAAGATGGCATTCACCATTCAGGTCATAATGTCACTGCCATTGAGGCCCTTCCTAGTCCCAAGGACTTATTGGAACTGCAGGTGTTTCTGGGCAAGGTTACTTATTACTTAAAGTTCTTGGCCCAGGCTGCCTCCATTGTTCAACCCCTCAATCACTTGTGTCGCAAAGTCGTACCTTTTGTTTGGACTCCTGCCTGTGACCAGGCTTTTCTCCATTTAAAGGTGATGCTGAAGTCCGCCCCTTGCCTTACTCCCTTCTCTCCGGCCCGCCTCTTGGTTGTGGCAGCTGATGCGTCAGCTTACGGCATTGGGGCCATCCTTGCCCACTGGGATGCCGATGGCTCTCAACAGCCCATTGCTTATGCCTCTAAGACGTTGACCCCAGTGCAATGGAACTACTCCCAGATTGAAAAGGAGGCCCTGGCGATCGTGTTCGCCATCCAAAAATTTCATTCCTATATCATTGGGGCAAAGTTCACCATCCTGATGGACCATAAACCCTTGGTTACACTTTTCAGACTCCACTCTCACCTTCCCGAGCAGACGGCTCAACAACTCCAGCGCTGGGCATTGTTTTTACATAATTATGCTTACACCATCCGGTATAAGCACACCGCCCACCATGCTAATGCGGACACTTTGTCACATCTCCCAGCAGGCCCCAATCCTGCTTTTGATCAATAGGAGGCCCTCTGCTTTCACATTGATTCTGCCCACCGGGATGCGCTGGATGGTCTTCCTCTTATGGCTGCTGACGTTGCTGCGGCTACCCACCATGACCCTGTCTTGCGGCAGGTTCTCAACTACGTGGTCCACAGGTGGCCATCCTATGTTACTTGTCGGATGCAGTCCGATTCCTGTCCCTGGCTCCACCTGTCCTACAGGATCTCCGTGGTTGATGATGTCCTTCTGTTGGCCGTGGAGTCAGATGCCCACCGGGTGGTCATCCCTCCAGAAATGCGGCTTCAGGTACTCAGTTTGTTACACCACAGGAACTGGGGTATGTGCCATATGAAAGTTTTGGCTCGCCAGCATGTGTATTGGCCCGGCATCGAAGGTGATATTGAGCACCTGATCCGTGGCTGTACTGTCTGAGGGGGGCTTGCCTGGTGACGCACAGTCTTGTGCACACTGGCCTGTGCCGCGCCGGTCCTGGGATCACATCCGTGTCGATTTTGCGGGACCGTTTTTGGGATCCATGTGGTTACTCATCGTTGATGCCTACTCCAAATACCCATATGTTGTCAGAATGGCATCCACCACCACGGAGGCTACACTCACGGAACTGGTCCAGGTTCTCACCACTGAGGGCCTGCCCCACACGTTGGTCTCCAATAATGGTCCCCAATTCCACGACTTCTGTCAGGCCAACGGTATCAAGCATATCTGTAGCCTTCCTTTGCACCCTTCATCCAATGGTGCGGCAGAGAGGCTTGTCCGCACTTTTAAACACCATTTGACTAAGGCGGTTGACACATCTCCAACCACGTTGGCCCCCACTCTGTTTTTGAGCACCTATCGCACTACGCCATTTGACGGTCGCAGTCCGGCAGAGCGCCTTCATGGGCGACAGCCGTGGACCCTGGTCCATGCTGGTCCTGGTCCATGCTGATGCCGTCCTCCTCCCACGCCCACTCCCAGCCCTCGCAGCGGTATGCCCCTGGCACGGCCGTGTGGGCCCGCGAGTACGGGCACAAGGTGGGTTGGACACCCGCCGTGGATGTCGCAGCCCACGGGCGGCATGTTATGTCAGTGCAGACGTCGAAAGTGTTGGAGCGCCACCATCACGATCAGCTCCACCCTCATGCTGCCACGGGACTAGCGCCACTGCCTCTTTCCCTACCTCCTTCAGGTACGGACGTGGTCGTCGAGTCACCATCCCAGCCCCCGGTTGCCGTCTCCCCGCGGGCCTGCTGCCGGCCCTCTGCACCTCCGGATGGATTGGCAGCTCTCTCCGCTGCCCATGGACTCTGGATCGGCTGTCATGGATACCTTGGGCGTCACTTCCTCCCTGTCACTAGCTGTTGACACACACAGTTCCTTTTCCCACTGCCGCCCACCTTGGGACCGTCCGGGGCGTTTCCACCCATATGCACAAGTTTCAGGAGGGAGTGATCTGGAAACGCACGCCACAGAATTTGAATCCGTGCCAGAAGTAATGGACGTCGAAGACCCATAGAGGTCTCTGCACCATTGCGCCATAAGCTGTAGCGGCGTGCGCCTCCTGGCCCTCATTTAGTGTGGGCACACCACAGTGGAACACATGGTCCCAGTGGCCAATAGCAGCACCCCTGATAGGGTACTTAAGCAGCGGCCTCTTGCTCAGCCAGTCAGTCTAATGTTGCTTACGTCGGTTTACACCTTGCTTTGCACTAGACTTCTTACTTCCTGGTTCGTGTACGAGTGGACATGTTTGTTTCCTTGTGACTCTGTTGTTCGGTCTTGTTGCATTCATTCTGTCCTTTGTTAGTCATGTCTGTCCTCTTATGTTGTGTTATTGTACGCGGGCCTCTCTGTGGGTCCCACTGTGCCTTCCATCATTGCTACCCCATGACCATCCTGGTCGCAGTTACAAAATGAATGACTGATGGGGGCTTGCCTGTTGATGCGCAGACACAGTGCACCTGCAGACCAGGCTGTCAATACCGCCATTGATGGTGGGCCAATACACGTGCCGGCGAGCCAAAATTTTCATGTGGCACAGTGCGCACGGTGTAACAAGAAGGACATCATCAACCATGGAGAGGCTGTTCGGCAGGTGGCACCAGGGACTTATGTCAGTCTCCATCCAACAAGTAGTATAGGAAGGCCAACCATGGACCATGTAGTGGAGAACCTGCCACAAGATAGGGTCTTGGTGTGTAGCCGTGGCAATGTGATCAGCCATAGGAGGCAGGGAATCCAGCGCATCCCGGCGGTCAGAATCAATGCGAAAGCAGAGGCCGTCCTGTTGGTCGAACGCAGGATTGGGGGCTGCTGGGAGATGTGACAAAGCATCTGCGTTAGCATGGTGGGCAGTGGGCTTATACTGGATGGTGTATGTGTAATTCCGTAAAAATAAAACCCAGTTCTGGACACATAGAGTCACCCACTCTGGAATGTGAGAGTGGGGTCCGAAAAGCATAACTAAAGGTTTATGGTCTGTCAGCAGGTTGAACTTTCCCCAAAAAGATAGATTTTAAATTTTGGGTGGTAAACACAATTGCCAGGGCCTCATTTTCAATTTGGGAGTATTTCCGTTGTGCTGGGTTTAACGTCTTAGATGCATAAGCAATGGGCTGATCTGAGCCACTGGTATTCTAATGTACGAGGACGGCCCCAATGCCATATGCCGATGTGTCAGCTGCCACAACCAAAGGGCCGTCTGGAGAGAAGGGAGCAAGGCAAAGGGTGGACTACAGCATCATCTTTAAACAGAGAATAGTGTGGTCACAGGCAGGAGTCCAATCAAAAGTCATCCCTTTGCGGTGCAAGTGATTGAGTGGTTGAGCAACGGAGGCAGCTTGGGGTAAAAACTTTAAGTTATAAGTAACCTTGCCCAAAAACGCCTGGAGTGCAGATAAGTCCTTGGGACGAGGAAGGGCCTCAATGGCTGCGACATTGTGATTCGAAGGGCAAATGCTATCTTTACTAAGCGAGTGGCCTAAGTATTCCACTTCCGGGTGAAGAAAACGACACTTGTCCAACCGACAGCATAAACCTGCAGACTGTAGAGCGTGAAATAATGCGCTGAGGTTGTGCAAATGTTCCTGACAGGAATTCCAGGTGACCAAGATGTCATCCAGATAATTCACGCAGGCTGGGATAGGCTGTGTAAGCTGCTCCAGGAACCCTGGAAAACAGGCGGTGCCAAAGTGACACCAAATGGAAGGCACTTGTACTTGTAGAATCCAAAAGGTGTGTTGATAACCATGACGTTCTGGAAATCGGAATCCAAGGGTAACTGGTGGTATGCCTCAGCCAGGTCGATCTTAGAAAAGTACTCACCCCCACAAGCTTGGCGGGGAATGGGGTAAGTTTCTACTAAAGACTGGCACTACTATCAGTGCTCAAAGTCCCCACACAGCCAAAGTTGACCCATTGGGTTTCCGTATGACCACCAATGGTGTCGCCCAGGCACTTTATGTACCAGCTCCAGGCTGCTGGCGTTCTGGAGACAATCAAGTTCCTACTTGACTGCCAGCCATAAGGCCACCGAATGGGGACAGGCCCAGAAAAAGCAAGGCTGTGCATCCGGCCAAAGTGTGATGTGCGCCTGAAAATCTGAAGCACATCCGAAATTCGTTGGAAACGGCAACACAAAAGCTGAACACAGAGCATCCAAGTCCTGAAAAGGAACAGACCTTAGCTTTTTTAGAAATTGAAAAGTCAAACAGTTTAAACATATCCAGGCCAAAAATATTCTAAACCTATGGATGGTCGACAACAAATAGGGTAAGGAGCCAGGCAACATGTGTGTATGTCGCCTGGATGACGAACTGCCCATGAAGGGGATTGGAACCATCGACATAGGCGACCAAATGCTGAGAATGCAGGGGAGCCAAGGTGGGTATATGTCACAGTATTAATCAGGGAGATGGTGGCCCCAGTGTTGAGCTGAAAACTGACATCCTCAGTAAAAGGCAGAGCATGAGGAATAGCTTCTATGCTGATGGGTCCTCCAGCTGGATGACTGATTGCAGAGCATGTGCCGTATCCTGAGGCCCAGTAGGGGCAGGATGGGAGCAAGTCGAATGACTACAACAAACAGATTGGATGTGGCCCTCTTTCTCAAACATTCTATCAGATTGCCCCCCCACCGCTGGAAAACGTGCACAGAGTGTGTGGTAAAGCACTGTGGGCAAGGTGGAAGTGGACTGCGTGACCAGTGATGAGGGGCGACTGGAGGCTCTGATGCAATAGAGATATCAGACATAGAGGAATCCCGATGGTGCTGGCCTCTGTTGGCTACACCATGTCTACGTCATGATGGCGGAACCCACAGAGACACATCAATCGCTGCCACTTTCGGCTGTGCCATAAGATGCTCGTTAGCCACCTGAGCAATTTCAAATGAGTGGGCAATGAGGAGAAACTCTTTGAATGAGGGATTATCGAGTTTCAATGCTGCAGTGCAGACTTTAGGATCAGGAGCCAACTGAACACCCACATCCCGGATGAGGAAATCTGCATACGAAGCCTTACACTGATGATTGGTGCATGTAAAATTGCAGTGACAGCCGACACCCTGCAAGTCCGTGATCCAGGAACAATATGATTGAGCAGGCTGTTTATGGTACTGGTAGAACTCCATCTGAGAGGCGACCACATGGTAGTGCTGAGAATAATAGTTTGGCAGCAAAAGGCATTTCTCCTGGAAAGAGCAAGCCACAGGCCAAATTGCGGAGAAGAAAAAATGTGTCTGGGGAGCCCCACGACAAAAACAACGACCGCTGCAAGGGGTCATCCGTGACCCGAAAAGCTGTGAAATGTTTTTCAGACAGTTTAAGTGCGTTTCCCAGTCTTTTTTAGCATCATTAAATGGTGGGAACGACGGTAGACCTGGGAAAGCATCGGACACCCGAGGACTCAGAAACTGTTGTGGAAATGCATCCCAGACACTGACTTTATCTGATAGACATCTTACAAAAGTTCATATGGTTGCTAACTGTACCTGCTGCTGCTGCTGCGTGAGCTGCTGCTGCACGAGTTGCTGCTGTTGTTCCAGAAGGCAGACCAACGTAGACTCCATGCTAACAACTACTACCGTTTACCTTGTTACCACAATGCTGTAACCATGACAGGAACGGTTGCGGGGTTGCCACTAACGAAAATGTGGCGGGACCAAACAGGATTGGCGTGTGAATCATTCTCCATGTTCACTGGATTGGCCTGCTTATAGGAAAGAAAAGAAGATTCAGGAGTATAAGTTCCTTGATCGTCTAACCTATATTGAGGCTTGTAAGAAGTATACACGTCTTCATCCTGTGTCAATGACACCTAGCTATGCTTTAATTACATCTTCACCCCTTCCTCCCCCTTCCTTACCCCAGTCCAAAACGCCTCTTCCCCTCTCCCTGCAGTTCCCCCACCTTCCCCTCCTGGCGCTGCTCCCACTCCCTAGCCGGAGAAGTGTCCCGCTTCTTCGGCATCTGCCGGTCAAGGGCACCCCTCCTGGGACCCCCCTTCCTGGTACCTTCCAGGCCAAAGGTCTGCTGCCACACTACAACCATGAGAACCACAATCTGTGAGGCCCCAGGTCACCCGCTCTCTTTCTGTTCCAGAGCTTGCTGCAGCTGGCTCCCTTTCGCAGCACAGCCCTCCTCGATCTCAAACAGAAAAGAAGAAGACTTGACTCTGACCTACTGTTCACGGATGTCGCCCCCTCCTTGTCAGTGATGGATAGTGACCCAGTGACGTGACTGGCTTTAGCCTGTTCACCCCCATTAGAACCATGATTATGTGTTTATCCGATGGAATTGTGACAGATATTACCATCACCTTCCGGAGTTGAAATCCCTTATTTTGTATTACTCTGCAGCTTCTGTGGTTCTACAGGAATCTCATTTTACTTATGATCAATCAGCGGCCCTCCACGGGTTCCATGCTTTCTGCCGAAATCGTGTTGGCCCCCTGCAGGCCTTTGATGGCGTTTGTACATTGGTTCGTATGGACACTACTAGCACATGGATTCCTCTTCAAACTTCATTGGAAGCAGTTGCTGGACTCTGCAATCAAAATTTGCAATCTTTATCTCTCTGCTTGCAGGACTCTTACACTTGCTGCTTTAACAGCCCTTCTTCAGCAACTTCCTCCTTCCATCCCCGTTCTCGGGGATTTTAAAGCTCATCATCCCTTGTGGAGCAGTGCATTTCCATCTAGTCAGTGTCTTCTCATAGACCAGTTCCTTGCAGACCACGATTTGTGCCTTCTTAATGATGTCTCCCCTACCCATTTCAGTGTCGGTCATGGTACCTTTCGCACCATTGATCTCTTTCTTTCTTCTCGCTCCCTTCTCCCTTCATTGCACTGGTTGCCATACAACAACCTTTGCAATGGTGACAATTTCCCGTTGATTCTCTCGCTACCTTCCCGCTCCCCAATGGACAGGTTACCTCGTTGGTCTTACCAATGTGCCAGTTGGCATCTATACTGCACAGGTAGTTTTTCTCCCTCTCTGTTGGGTTGTATTGATGACGTCCTACGTGACATGTCTGATGTGAATGTTCACGCTGCTAGCCTTGTATCCCACGCTAATCTGGACCATTTCACAGCTGGCATGACCCGTGGTACTGTACAGCAATTGCCATTGCCATCCGTGATTGCTGCCAAGCTTTGCAATCCCTTAAGAGGCACCCATCCACTGCCAATCTTATTACCTTTAAATGCCCCCGCACCAAAGCCCGTTACTTAATCAAATGGAGCAAACCGGTGTATTGGGAATGCTTTGTTTCTCCCCTCGGTTCTACTGTCCCACTGTCATGGGTCCATGCACCGTATGGTGGATTGCAGAGTATGTATGTAGATGTAGATGCAGATGGGTTTCACTTTGCTCTCTCCAAGGTTGCCATCGGAAGTCTTCCGTCCCAGTCGTTGTCCCGCAAGAATCAAGAGGTCCATGCAAAGGCTATCTGGGAGGGTGTCTTGTGACCCATTTTGTAACAGCGCCAGCATCAACCTCCTATCCAGCTGCTTTCCTTCACCAGAAACAGTGGGCTGAAGAATCGACCCCTTGTCTGTCAGAATCTACCAATGAACCTTTTCCTGAATGGGAACTTCTTTCCACATTTTCTTCTTCTCATCATATGGCCCCTGGCCCAGACTCCATTCATCACCAGTTGCTTCAACATCTCAGTGCTCAAAAACGACAACATATTCTCTGGGTGCTTAAAAGTATATGGTTCCAGGGTGACTTCACTTATGAATGGAGGGATATCATCGTTGTTCCCGTCGTTAAGCCTGGTAAGAACCCTTTGTTTGCCGAAGGCTTTCGGCCAATTAGTCTGACTAATGTTGTTTGCAAGTTAGTTGAATGGATTATAGCCTGTCGGCTCAATTGGGTCCTTGCAGCTTGTGATCTATTGTCCCCTTACCAGTGTGGCTTCCAAGAGGGATGGTCTCCAATCGATCATTTACTTCGCTTGGAATCCACAGTTCATCAGGCATTTTCCCAGTGCCACCATTTTGTTGCAGTATTTTTCGACATTTGCAAGCCCTATGACATGGGTTGGCGCCATCTTATCTCACTTACACTTCATGAGTGCTGTCGTTGGGGCCCACTCCGGATTTTTATCTGCCAGTTGGTGTTCTATCAGTCGTTCAGGGTTCAGGTTGGTACTGCTTTTAGTTCTCCATGGCCCCAGGAGAATGGCATCCCACAGGGTTCTGTATTGAGTGAACTTCTTTTCCTCATTGCTATAGATGGACTTGTGGCCTCCATTGGTCACCCCAGCTCTGTATGTGGATGATTTCTGCATTTGGGTTAGTTCCTCTTCGATGGCCTCTGCAGAGCGGCAGCTCCGGGGTGCTATATGTTGTGCCTCTGCATGGACCCTCTCACTCGGGTTTCAATTCTCTCCTTTAAAATTGTGGTTGGTCCACTTCTGTCTCCATACTGCAGTCCACACCTATCCAGAGCTCTACCTCGATGCACAATGATTACCTGTGGTCCCACAGTTTCGTTTCCTGGGTCTTATTTTGGACAAGAAGCTCACTTGGCTGCCTCATATCAGACTTATGATGATAGGATGTTTCCGTATACTCCATGTCCTTCGCTTTCTTGTCCACACCTCTTGAGGTGCGAATCGTTCCACTCTTCTCTGCCTTTATCAGGATTTAGTGCTGTCTCGCTTGGACTATGGTTGTCAAGTTTATGTTTTGGCTGCTCCTTCCACATTGCACCTTCTGGATCTGGTCCACCATCTTGGTATCCGTTTGGCCCCCAGCGCCTTTCCTATGAGCCCTGTTGATGGTTTCCTGATTGAAGATTTCTGTCGATGGTCCCAGCTTCTGGTCTCTTACTCAATCATTGTCCATTCATCTCTCACTCATCCTTCCTATTCTATCCTGTTCCTGTACCAAGGATGTCACCCACCCGATTCCCGCCCTTGGGTGGGTTTATCCATGGGGTCCGCCTTGTGTCTCTTCACCATGATTTTCAGCTTCCTTCTTTGTCCCGTCTGTCACGTTCCCCCCCCCCCCCCCCCCCCCTCCTCACTGGTTAGATCCTTGGCCCCGTATTCGGATGGATCTCCACTGAGGTCTGAAAGATTCTGTTCCTCCAGTGATGTTCCATTGTTTTCCCACTGACTTTTATGGGAGTTTTGGGATGCTGTTGTTTTTACACTAATGGCTCTAAATCTGCTGATCATGTAGGATATGCCTTCATGTCCTCTGTTGGCATGGAAAATCATCTCCTGCCAACTGCATGTTGGGTGTTTAACAGAGGTAAGAGCCTGGGAAATTGCCATCAATTCTGCAGTAAACAGTCCCAACCAAACCATGTTTTGTTATGTATGGACTCAATGAGTGGCCTTCAGGCTATTGACCTATGTTTTTCCTGCCATCCCTTGGTCTTGGCCATCCATGACTGTTTTGCTGATCTTCACCATGCTGATTCTTCTGTTGACTTCCTTTGGGCTCCTGGCCATGTGGGTAACCCAGGTAATGACCTTGCTGATGGTTCGGCTGGGGGAGCAGTCACTTCTTTGTAACTTTTCCTGCGGCTGATTTACAGCTTCATATTAAATCCCACTTGGCACAATCATGGGCCAACTCTTGGGAGGCTAATAAACTTTGTGCGCTTAAGATGACACCTGTCCCATGGCATTCTTCCTTCTGCCTCTTCCAAAAGGACTTGACCACCCCATGTTGACTCCACATCAGCCATACCAGGCTGACCATGGTTTTCTTTTGCGTAATGAGCCACCCCCATTATGTGGTTGTGGAGCCTTCCAGTCAATAGCCCACATTTTGGTGGAATGCCCCCTTCTTTTGGCTCTGCATACCAAGTACAGATTTCCCCGCACTTTACCTATAATATTGGCAGATGATTCCCAGATGGTTGAACTGGTTCTCTGTTTCCTCTGTGAAAGTGGTTTTTATTTTCAGTTTAAAGGTTTTTAATTTCCCTCTGGAATAGGGGAACTGTAGTGAGGGTTGGGGTGTCTCCCACTGTAAGCTGTATTTTGGAGATTCCTCTTTTCTTTCCCTTTTACTCTTTCTTTATCACTTTTTAGGTTTGGTTAGTCTCCTTTTACAATACGCACCCTTACATTCTAGTGGTTGAACGCTTTTGAATAGCAGGTGATCTTGCCTGTACTGCATCAGAGGTGGGATATTTCCTGCCTCTAGCAAATCCTTGAGGTTGTCCACTTGCTGACTTCCCTCCTTTTGTTTTCACCATTGCAACACGACTGCACTTTTACGTTTTTTTGGTCTATTACCTTTTATCATTATGACTCTTCTCAGATGTGAATCAATTCAAGTGGATCACCTTTGAAACAAGGGGCTGATGACCTTGCTGTTTGGTCCCTTCAACACCAATCAACCAACCAACCAACTTTCTCTATACCTGTTAAATGTAAAACGCCAAATAGTGCCATAATTTCACACCTATCTGTAACATTACAATCTATGATGAATTTGTAGTTTGTTCTAAGGTTGTCAGCATATTTGTTAGTATGGGATACTATCATACCTGTAATATTAGTGTCAAAAAGTATGAAAAACACACAAATTTCATAGAGATATCTTTTTAATTGCTTGTGAGACCCTGATTTCCACTACTTGTATTGTGAAGTGGACCATCTCCTCCCCACTACTGTGGCCAATGTAATAAGCAGAGATCCAAAGTTGTGGCGATCTGCTGGAGCAATGCTGTTGTCTCACCTAACTCAAATCTTGTAATTTTTTCACCAAAATAGAGATCAGTCAGTCCACCAATGAAATAAAAGGGACACGGCAGACTTTACAGGTCTATGTATGCAGATAATGAGCTCAGGTAACCTCGCATAAACTCACATTGTATGGAAATTTCTGGATTGAACTATGACATTTAGATGTGCGAAAACGGGATATAAATTTGTCCTTAGTTGTTTCATTGCCATATTTCTGTACTGATGTGTTCCTGGCAGCATTAACCAAAGCATTGACCTGATTATCTGAATAGGCTGGAAGGTGAAGCTTAAGATTGTAATGAAATCTGTTGTCCATAGCATTTGTGTGTGTCAGCTGATCAAATGATGGAGCAGAGTAATAAATGAACAGGAGATATGTTGGCAATATTGAGGTATCAAATAAGATCATAGGGTGACCTCACCAGTCTGCAGAACTAGTGTAAAGACACAACCTTTTTTCCTTACACCAAATGGTGTAATTGTTATAAAAATTACACAGATCCCACATGCAAAAACAAAAAACAAGCTAGCGTGATTTAGTTTACAATTTAATATGTAACTGATGTGTATACACTACTGGTCATTAAAATTGCTACACCACAAAGATGACGTTCAACAGATGTGAAATTTGACCCACAGGAAGAAGATGCTGTGATATGCAAATGATTAGCTATTCAGAGCATTCACACAAGGTTGGTGCCAGTGGTGACACCTACAACGTGCTGACATGAAGAAAGTTTCCAACCGATTTCTCATACACAAGCAGCAGTTGACTGGCATTGTCTGGTGAAACGTTGCTGTGATCCCTCATATAAGGAGGAGAAATGTGTACCATCACGTTTCCGACTTTGATAAAGGTCGGATTGTAGCCTATCGCAAATGTGGTTTATCGTATCGCGACATTGCTGCTTGCATTGGTTGAGATCCAATAACTGTTAGCACAATATGGAATCGGTGGGCTCAGGAGGGTAATATGGAATGCTGTGCTGGATCCCAATGGCCTCGTATCACTAGCAGTCAAGATGACAGGCATCTTATCTGCATGGCTTTAACGGATCGTGCAGTCACGTCTCAATCCCTGAGTCAACAGATGGGCACATTTTCAAAACAACAACCATCTGCATGAACAGTTCGACGATGTTTGCAGCAGCATGAACTATCAGCTCAGAGACCTTCGCCGCAGTTACCCTTGACACTGCATCACAGAGAGCATTGCCTGTGATGGTGTACTCAATGACAAACCTGGGTACATGAATGGCAAGATGTCATTTTTTCGGATGAATCCAGGTTCCGTTTACAGCATCATGAGGGTCACATCCATGTTTGGCGACATCGCAGTGAATGCACATTGGAAGCTGGTATTCGCCATCGCCATACAGGTGTATCATCCGGCATGATGGTATGGGGTGCCATTGGTCACACGTCTCGGTCACCTCTTGTTCGCATTGATGGCACTTTGAACAGTAGATGTTACATTTCAGATGTGTTATGACCCGTGGCTCTACCTTTTGTTCGATCCCTGCTAAACCCTATATTTGAGCAGGATAATGCACGACTGCATGATGAAAGTACGGGCCTTTCTGGATACAGAAAATGTTCAACTGCTGCCCTGGCCAACACATTCTTCAGATCTCTCACCTATTGAAAATGTTGGTCAATGGTGGCCGAGCAACTGGCTCATCACAATACGCCAGTCACTACTCTTGATGAACTGTGGTATCGTGTTGAAGCTGCATGGGCAGCTGCACCTGTACATGCTATCCAAGCTCTGTCTGACTCAATGCCCAGGCATATCAAGGCCGTTATTATGGTCAGAGGTGGTTGTTCTGGGTACTGGTTTCTCAGGATCGATGCACCCAAATTGCATTAAAGTATAATCACATGTCACTTCTAGTATAATATATTTGTCCAATGAATAACTGTTTATCATTTGCATTTGTTCTTGGTGTAGCAATTTTAATGGACAGTAGTGTACTTTTAAGGGTTTTGAACACCTAAGAAACGTTTTGTTGACATAATGAAACATTTTTGAAAATGCAACACTTTGTCACTACCAACCACCATAGTTTGTTGTCATAAAATCAGATAGAAGGAAGACAGGTGATATAGGTCAGTCTGCACTTCCCAAGGAATTGGAGGCAAATGCAGAAAGCCAAACTTTAAGTGACAGCAGGTTGATTGCTTTGATCAGCTCCAACAATCACAGGCCATATATGAGGGTCACAAGTTTTGGGATTCTAAAGGCTACTAGGTGCAGGAAATTCTTGTAACTCTTGGGTCTGAATAACACAATTTGCATTCAGACTTATTACTACACCGAAGGGTGATTGTATACATTATAAAAAGCAAAGGCTGCAACTGGCTGCACAACAGAAGTAGGTGTTCCTGCTCACAGGGTTAGAGTGAATGGCTGAATCACACTTGCAGCATTGCCAAGTGTGAACTTCGAGGCCACTACTCCAAGTGAGAAAATAGATTTGTTGGAGCTTATCTGAAGATTTTGGTAGGGAGCACACAGTAAGTTATCTCAGATGGAGAGTCATCATCAGATGCAGAAGTAACATTGGGTGTGCCTCCCGGAAAGTGAGTTGTGAGTCCTGTTTTTTATGTTGTATATTAATGACATTTTGCAGATGATGCTGTTACCTATAATGAAATACTATGTGGGAGAAGCTCCAGAAATATTGAGTCAGATGTTTCTAAGATTCCAATATGGTGCAGAGACTTAGTACTTGCTCTCAATGTTCAGAAAAGTAAAATCTTTCAATTCACAAATGAAAAAACTGAATGTCCTATGACTATTATATCAATAAGTCACTGGAAACTGAATGAGAAAGTACGTTCAGTTGTGAATAAAGCAAGTGGTAGACTTCACGTTATTGGTAGAATATTGGAGAAGTGCAATCAGTTTACAAAAAAGATGGCTTACAAATCACTCTGGCAACCCTTCCTAGAATATTGCTCAAGTGTGTGGACCCGTACCAGATAGGACTAGCAGGGAATATTCAACATATACAGAGAAGGGCAGGGTCAATGGTCACCAATTTATTTAATCTGTGGTAGAGTTTCACAGAGATACTGAAGGAAATGAACTGGAAGATTCTTGAAGATAGTTGTAAACTATCCTGAGAAAGTCTGCTAACAATGTTTCAAGAACTGGCTTTAAATGATTACTCCAGGGATATACAACACCACCTTACATATCACACACATAGGGATTGTGAGAATAAGGTTAGAATAATTATTGCATGCACAGAGGCATTCAATCAATTATTTTTTCCACACTCCATAAATGAATGGCTCAGGAAGAAACACTAATAAATAGTAGAATGGCACATACCCTATGCCACGCACCTCACAGTGATTTGCAGAGTACAGATTTAGCTGTAGATGTAGATGTAGCAGTAGAAGCTGGCTATGAGCAATAAGAAGTTCACTGCCCAATGGTCTGATTGAGCACTTGCCCTGAATAAATGGAACCGGGTTTTTAAGGGATTGTGGCAGCACACTATTTCTCCGTATCTGTAGTCCGCCCACCAATCCACCGACATCACATGCATTGGCTGTTGTGTCTTAGCCAGAGACGCCAGGGAATTGAAAACAAGTTTAGATCATTTCTCTTCTCCTACTCTGTAGGTTGTGATGTTTCTGGGCTTTACATTGACCCCAAGTTCCATAGCAACAGCATTCAGCTGGAAGCTGTTGTTAGTTGTAATAGGAAGTGTAGTGACGTTCAACCGTGTTCTATGTCACTTGGCATTGCCCTGAGGTGCCTCATGAGGGGGGTGTGATGTCGCAGCACTGTTACCCATTTCTCATCTCATTCTAATCTGTGTAAACACACTGAATCGCAGTTAGCATAGGCAGCAAGCTTCGTACTTGCCCATAATTTTTTTTTTTGTATGTTTGTGTTTGTGGGTGGGTAAGAGGGTGTGTGTGAGTGTGGCCAGCCATCTGCTAGAGTGACACCATTCAGCAGCTTCTAGGCAGTGGATGCAGTTGCTGAGAGTTTCTGCAATTGAGTAATTTTTTACAATATTCTCTTGAATTGTAACAAGGATTCGAAATCTGTTGCATAGAGGTGAACCTTTATCTTTTGGGATTCTGTAGTTCAGTACATCAAATAGTGTCTTTGCACAGAATGTACTTAATGACATAAGGGTTATTCTGCTGAAGTCATTAAAGGACTGAACTATTCATCATGGAAATAGGCATGATGTCATGTATATATCCTGCATTTCTCATCCATTTAGACTAAAGTTATACCTCAGCAATGCAGTTTGTTATTGTTAGGCCACTCATTTGATTAGTTATGAAGAATGTGGTACAGAAACTTCTTAACTTCAGTCTGTTACATAGCATAATACCTCCATCTATTAAATGGCTCTGCGACAACTTTAACAGGTGTGACGTTCTAGAAAAAGCCTCTGCTCTTGGTTAAGAAAATGTTGTATTTGTACCAACACAAAATATGGGTGCAAAAAATACCCAGGTTTATGTTACAGCTACAAAAATTGTTGCATCCTCTTTGACAGCCTTGATGAATGTCAGAAGAAAACTTCTAGCCATAACCGTATAGTAATTGTAATAACCTGTTTTTCCTTATACAATGTGTGAATTGTGGTAATGTGAACACTGGGGTGGGGTAATTCAGTGCTTGTGATGTTCAGATATACAGTGCAATGTTCCTTCAGACAGGCATGCATGTCCAAAGCAACAGTGCATTGTACTTATGCGCTATGTTGTTCAGGTCTATCTGCTGACACCAGGTAAGTGACTTTAAAACAAATTGTGAATTTTGATTAATATATTTCGCCTGTACAGGAGTACACATAATGAATGTAAGAGTACAAGTTGAAGACACATGGTTGACAATAAGTGGAAGTTTGGGTTTACCCATGAATCATGGTGGGGTAGGTTAATGGTAAGTACTGTGTTTAGTAAAGAGAAATCTGGGTTAGAGTCCTGGTCTGTCAGAAATTTTCATTGTTGTCATTCCATTATACACTGATGATTGTTCATATTTGAAACAATGAGTACATTTCATCAACTTTGGTGTGTTGAACTACTGGTATGCCCTCCAATGGTGAATGTGGGAAATCTATGAGGATGCCAGGTCGGTGTTTAGATATGGATGGATTTGTAAGGTGTTGACCTGCATGATAAGGGAATTTGTTACCTCTGCCAATAATATGTTGCATCCTTTTAGTGCCAGTTCTTTCTCTGCCTCCCCTTCTCGTGAGGTTGATATTGCAAAAATCAACCATTTAAAGTCTGTCTGAATCTGAAGAACTTTCAACGTGATGAAATTTATATAGATTTTGAAAATGAATTTTCACTCCGCTGCAAGGTTCGTGCTGATTAGAAACTAGAAATTTCCTGACAGATGGAAACCATATACCAGACTTGGTCTTGAACATGGCATCTTTTGTTTTTGAGGGCAAGTGCACTACTGACTGAGCTATCCAAGCACACTTTATGAACAGCCCTCACCACTGTACTTCTACCAGAGCCTCATCTCGTACATTCCCTACATTACTGAAGTTCTTCTGCATACCTTCTGGGACTACCCCTCCTGGAAGAAAGGATGTTTTGGAACTATGGCTTAACCACAGCCTGAGGGATCATTTCCAGGAGTGTTAGTGAGTATCTCATCCCTTACCTTCCAAATTTCACTGAATTTTTCCTGCATACATTTTGGGACTGATATCCATCTGTGAAGGCAGGTCATGAGACATATTTGGATAGCTCAATTGGTAGAGGCCTTGACCATGAAAGGCAAAGTTTCTAGAACTGAGCCCCAGTCCAGCATACAATTTTAATCTGTGTGAAAGTTGTCTTGAGGGCAATTCAGAACATGAATCATGGTCACAACATGACATCCCAATCTAACCGTTACCCCCATCAAAGGATCCTAGCTCAGTTCGTGATCTAGGAGGAGTGAGGAACCTCAGTCAATCTGTTCCAATATGTTGTATCAAAACACAGTTTTCAAAGAATGTTCTTGTTGTGGCCTTCGGTCCAAGTACTGGTTTGATGCAGCTGCCCTTAACAACACAAAAATACCATTTACATTGAGCTCTACTTTTCCACCACTGAAATTCAATACTACTTGATGTTAATTTTAAAAATCTACTGCTAAAACTGTGTATGTGACAGCTTATGTCCTCGGTATGTCTGGGCCAACCTAATTAGTATTGAATTTCCTTCTTCCTACAGTTGAAACTTCTTTCTCTCCACAATTGTTTCCATAACTGCAATTCTTTGTTATGACAGAATACCTGACTAACATGTTCTTCACAGTTAACATTGGATTCAATATGCATTCCTAACACTTTCACTGATCTGTTTTCTATGTCCTTGGGCAATCATAAAATAAGCTGTTTTGTTTTCTCTGGATTACAGAGTAATTTATTTGCTGAGAACCAGTGGAGGGCAGATTTGGGTGTTTCCTGTTTACTGTTATGCAAGACATAGATCTTTCGAAGTGAGGCGACCAGTGTTGTGTCATCACATAGCGTATGATTTATGTAGAGAGGAATGTCACTGATAATGACGATGAAGAAGAATGGTCCAAGTAATGTGCCCTTTTGAACACCACATAAAGGGGTGTATTTATAATACTAAATAGCAGTAATAACTTCATATCTTTATTTTCAACTGTGACAAGCTAATTCTGGATTACATACCTCATAAAATTCTAGTTCTGTTGTTAGGATGTCAAAGGGAATGTAGACAAATTATAACACTCATTTTCTGCTACTACTGTACCATAACCTCAATGCTAGAAGCAGGTTGTAACATAAAACAATTTTGTAAAAGCAACTATGGCACAAAGCAACAGAGCAGTGTTACCCTCTGAGAGGAATTTTGTGAGTTTGACCGTGTTGTTGCTAACGGAGGTGGCTTATCGGAAATGAAAGTCAGAATTACGTAAATATTTGTATAGTAACAAACAAAATTTTGCCTAGCTATACTGTTTATAAAATAAGGGAAACGGTCGCCAGCCTAATTAGGCAAGAGAAAGATTAAAGTTCTCGTTTATAAAAGTAGGTATAAGTAATTATAATGGACAAACTCAACCTAGACTTAGCCACACGCGAGTGCAATGAACTCTGACACACATATGTTTTAAGATTGAAGCTAACAACTGGAGCAGCACAAACTATTTGCTAAATTATAAGAGATACCGGTACACCCTATTACTTTCAGGCTTACATAAAGTGAATGGTCTTTACTATTAACAAGCACTTCTAATACACAAGAAACACAAACACTTAGCAAACATGAATATTTAATGTTTCACAACTGCAGCTTTCTCACTTTTACCACAGCGAAACACAATACTGATCAAATTGCAAGAAACTGACTCACCTTTTAGAATTTACTACCGACAATAATGTGATCATTTGCCTTATAAGCCTCAGTCTTAAGAACTTTTAATATTGAAGTTAGCAACAGCACTTTAAATAGCAGTTTTAATAGGAAAATTATTTTGAAAAATAATATTTACTTTAACTCACTCTATTGCCACATTAACTTTAACTTTCTTTTTACTAAGTTCAAGAGGCATTAATTAGCAAAACTCTGGTCATAAATATTCTTTCAGTAGTGACACTCGGTAATTACTTTAGTTCAAATGGAAAGGAACCTGAGAGGTGTTATGATGAGGAGAAAATCAAGGTAGGTACATAAATTTAGATACAAATTACCTTATATTTCAGCACATTAGCACATCCATTAAGCTGATCCTTCACTGTACATTATTATAGTATTACGTTGCAATGATTGCGCAACGTGGTGGCAACTGCATGTTGGTAGGTGGATTCGTGGACAGAATTGCTGGACTCTGCCATTTCTTGGCGGCGACGACAGATACAAATTCCAGAATAGTTCCAGCTATTTATCCATCCATCTGAGGCCTTGGAAAGAAGCAGGAGAAGCCTCTCTCTGAATCAGCACAATATGCACCTTTATAATAGCAGTGCACGGACTCGTAGCTCATCTCCGACTCGTGGCTCGTCCCCGACCGGTAGCTCGTCCCCGACTCGTGGCTCGTCCCCGACTCGTGGCTCGTCCCCGACTGCTGGCTCGTCTCCGACTGACTATCAGTTCCACCTTTTCCACCTAGGCCAACCACAATTTGTGCGCGCTAAACAGTTCTGTTCCCGAGGGGAACCACTACACCTTTTACATACAGAATAACTAAGAAACCTAAGTGAAGGTCAGCAGTTTACATAACAGCAAACAAATACATTAAATAAAACAGAACATTTTCACATATTGACACTTCTACAAACAAATTATTCACACAAAATTACAATTATATACAGTAAGTTTTGTTCCCTCCAAATGGGACAAAGATTTTAAATTACAGATACACTACTTTGCATAGAACCAAAACATGACATCAAAGTTTATATAAAGAAAGCAGTACACAATTTTATGTTATAGATTCAATCACATTTACAGAAGATCAACAATGTAACATTAAATAAAGCAAAAAAAAGCAAAATAAGTTAGTACAGCATTAGAGCTATGGTGTTACACATGCCCCATGTTTCGTTGAAGTTTCCCATCAGGGATACTTCAAGGAAACATCCATAACACCTAAGCGGTGTTAGCTGCAAAAAAAAATTATTCCATCCAACTTCAGTTGGGAGAAAAAAAAAACACACACATTACAAACATACAGTATATGCACTAAGAAATTGCTTACATTTCTTCCAAAAGATTTTCAAAATAAGAAAGTTACAGATATTTTCATATTCACACTTGTTTAAGGAAACTAATTTTCAACATTACACAAGATATCTTTAAGCATGTTCATTTCAAACACACACAGTTCAAATAACTGACAAACAGTACACAAACTCATCTACATATAAGTAGAATAGGTAAAGCCTTCAAAATAAAATAAAGGAATAAACACATATACAATAGCACAGAACATTCTAACTTAGCAAAACAGAAGTTTGTCTCTCAATAATTTTAAAGGAATGTAAAATTTCACAGACACACAAGCATATTTATAATCACGGTACATTTTACAAGGTTCAGCAATTAATGAAATATTGAAAATATCAGTTTGCATTCACATATGCACAAATATTTACACAAAAAACTATGAGAACCTTTTTCCAACTGACTCTTTAAATACCAAAGTAACTTTGCAAGGTTGTTTCAAAATAATTAACTTTAAAGCTGCTCTTCATTAATAGCAGTCCAAAATATTTGTTGCACATAAACACACTAACATATTCAGAGCCTATCTTTAATCTTCACTGCTGTGTTTTAAAACAAGGCAGTCCAAAACTTTACATTATTTCAAAAAACCTAGTATCAAAACATCTACATCCATTTAAATAAGAATGCATATATATTTTATAATAACTTTTCACTGACTTCAATAAGAATAGTCAGTTTATGACATATTGCTCAAAAAACCAAACTTAGTTCACTGCTTGCCTCAGCACTAGCAGTCCATGTTACACATTCTGCCCATTATTGGTTTGGCAGTCTTTACCTATAACATTTAGACACAAAACACAATTTAGATTAAGAACACACAAAAAAACACCTTTTTAAATTGACACACTGCCCCATCCTCTAGGTTTGGCAGTTCGTGACCACTTATCAACTTCTTGCCCCACAAAGGCAAGTCCTTTGACTACTGCTCACATAGCATATTTTGTAATCCTTAGCTTCAGAATCACAGCATTCTTATTCTTTTGTCTTGTTTTGCTGCCGAACAACATACTTTTGAGCAGTTTATTGTCATCATCTCCAAGTTTTTCATCATTCTGTCACATCTTTGGTAAAATTTGCTTTAATGGTATAAAACATAAAACCTGCAACTTTGAAACAGTAATTAGACACTGGCAACAAAACCATTTCTTTTCAAGTGACAACATTAGGTAACATATACATTAATCAAAAAAACTTTAAATGTCATACTTGGGCTCACGTCAGGATTAAGAATTTCTTACTACTCCTTTACCATTGCTTTTTTCACACACAGTTAGGTCATTACATACATCAAGATCAGGACAATAATTTCATATCCTATTGCAAGTGATTTCTGCCAGCCCTTTTTGTGGCACAAGACATATACATCTCATATCTATCTTACACACATTAGCCAGGTTCATTTCCACAGTTTTAAACAACATACAGTTTTTCAATATCATATTTATCCCTATTTTCAAAAACATTTACATTTAGTCATATTATGGCATTCATTTACCTTTTCTTTTCAGTAAGCTATTCTTTTCTCATCTATTGTTCCCTTTACTTTTCCATTACATTTTCTCTTTACAATACCCACTATGCTTCCATTATTCTTTGCCATTTTCTAGTGTATCCAATGTAATTATTTATTTACTTATCCACAAACAATACACAATATCTTACATCATTGCCACACTATTCAATACACTCTGATAGAGAAGAAGGAAAAAAGATAGTAAAAGTTCTGAATGATGAAGAGGAAGGTTGGCAGCACGAAAAGAAACGGAAGTAGTGCTAGCAACGACTCGGGTCCCTGGTGCTCGTCAGGCACCTGACAACGCAAAGAGTGCATTGCCCCCTGAGGGTTATCAACCCTTGTCTGAGGACATGTACCTTTAAGTAAACCACATAATGCAAACAGAAGCCCTTTCTGATTTTTAACTATAAGAGAAATAAATTATTATCTTTTGGAGTTCTCTGCACTCTCGTTAAGTTATTATAATCATCATTAGTCATAAAGTTCTCAGGTTTCTCACACTACATGGACCTGCCTTTATGATTAGACTGGCAACAGTAAGTATTAAATTGAAAATAAACATTTCCTAAGCAAAGTCAAACAGTACACTACAGTATATAAGCAACAACCTCCCACAGGCCTGAAGATCAACAGAACAATAATTCATTTCCAGGTAACACTCAGACATAATAATAATAAAGTCATGCATTATATTAAAATTATGTACAAATACAGCAACCTGCCCCCAGTCACTTTATTAACAAGGCAGTCTTTTATGGTTCATAAAACAGTTACTAAGTCTGGTAGCTTTTTAGGCCTCCTATCTTCTACATCTTTCACTAACCCATTCAGATCTTGCCAACATTTTGTTTCATCGGGTGGCTTTTTAGGTTTTGGAATTTCAAAGTCTTTAGCAAGGTACATCACTACTCGTTCTGCTATCATTTTAACAGGTGGTTCTTTTGGTATCTGTAAATCTATTTCTTTCATTACATTTGTTAAGGCTTGCCCCAGTATAGTATCATCTGGAGGTTCCTGCAAATTATGCCCCTGTGTTACATTACTGAATAATTCATTCGGTTTTGGCCCAGTTTCACTTTCTGTATCTTGCCTTGGAAAAATGTCACTAATTTTCTCATACCCTCTTTCAGTAAAAGTATATTCACTTTCATTTACACCTGAGAATTCATCTTCACTGGAGTCATCACTACTCTTTTCCTCACTATCAGATTCACTTAAGTACTCGACTTTTGAACAATAGGGAAAGTTATTATATTCATTCTTATCTGTATTCATATATCCTTCATTGTCTGAACTATCACTGATTTCATTTTTGTCATCAGATTCGAGCAATAAGGCAACTTTTAAACAGTGAGGCAGATTATCACTAGATGTTTCAGTCACTTCGTTTTCCGACCCATTTTCTACACAATGCACATCGTTTGGACAGTCAGTCACTTCTGTTATATCACTTTGAACGATTTCAGCCTTAACTTCATACTTAGTATAATCATCACATACTTCAATAACTTTCATTTCATTTTCTTCCATGCTGTCATTTTCAGGTAATCGTGCGAAATTCTTACTAGACCCTTCTGCATCAAAACTATTAAACAACTTTCCATCAACAATAATTTCATCTGCACTGCTCATAATGTCATGATTACTAACGTCCTCCTCTACCTCATTTTCACCTATTATTAATTGAGCACACGTCTTTTGCGTGGCGTATTCTACCTTCCTTTCCTCTTTATTCATCACAACCTCCCCCACATCTACATCTTTTACCTCATACACATCATTAGCAGTACAAATGTTCTCCTTTTCACTCGCCTTTTCTGGCTCCCTTTTATTCTTTAATAAAGTCTTTTCACACGATTCCGATACCGAGTTATCATTATCATATGAGATATTAACTTTATTTTCATTTCTACATTCATCTACTACTGAAACCGGCCATCGGAAGTGTCCGATCCCGCCTCTTCTGTCTCTCTCTACGGCAGCCATCTTGTTCTGACGTCTGCCATTTGTGTCTGCTGCCAAGTGCAATGTACGCTGCTCCGGCAACCGCTGGCCCGAGCACGAACGGTCACGTGACTTCGCACTGGGAACGCCACTATGTATCACTCCGCGCCCGTCTGCTATAGGCGCGCCCTTAACCTTCCTGCCCCGTAGTTTACATCTTTCCTTCTCGAATCTAATATTTGGCGTCTTTTCTTTGGGCCCAAAACCGGTTTCCGCGTGAATCCGGCCCGTAACACACGCGGTTTTTGGTTTTCCATTTCGTCTCTAGTTTGGGGATTCCGTGCTATGTATCCTCTGCCGCGCATTTTATAATTTCCTCTACCTCTCGCACGACCTCTATGAATCGTGTTTACACGAAATCTATTGTTTTCCTGTCGTTCAGCTTGGTCATTACTTTCTCACGAATAATTATTGTTATTATGGGGACGGTACTCGCGATTTCTTCGCCAGTGATCTTCATCCTCTACCCTTTCCAAGAACGCAGAAAAACTTCTGTGTGTACTCCCAACATATCGTTTCGAATCCTCAGGCAGTTTCTGCCAAAGCACCCAAACGATCTCAGCTTCAGTTCTTCTAGCCTTCAAATGTATCAGTTTTCTATACCATGATTCGCAGAATTCTTTCATGGTTTGCCTACCTCTGATGTCATACAACCTGGCCATTAGAAATTCACACCACAACTGGTCTTGTTTTTGTTCTGACCAGTATTCGTCAATAAATTTTTGTTTGAAAGTTTCAAAAGACATCTGGTTAGTATCAAGATTCAACCCCCACCTTTTTGCTTCTCCCGTTAATGCACTGATTACAACATTAATTTTTTCCTGGTCTGACAAATATTCAGGAAAATTTCCTTCGCAATTCTTTACGAAGTCTAGGGGGGTGCCATCCATTATGCCTCTTTGCTGGGTCGAATTTTTCCTCGCCCTCTAATATTTTACTGAAAGGCATTTTTTCAGTAAAATGTGTAGGTCCGGTTTGTATTTTTCTTTCCAAGTCATACATTTTGCCTTGGATTTGTGAAGTGTTATGTTCACACTTCTTTTCACAAGTAAGAATCTGTTTGGTTAGAGCTCTGCTTGTTTCTGTTACAGATTGTTTAATCTGTGCAAATTCTGCATTACATTCGGTTTGTATTTCGGATTTAATACCGAATACCTTTTCGTCAACCTTAGTACAGACTAAGGGTTCAATTTGATCTTGAATTTTAATTACTTCAGAGTCAAATCTTTCGTTAATGTCATCAATTTGTCCTTGTACATTGGCAATATTGCCATTGATGACAGTAATTTCGCTTTTAATACTTTTAATTTCATTACTCACTGTTCCTACCCTTGAGTTGACTTCTTCAATTTGTTTACTAAGTCTGGTAATCTGCATTTCGATTTGTGCATTAATATTGTCACTGTGTGCTGCAATTTGTGCCTTAATATTGTCATTGATATTGTCATTTTGCGCTGCAATTTGTGCCTTGATTCTGTCATTTTCTGCTGCATTTTGTTGCCCCTGTGCTGCAATTTGTGCAGACAACATTTTTAACAATTCTATCATATCTGAATTCTTTTCACTTTTATGTCCTGCTACATTTTCGTGTTCAAGTTCTACTTTCCTTTCAGTTTTTGGTGATTCAAGCATATCCCTCGATTCATCAGCATAGCCACTGTCTTCGACAACATCGCCTACATTGTCTTGCTTAGTACGCGCTATACACATAGCTTCGATCTGTTTATTAACGTCTGCGTGATAACGTACGTAATTTAACTCGCGCGTCATGCGATCTGTTGGTGTGCTGCCTGAACTGCTCTCGGTTGCATTCTGCTCTCGCGTGTCTACATTTATTTCTAGTTTCCTGTCCATTTTAGCTATTATTAAGTACTGATACCTTTTATTTATAATTTAAACTGAACTTTCACGACTAGTTCTGTCAGCTAATGTACAGGTTCATGCCGCTGGACGTTTTATGCTCACTCTATGTTTGTAAAATGCTAACTACTTTTAATTTTTTCCGTCTGTAGGTGCAAACTGAACAACGTCCTGTCACGGTCGCCACGTATAACACTCCTACCTGCTACTGTTATACCATAACCTCAATGCCAGAAGCAGGTTGTAACATAAAACAATTTTGTAAAAGCAACTATGGCACAAAGCAACAGAGCAGTGTTACCCTCTGAGAGGAATTTTGTGAGTTTGACCGTGTTGTTGCTAACGGAGGTGGCTTATCGGAAATGAAAGTCAGAATTACGTAAATATTTGTATAGTAACAAACAAAATTTTGCCTAGCTATACTGTTTATAAAATAAGGGAAACAGTCGCCAGCCTAATTAGGCAAGAGAAAGATTAAAGTTCTCGTTTATAAAAGTAGGTATAAGTAATTATAATGGACATCCTCAACCTAGACTTAGCCACACGCGAGTGCAATGAACTCTGACACACATATGTTTTAAGATTGAAGCTAACAACTGGAGCAGCACAAACTATTTGCTAAATTATAAGAGATACCGGTACACCCTATTACTTTCAGGCTTACATAAAGTGAATGGTCTTTACTATTAACTAGCACTTCTAATACACAAGAAACACAAACACTTAGCAAACATGAATATTTAATGTTTCACAACTGCAGCTTTCTCACTTTTACCACAGCGAAACACAATACTGATCAAATTGCAAGAAACTGACTCACCTTTTAGAATTTACTACCGACAATAATGTGATCATTTGCCTTATAAGCCTCAGTCTTAAGAACTTTTAATATTGAAGTTAGCAACAGCACTTTAAATAGCAGTTTTAATAGGAAAATTATTTTGAAAAATAATATTTACTTTAACTCACTCTATTGCCACATTAACTTTAACTTTCTTTTTACTAAGTTCAAGAGGCATTAATTAGCAAAACTCTGGTCATAAATATTCTTTCAGTAGTGACACTCGGTAATTACTTTAGTTCAAATGGAAAGGAACCTGAGAGGTGTTATGATGAGGAGAAAATCAAGGTAGGTACATAAATTTAGATACAAATTACCTTATATTTCAGCACATTAGCACATCCATTAAGCTGATCCTTCACTGTACATTATTATAGTATTACGTTGCAATGATTGCGCAACGTGGTGGCAACTGCATGTTGGTAGGTGGATTCGTGGACAGAATTGCTGGACTCTGCCATTTCTTGGCGGCGACGACAGATACAAATTCCAGAATAGTTCCAGCTATTTATCCATCCATCTGAGGCCTTGGAAAGAAGCAGGAAAAGCCTCTCTCTGAATCAGCACAATATGCACCTTTATAATAGCAGTGCACGGACTCGTAGCTCATCTCCGACTCGTGGCTCGTCCCCGACCGGTAGCTCGTCCCCGACTCGTGGCTCGTCCCCGACTCGTGGCTCGTCCCCGACTGCTGGCTCGTCTCCGACTGACTATCAGTTCCACCTTTTCCACCTAGGCCAACCACAATTTGTGCGCGCTAAACAGTTCTGTTCCCGAGGGGAACCACTACACCTTTTACATACAGAATAGCTAAGAAACCTAAGTGAAGGTCAGCAGTTTACATAACAGCAAACAAATACATTAAATAAAACAGAACATTTTCACATATTGACACTTCTACAAACAAATTATTCACACAAAATTACAATTATATACAGTAAGTTTTGTTCCCTCCAAATGGGACAAAGATTTTAAATTACAGATACACTACTTTGCATAGAACCAAAACATGACATCAAAGTTTATATAAAGAAAACAGTACACAATTTTATGTTATCGATTCAATCACATTTACAGAAGATCAACAATGTAACATTAAAAGGAGCAAAAAAAAAAAAAAAAAAAAAAAAAAAATAAATCCATACAGCATAAGAGCTGTGGTGTTACAAAATGCTTTGCTCATTTCATATAAGGTAAGTAATTGGATGTATGTAAGTAAGTGAGATATCTCGGACAATTATAAGGCAAGGGTTTTTTCCCCATTTCATGTTTTGGAAAATAAAGAGTCACCTTATATTCACTGATAAAGCTATAGCTGCTAAGGTCAACATTTTTCCATTGTTTAACAGGATATATAGTGGTTGTCTTACATTTACAAATGAAGCTTTGGCTATTGAGGTCACACAGAAATTTATTTTGAAGAATTCAGGACAGAGGTGGCCAAATAAAACTCGACTTCCAACAGGTTCAAGATATCACGATATGCCGAAGTGCCTTGATAAACTATCAACGCTATGCAAAGAGTCATGTGACAACTCAGACATTGCTTGTGTAAGTGATATGCGAGAAACTATGAAACAGCTACTACAAAAATATGTTGCTCTGCATAAAATTTGACTATTTTCTGGAACGTGGGAGGAAACTGTGCCATATTGTATCATTTACAGACTCTTGTTGTATTTGATCAGGTTCAGAGTAGAAGTTCTCGTACATGTATGGATACCATGTTGAAATAAAGGAGAAATGTTATCCTTCAAAAAAGTTACTGGATTCTGAAACTGGATCAATATTTTGATTGAGAGACTGTAATGATTTGATAAGTGCATTGCAAATGATAAATTCGGTCGCTGTTCATGTATTAGAATTCTGTATAAAAATGTTACCAGTTTTTAATCAGCTGTTGAACATGATGCTGACATTCTGACAAAAAATGATCGAACAAATGAAATAGATCATATTAAATGCATTTGCAAGAATAAATTACAGTCTCAAGACGTGATGTAGAGCTGGTACCAATAGATGTCATAAGATGGAAGCCGAGAGGAAGTTTGACAGTTAAACTGAATCATGATATTAAATTATGTATTAGCTGTTGCTGCTGCTGCTGTTACATATGATTGCAATATCTTCTGGGGCACAAGTCAGTGTTTAACAGTTGATCAAGCACAACACTGTTCCTCTTCCAATCCTTCTACAGTGATATCAGCTTAGGTGAAAATGTGATTAGTACAGGCAGGGGAGTAGCGCATGGCCAGCAAATTACATTGTTTTATTGGCCAACCATTGGAATCTATCTTGCGTGCTTCAGCTTTTTAGGAACATGTAACATGTTTAAATTGCAGTTTGCCTGAATCAGTTTGTAGTCGGAATTGAGTTTTGACTGTAAAATTTTACAAGAACTCAACAAGAGTATTCATTTCTGCAGGAGAAAATGAAAGTTTAGATGAGGAACAGAGGCATACGTAAGTGTTTCATGATGCCATGTAGTCGACAGCCACTGTGACATATGACGGGAATGAAACCATGTCTCTGATGCTGGATTAACATTGTCTTCTCACCACTCTCTCATTGGCAGTATCTTTGGATGCAAGACATATTGTAACATATGTCAAAATAGAAGCATAATCCTATACGTATATGCATAAAAATAGCTGTATTCTGAGATCGCAAGGTAACCACATCATCAGAAATGGCAACATATTAGGAAGAAACAGCCAAATGTGACCACGATGATATAAATTTCACAGATGTGCGATGATGATGATGATGATGATGATGATGATGATGATGTGTAAAAACTAGTGGTACCCCAGATGACAGGGTTGCTATGTGAAAAATGTATAAAGGAAATCCATCAGAAAATTAATGTAAAACTTTTTTTCTTCGTTTGTTTTATTTGTCCTTCCATTATCAAATTGTTAACAATGAACAAATGGCATGCATTTAGAATAGGTATTATGCTAACTTCTGAGACAGATACTATAACAGTTTGTAATTTTGATTAGTCAGAATATCCACCTCCTTATATATAAAAGTCTTGTGTCACAGTGCCATACTCCTCTGAAATGACTCGATCAATCCTAATGAAATTTTACATGTATATTTGGTACATCTGAGAATCTCTCATAATCTATTTTTCATACCCCTAAGTGATAAGAATGGTCCACCCCAAAAAAAATTTTCTTGTTTTTTGGACAGAACTTTTTATTTTTATTTTTTTTATGGTGTGGCATTACAAAATACACAAAACGGCAAATTTTCACCCCTCTATCACCAACCCCCATTTTTAATAGCAATTTTAGTAATTAAATAATTTCAAGCCCGGTCGATAACTGATCAATTATCACTTGATCAGTTATCCTCTCCAAATGTGTACCAATGATATTCAATAGATAGTCATTTATAAAAACAAAGATGAGGTGACTTACCGAACAAAAGCGCTGGCAGGTCGATAGACACACAAACAAACACAAACATACACACAAAATTCAAGTTTTCGCAACAAACTGTTGCCTCATCAGGAAAGAGGGAAGGAGAGGGGAAGACGAAAGGAAGTGGGTATTAAGGGAGAGGGTAAGGAGTCATTCCAATCCCGGGAGCGGAAAGACTTACCTTAGGGGGAAAAAAGGACAGGTATACACTCGCACACACGCACATATCCATCCACACATACAGACACAAGCAGACATATTTAAAGACAAAGAGTTTGGGCAGAGATGTCAGTCGAGGCAGAAGTGTAGAGGCAAAGAAGTTGTTGAAAGACAGGTGAGGTATGAGTGGCGGCAACTTGAAATTAGCGAAGATTGAGGCCTGGCGGATGACGAGAAGAGAGGATACTCTGAAGGGCAAGTTCCCATCTCCGGAGTTCGGATAGGTTGGTGTTGGTGGGAAGTATCCAGATAACCCGGACGGTGTAACACTGTGCCAAGATGTGCTGGCTGTGCACCAAGGCATGTTTAGCCACAGGGTGATCCTCATTACCAACAAACACTGTCTGCCTGTGTCCGTTCATGCGAATGGACAGTTTGTTGCTGGTCATTCCCACATAGAATGCATCACAGTGTAGGCAGGTCAGTTGGTAAATCACATGGGTGCTTTCACACGTGGCTCTGCCTCTGATCGTGTACACCTTCCGGGTTACAGGACTGGAGTAGGTGGTGGTGGGAGGGTGCATGGGACAGGTTTTGCATCGGGGGCGGTTACAAGGATAGGAGCCAGAGGGTAGGGAAGGTGGTTTGGGGATTTCATAGGGATGAACTAACAGGTTACGAAGGTTAGGTGGACGGCGGAAAGACACTCTTGGCGGAGTGGGGAGGATTTCATGAAGGATGGATCTCATTTCAGGGCAGGATTTGAGGAAATCGTATCCCTGCTGGAGCGCCACATTCAGAGTCTGGTCCAGTCCCGGAAAGTATCCTGTCACAAGTGGGGCACTTTTGTGATTCTTCTGTGGGGGATTCTGGGTTTGAGGGGACGAGGAAGTGGCTCTGGTTATTTGCTTCTGTACCAGGTCGGGAGGGTAGTTGCGGGATGCGAAAGCTGTTTTCAGGTTGTTGGTGTAATGATTCAGGGATTCCGGACTGGAGCAGATTCGTTTGCCACGAAGACCTAGGCTGTAGGGAAGGGACCGTTTGATGTGGAATGGGTGGCAGCTGTCATAATGGAGGTACTGTTGCTTGTTGGTGGGTTTGATGTGGACGGACGTGTGAAGTTGGCCATTGGACAGGTGGAGGTCAACGTCAAGGAAAGTGGCATGGGATTTGGAGTAGGACCAGGTGAAACTGATGGAACCAAAGGAGTTGAGGTTGGAGAGGAAATTCTGGAGTTCTTCTTCACTGTGAGTCCAGATCATGAAGATGTCATCAATAAATCTGTACCAAACTTTGGGTTGGCAGACTTGGGTAACCAAGAAGGCTTCCTCTAAGCGACCCATGAATAGGTTGGCGTACGAGGGGGCCATCCTGGTGCCCATGGCTGTTCCCTTTAATTGTTGGTATGTCTGGCCCTCAAAAGTGAAGAAGTTGTGGGTCAGGATGAAGCTGGCTAAGGTGATGAGGAAAGAGGTTTTAGGTAGGGTGGCAGGTGATCGGCGTGAAAGGAAATGCTCCATCACAACGAGGCCCTGGACGTGCGGAATATTTGTGTATAAGGACGTGGCATCAATGGTTACAAGGATGGTTTCCGGGGGTAACAGATTGGGTAAGGATTCCAGGCGTTCAAGGAAGTGGTTGGTGTCCTTGATGAAGGATGGGAGACTGCATGTAATGGGTTGAAGGTGTTGATCTACGTAGGCAGAGATACGTTCTGTGGGGGCTTGGTAACCAGCTACAATGGGGCGGCCGGGATGATTGGGTTTGTGGATTTTAGGAAGAAGGTAGAAGGTAGGGGTGCGGGGTGTCGGTGGGGTCAGGAGGTTGATGGAGTCAGGTGAAAGGTTTTGCAGGGGGCCTAAGGTTCTGAGGATTCCTTGAAGCTCCGCCTGGACATCGGGAATGGGGTTACCTTGGCAAACTTTGTATGTGGTGTTGTCTGAAAGCTGACGCAGTCCCTCAGCCACATACTCCCGACGATCAAGTACCACGGTCGTGGAACCCTTGTCCGCCGGAAGAATGACGATGGATCGGTCAGCCTTCAGATCACGGATAGCCTGGGCTTCAGCAGTGGTGATGTTGGGTGTAGGATTAAGGTTTTTTAAGAAGGATTGAGATGCAAGGCTGGAAGTCAGAAATTCCTGGAAGGTTTGGAGAGGGTGATTTTGAGGAAGAGGAGGTGGGTCCCGCTGTGACGGAGGACGGAACTGTTCCAGGCAGGGTTCAATTTGGATGGTGTCTTGAGGAGTCGGATCATTAGGAGTAGGATTAGGATCATTTTTCTTCGTGGCAAAGTGATACTTCCAGCAGAGAGTACGAGTGTAGGACAGTAAATCTTTGACGAGGGCTGTTTGGTTGAATCTGGGAGTGGGGCTGAAGGTGAGGCCTTTGGATAGGACAGAGGTTTCGGATTGGCAGAGAGGTTTGGAGGAAAGGTTAACTACTGAATTAGGGTGTTGTGGTTCCAGATTGTGTTGATCGGAATTTTGAGGTTTTGGAGGGAGTGGAGCTGGAAGTGGGAGATTGAGTAGATGGGAGAGACTGGGTTTGTGTGCAATGAGAGGAGGTTGAGGTTTGCTGGAAAGGTTGTGAAGGGTGAGTGAGTTGCCTTTCCGGAGGTGGGAAACCAGGAGATTGGATAGTTTTTTGAGGTGGAGGGTGGCATGCTGTTCTAATTTACGGTTGGCCTGTAGGAGGATGCTCTGAGCAGCCGGTGTGGATGTGGGAGAGGAAAGATTAAGGACTTTTATTAAGGATAGGAGTTGACGGGTGTGTTCATTGGCTGAGTTGATGTGTAGGTGAAGGATTAGGTGGGTGAGGGCAATGGATTGTTCCGGGACTGGACCAGACTCTGAATGTGGCTCTCCAGCAGGGATACGATTTCCTCAAATCCTGCCCTGAAATGAGATCCATCCTTCATGAAATCCTCCCCACTCCGCCAAGAGTGTTTTTCCACCGTCCACCTAACCTTCGTAACCTGTTAGTTCATCCCTATGAAATCCCCAAACCACCTTCCCTACCCTCTGGCTCCTATCCTTGTAACCGCCCCCGATGCAAAACCTGTCCCATGCACCCTCCCACCACCACCTACTCCAGTCCTGTAACCCGGAAGGTGTACACGATCAGAGGCAGAGCCACGTGTGAAAGCACCCATGTGATTTACCAACTGACCTGCCTACACTGTGATGCATTCTATGTGGGAATGACCAGCAACAAACTGTCCATTCGCATGAATGGACACAGGCAGACAGTGTTTGTTGGTAATGAGGATCACCCTGTGGCTAAACATGCCTTGGTGCACAGCCAGCACATCTTGGCACAGTGTTACACCGTCCGGGTTATCTGGATACTTCCCACCAACACCAACCTATCCGAACTCCGGAGATGGGAACTTGCCCTTCAGTATATCCTCTCTTCTCGTCATCCGCCAGACCTCAATCTTCGCTAATTTCAAGTTGCCGCCACTCATACCTCACCTGTCTTTCAACAACTTCTTTGCCTCTACACTTCTGCCTCGACTGACATCTCTGCCCAAACTCTTTGTCTTTAAATATGTCTGCTTGTGTCTGTATGTGTGGATGGATATGTGCGTGTGTGCGAGTGTATACCTGTCCTTTTTTCCCCCTAAGGTAAGTCTTTCCGCTCCCGGGATTGGAATGACTCCTTACCCTCTCCCTTGATACCCACTTCCTTTCGTCTTCCCCTCTCCTTCCCTCTTTCCTGATGAGGCAACAGTTTGTTGCGAAAGCTTGAATTTTGTGTGTATGTTTGTGTGTCTATCGACCTGCCAGCGCTTTTGTTCGGTAAGTCACCTCATCTTTGTTTTTATATATAATTTTTCCCACGTGGAATGTTTCCTTCCATTATATCAATAGATAGTCAATTGAAGAAAATGTACCAAAAGGCATGACTCAAATTTCCCTCTTTAAATCAACATAACTAGACTGAGAAGTTCACCTAGGTAGCACGCATCATTTGCCAAACCGACATTTAGGCCTAGTGCACATGCATCGATTTTTATCATATGGAAATATATCATACAATCAAATTCTTTCAGTAGGACAAAGAAATTCCTCTGCTCTCCTTTGTTCCTCTACAAGAATTTAACTGTACAATATTTTTACTTACAATAAAAATCGATGTGTGTGGGCTTGGCCTAATTCATAATGCTGGCGAACACGTTTCTACACAAAGTTGCTGCTATGTTTGTATGGTCATGGAAGAACTGTGTATTGGCTGCAATTGTTAAATCCAAGTGATCTACCATAGAAACGCACTTCCCCCTTAGCCTTTTCTCACTCCCTACACAGTTTTCAGTTATTATTATTGTTTGTGTCACGAGCTACCACCAACAATGGCTATTGTGTTACATGTATACACTGTGTTACACATATGCATTATTCTTATAGACCAGAGATAATTTAGATGGCGAAACAAAATAACATATTATTCTTAAGACCTGCTATACCCGGTGAACTTCGTTCCGCCTCTGAAAAAACTTTATTTTTTCTCAAGAATGCCCTTGAAAACAGGGGGTTGTTTCTAATCACAGCTGTCTTCTGATCATGGCTGTCTTCTGATCATGTCTGTCTTCTGATCACGGCTGTCTTCTGATCAGGACTGTCTTATTATCAGGACTGTCTCCTAATTTAAATATTGGAAGTACTTTGCAAACTTTGAGGGAATTGGGAGACACGGAAGACTGTAAACAGTCCTTAAGTATGGAAGCAAATATTGTACACATCAAATCTATTGTTTTCTTTACCATGTAATTTTAGAGCCAGTAACAGCCCATACTTAAGAGTTTGATAATTCTGAGACTTCTTTTAAATATAAGAAGCAACAGTCTCAACTTCTAATGATTACTAGCAAGTGTGGTGTCCCATTTTTCTGGCAAGTAATACTCCTGATTTAGGCAGCTGATACTGTAGCGATTCTACTACTCTTCACTTATTGAAGGATAGAACCAATAGAACTATATTCCCAAGTATCTAGGATGTGGATCAAACCATCTGGCAGAAAGAAATGTGTGTCAATTTTTCCCCCTTTCCAAAAGTGCGCATATATCCATTGCTAAGATAGTCATACTGCTGGCCAATATGCAATGTCCTATAACATGACTCAATGCATAGCAGCAGAGGTATTTCTTCATAGAAAATGGATCCATAGAGATGACATAACCCATCATCGTCTGCAGAACCCATTGTCCAACTGCGGCAGGTTGCTGACGCACTGTCCTGTGTGGTCCTGATGCTTGAGCATCGCTTTTCTTCACCCTCTGTTACAGATAGTGAAGAAGTTTCTAAAAATATTGTGCTGAGTCCCCATTTCTCCCAAATAAAGGCTTTACTACCTCAAATGGTGAAGGCATCTTCCTGCCATATACTACACTATATGACAGGGTGAAAGCACATTATTGCTGTGTTCTTTTACAGTTCTAAGCTGATACAGCATATGGGAGTCACACCTCTGTCATTTGGTTGGTGTTCACCAAAAAATGTAAAATTTGGCAATTGTAAGATGAAAATGCTGCCTTCTTCCATTTGAAGGGTAGGTCTAGTCCTAAGGTTGTGAATGCTTAGCAAATTTGATAACTTTTTCATCAAATCGGACATAAAATTGATAGCTTCATCTGTTATTATTGTCAGCAACATGAAATTTCAGTAGCACTTGGTATTCCATAAATTATCAGGCAACAGCCATCCACACTATTTCAAATTGTTTGGATGCTTCTGACAAACTTTGCAGTTGATGTCTGTATAATAGGTTGAAATCGGCATGTTGTGCACACAGTATACCATCACCACCTTATCGTAGCACTGTCCGTGCGGGTGGGAGAGTTTGCGTGTTCCTGTGATGCCGAGAGCTACACCGGTGGTAGCGTGGCTACTGGCAGGTTCAACCTAGCCAGTCAGGTCTCAGCAGAGGAGCCTGACGAAGTGTGCCTCACAACGACCTACCGTCCTTTCCTCCCTTTCCCTTCCAGTCCCTTCCCTTTCCTTCTTCCCTTCTGTCAGTCTCTTCATCGGTGTAGGAGGCGGGTAATATCAATAGGTAAACACTCACGGCTTCTGTACCGACGAAGCAAGGCACTTGTGATGTGCCTTAAGGGCGTATGTCAGGATACTTCCAGTGGCATATGGCCATTCACTGCATCCCCTGCCTCTTACCAGTTGTATCGGCCCTACGATCCACTGCCATTCAGAGGCAGAGGACGAGAGAGTGGATCTGCATCTGCGCAACTGCTTGTCCACTTTAAATAGCTTCACGCGCAGATGACTCCGGCAAAGTTTCAATGGACTATGAGCATTGAAAGTCCTGCGGCGATGGAGTACTGATTTGGAGGCAAGGGTTTGGTGTACCTGAACCTTAGTTGGTGCTCTGCACGTTAGGCGGTCAGACGGTGATGGTCGTTCTGGTACTTGTGAGAGACGGGAGGACTGGTTCGGCAGCTCATCAGACGACAAAGCAGCCCTATTTAGGATCGCTCTGCTTTCCCTAATCCAGGGAGGGGCCTAGAAAAGGTGGCCTAAATATAGCCCGTCTCAACCCAGCACAAGTGGCAAACTGCGGTCACTTGTTCACTAACATATGCGGTCAAAAGAATAATAAAATAAACAGTTACCTTAAATATCTAATGATTGGAGTCTGGAACGTCCGTACTTTACAGGATAATGACCATAATCAGTGCCCAGAGAGAAAGACAGGACTTATCGCAAGGGAATTGGCTAGATATAACATCGACATTACCGCCTTAAGTGAAACACATCTTAGTGACTCTGGACAGTTATGTGAACCGCTCGGAGGTTATACCTACTACTGGAGTGGAAAATCATCCACTGAAAGGGCGGAAAGTGGGGTAGGCTTTGCCATACACGATAAATTGGCATGCTCACTAACAGAACTCCCAAAAGGTATCAGTGACAGAATAATAACACTCAGACTTCACCTGGCATCCAAGAAATATCTTCACCTGATCAATGTATACGCACCTACATTGCCATCTCCGGATGAAGAGAAGAACAAGTTCTACCAAGACCTCCGACATGTCCTTAGGGATATTCCTTCTGCAGATAAACTTCTGTTACTTGGTGATTTTAATGCTCGTGTTGGGAATGATTTCAGTGCTTGGAATGGAGTCCTCGGTCGCCATGGGATTGGAAAATGCAACTCGAATGGTTTGGATCTTCTAACTCTATGTGCCGAGTTTGAACTCTGTCTGACAAATACATATTTTCGTCTGCCTGAAAAATATAAAACGACATGGATGCATCCACGATCTAAACACTAGCACCTTCTGGATTATGTGATAGTATGGAAAAAAGATCTTGGTGACGTACTGGTCACACGTGCAATGAGAGGCGCTCAGGGATGGACAGACCATCGACTCGTGAGGTCCAAATTAAAGATAACTTTGAAGGCACCACGCCGAGCTTCACACAAAATACCAACAAAATTGTCCTGCAAAATCTTGGCCAATGATCAGACTATGAGAGCAAAACTGGATGAAAAATTTGGTGTCGATGGCCTTTTGATATCTGAATCTGCCCCTGTAGATGAACAGTGGAGTGCATACGCTAGCAGACTGCGTGGCTGTGCTTCAGAAGTCTTGGGAAAGCCTCAGAAGAAGCACCAGGACTGGTTTGACGACTCAGATCCAGAGATCAGAAAGCTAATTAATGATTTCAGAACCTCTCTTCGCACCCCTGATGATAACAAGCGTAGAGCAGCGCATTACAATCTGAAAGTGAAGGTACATGCTCTCAAAGACAGTTGGTGGGTAAATAAAGCAAATGAAATACAGCTATATGCCGACACACACCAAACGGGCAGATTCTTTGAGTCCCTGAAAACTATCTTTGGTCCAAGAGTTGGGAAGATAGCACCAGTCTATAACAAAGATAAAAGTTGTCGGCTGACGCAACAGAGTGACATCCTGTCTCGGTGGGCGGAACATTTTAATGACGTTCTTAATCCTGACCATCAGACAACCGATATTCCATACATAGAAGCACTTGAAGACCTGCCAGTTGAGGAACAACTTGCGGATGCCCCTTCCTACAATGAATTCATTTCAGCACTGGCTAAGCTGAAAAATGACAAAACAGCAGGATTAGATAACTTGCCATCAGAGCTATATAAATATGGGGGGCCAAACATCAAGAAACCATTGTTTGCTCTGATCTTAAGGATTTGGGAGTATGAAATGATTCCACAAGACTGGAAAGATGCTTGTATTTCCAAGATCTATAAAGGCAAGGGTGACATATCAGACTGCAGCTCCCACAGGGGCATTTCTCTTCTGTCAGCAGCGGGAAAAGTCCTTGCCCACATAGTTAACACCTGGTTAACACACTTTGCAGAAAAACTGCTACCAGAGACCCAGTGTGGCTTTCGCCCAAACAGAGGCACAGTGGATGCCATATTTGTTGTCAAACAAATGCAAGAGAAAAGTTTAGAGCAACATCGGCCTTTGTTCATGTGCTTTGTAGACCTGGAAAAAGCTTTTGATCGTGTCCCACGGGAAGCTCTCTGGATCATACTAAAGAAAACTGGGTGCCCTGACAAAATTGTCAGTTTGATTCGGCAGTTTCATGAAAACATGATGGCAAAAATCCGCCATGAGGACAAGCTCTCAGAACAGTTTCCCGTGACATGTTGTGTAAAACAAGGCTGTGTTCTGGCTCCCACACTCTTCTCACTTTACTTCGCAGTTGTTATGAGAGACGCGACCAAAGCCTGTAGTAATCAAATTAGTCTCGACACAAGGACAGACAAAAGTGTCTTCAACATCTCTTGCCTCAGAACAAAAAGTCGCGTAACCAAACTATCCATCTTAGAGATTCTCTACGCGGATGATGTATGCATGATGGCTAATTCTTGCGAAACTCTTCAGACTTACATAAACCTGCTAAATGCCTCCTGCAGAAGATTTGGCTTAGCCATTAGCATCACTAAGACGCAAGTTCTTAAACAACCACTTAGAGGTCTTAATGCAGATGACTCTAGTATTGAGATAAATAACAAACCCTTGCAAAATGTGTCAAAGTTCAAATACCTGGGAAGCCAAATTAGAAGTGACAACAGCCTGACATCGGAAATCGCAGCGCGTATAGCCAGCACAGCCTCAGCCTTCGGTAAGCTTAATGACCGAGTATGGAAATCACATGATCTCAAACTACAAACAAAAATTGCAGTCTACAAAGCATTAGTATTATCCACCTTACTCTATGCCTCGGAAACCTGGTGCTGTTACAAAGCTGACATTAAGAAGCTAGATAAATTTCATCTTCGATGTCTGAGATCAATTCTGCGCATCAAATGGGAAGACCGTGTCCCAAACATGGAGATTTTGCGCCGCGTGAAACTGGCTGGTATTGAAGCTTTAATAATGAAACATCAACTGAGATGGAGTGGTCACATAGTACGCATGGATGACAGTAGGCTACCTAAAGTGGTGTTCTACTCACAGCTCTCGTGCGGGAAGAGGAGGAAAGGTGGTCAACACCTGCGATATAAAGACACCATTAAACGCCACCTTGCAGCCTGTGGCATCCCAAGCAACCGTTGGGAGGAGCTAGCATTGCGCCGATCGGAGTGGCGATCAACTGTACATAAGAGAATCGAACAATTCGAGCAAAAGCGTGTAATGGACCTGGATGCTAAAAGAGAGCTCCGAAAATCTCAGCTCAAGCCTGTCTACACGTATACTTACAACTCTGCTGGTCAACTTCACTGTGCTCCATGCAACATGATATTCAAAGCGAAATTCGGATTCGCGAGCCACATCCGAGCCTACCACAACAAGGACAGAGAAGACTGATGGAGTCACTGTCGCCGGACACGGCAAGGAGGAGGACATCATACCATTTCTAAAATCCGGCTCCTGCTTCTGGTCCTTGGCCAAAAGTTTATGGTTACTCATCGCTCAGTTGGTATTCAACCTCCATGATCTACCGAAAAATTGTCATATGGTTGCATTAGTGCTTTCCTAGAAAGCTGCAGGTACCACCACGCATGATCCACAGTCATTCTGCGCAACAAGCCTCTGTGTGTCACAGACTGTGGTTGCTCCCTAAATTTGGCTGTCAGTGTTAGCAAAAGTTCCTTCTTTCACTCTGTAGTGCTCTTATTCATTGCTCACAGTACTCCAGCCTTTCTGCTTACTGGTGGTTATCTAATTGAAGAGTGTTTTAATCCTAGAAACCACTTCAATGCAGCATGGTCTGTCACATCTTAATAATTTCTTCCATGCCAGTAACAATTTAAGTACATTAAACCATAGATGATGGCCAGGGTCTCCTGTATAATCAAAAGCTATACTTCCTTGTTCCAATTGATGACTTTTTTGGGAAACAATTAAAACAGATGCACCATGCAGATTATCATTACATTCAATAATCCCATAAGCAACCTATTGCTCGAGCAATTCTTACATTATTGGCTGTAGATCTTTCAGGATTCTGTATGGTTTCCCATGAATTTGTCCATCACTACCCACTGGTATCATACATTGCATAGCTGTTGTTGCTGGTAATGGTCCACCACAATTTAAAAAGGTCTAAGTCATCACAGTGAAGTTTTGACCACTGTTCTGTCTGTCTGCACAAAGTGAATCACCTTTTCATGTGATGTTGATGGATTGACAGTCTGCGTGGGACTGTCTCCTCTTGACATACCTAATCATCATCCCGCAGGATGTCCAAGTTTAATTCCCTGGCAGACAGACCTCATCTGAACTGAAGTTATCCACACACCTCGCGACTATACAAGCTCGACCTATTATCTTACGCTTGCTATATTACCACGCAGAAAATATACAATGTATTCATCTCTTTAGTGGATTCCAACAGCTCCACAGCACTCATCATCTCACTTGATAGGTCACCAAGACTATCAATTCTGTATCTGTTGGTAAAATACTGTGCAAACTGAACTTCAGTGGACACATCTGCAGTGTATTTGGTATCACCTGCATTATACTTGAAACTTGTGACAATGTCACACTAGCAGTGGTCGTTTGCATCTGGACTGTTGTCCTTGATCTGCATTTTCTGGATATGGGGCAACACAGTACCCATCAGCAATGAGTGGCAGTAATTACATCTGGTCCTGAAAATTTCATACACCAACAATGAAACTGAGCCATGTTGATCCCAATGACACCACATCATTGTCTCTTACTCCACACAACCTATATCATGTAGTTGCAACATATTGCCTGGAAATGCTCGTAAAAAAATACATCCAGGGTCTAGCCTCCACCAGAATAAATCTTATCAGTTTTGGCGTTTTACCTTAATGCTTAGGATTGTGTATTGACCTTCGTAATTATGTCTGAAAATGCATCTGCTGATTGATTTCATTTCAGTGACAAACCATTCAGCTGTTCTCTAGAAAGTGTCCAACTCAACCGTTTGCAATACAGTTGGTAAAGCCTTTTAATAATCTGTTCAGATGCCTGTTCCTTAATCTATCTCTCAAGGTACATTATGTGTATCTTTGAGTTACCATTCCACCTTAAATTTGCAAACCAGCCTGATGAGATATGATTGTATATGGTTAGTTAAGGGCAGCTTTCAAATCATGAATAAATATTGATACACTGTCAGTGAATTTATCCAAAACAAAGAGGCACCAAATTACCATGCCTATAAATCCTGTTGCAGCTAATGATATTCAGTGAGGCTTTTCCCTGTACCGGCTCAGCTTGCCAACACTCTTTAATGGCTACAAAATCTTAATGGGCTCCTGTTACATTACTGCTCCTTTGCACATGCAATACTACTGCTCCATTGCAGAGTTGCTGAAGTATATAGCCATGCTACTCACACCGTAAAAAAATTGATCACTTGGGCTCAGAGGGCTGGCTGGGTTCAGGAGGCTGTCCAACCATCACACCAGGTGTGGTGAGTGGATTCTCATCTGACACCCACGGGCATTAGTGAAACAGTATCAAGACACAGAACTGTTATTTTTGATAAAGTGCAATGATTGACTTTTCTACACTCCAGCACAGTGGCAGAAGCACCCACCCAGTACACGCTGTCTGAGGCGAGTGGCAGCAGCATCAGCTCCGGCTGTGTAATGGCACCAGACCTGTCAGTCCTATGCAGCCGACACTTTGAAAGTGTGCCTCAGTTACTGGGTATATTCTGTGCAGGCTTGGTATGTGAAGTATTACCTACCTTCATGTCTCATCTTTCATTTATACTGCACAGGTTTGAACACTTTGGTGCCTACCCCTCCCATTTGGTAAGACAGATCATGGCTTTTAACCTTTAATCTAGTTTGATTAACTTTTGTGTTTTTGGCATTCAGTCTGCAACACTAAGATACATCCAGTTGTCGCGTGCACACTTGAGATGCCCGAATGCTGTTCTGTCACTCGTGCTCTGAGAATTAATAGACAATGAATTATTGTCACACGACAGATACTTGCATCAGTATCACATTATCCAACATGAATGCCATGCGACTTGATCTCAAAGTTAATGTCATGATCAATGGGAAATTGCTAATTTAATAAGTGACCTTCCCATAACAAAACAAACTTACCATTTTCATGATTACAACAGCTTCTTACATCATATATGTGACAAGAATTGGGAATAGCAGGAGTATAAGTTATTGAAAAATTTTTCACCTATATTCTGGTTTATAATAATTATTGAAGAATCTTCCAAACTTTCTATTCACAAAGTGAATTCCTTACTGATTGAGCTCTGATTAACTTTACATTCTGCTCTTTCAAGAAAGAACTGAACGATGATCTACAAAGCAGTCCATAATCACGATATAAAGGTTTCAAAATGTACACTGGTCAAGCTGCTGGTGCTGATGTATGGACACAAAGAAATTTGTTCTGTTTTTGGCCATTATCACTCAACACATGATAAAATCTAAAATATTAGACCTACATACTCCTGAATGGTATCACTGGAACCTCTGCGAAAATATCTGCATACTTTCCTTGCTTAAAATGAATCTACATAAAATTCACAAATGAGGCAGTAAGATGATTCTCACTGGACGTGTTTCATATGAGCGATGATTTCTTAGAAAATTGACTGGTCACTTATATTCCATGTATCAGTGAGGTTAGTGAACATGGAAACACTGTTAGATCATTTTGGCTCAGGTACGTATTGAATTAAACAACCAATGTAGTGTTTGGACTCGACGGTCATAGCTCATATAAAGAAATGTGGCAAACATCTGAATTAAATGCATGCATCTCCTAGTCTGATCAATTCTATCTAGTAACAGGAAGAAATTAAAACTTATTCTGAATTATTGAAGCTTGGTTCTTAGAAGACTGCAGAGCTCTGAAAAATGCAGTAGACACTCACTGGTCCCAACCAGCTTTGCCCATCAGCCTGCCTAAGACTTTATGGGGCAATGGGAAGGAAGAGCATTGCCACCAGCTGCACATATCCCATGGATAATGGGTCATTCTCTCACTCGAGGCAAGCTATATAAATGGCTTAGGAGGACTCCTTTTGAAATTGTTTGCAGCTGATACTGATATTTGCCATCCAAGGAAGACATCACAGTATTAAAATCAATTGCAAAATTATTTAATCTTAATATCTGTATGGTGTGAAGAATGGAAATGTGATACCACCCCCCCCCCCCCAAAAAAAAAAGATAAATAAATAAAAAGTGTGAAGTCATTCACATAAGTACCAAAATAAATCTGTTAAATTTCAACTACACAGGAAACCACATAAATATAAAAGGTAGTCTGTTCTACTAGATACGTAGGCTTTTGAGTTACAAACAACTTAAATTGAAATGATAATGTTGTTTAGAAGCCAAGCCAAAGACTGCATTTTATTGCTAGAACATTTAGTAGACACCAACGTATTCTTGTGGTTTATGGGATCTTTATCAGATAAGACTAATTGAGTACACTGAAAAAGTTTAAAGAAGGACACTTCATTTTGTAATATCGTGAAATGGGTGGAGGGGGGAGGTGAAGCGGAGAGAAAATCACTGATATGATAATTGTCATGGCAACCATTTAAACAAACACTTTTTTCATTGAAGCTAGATTTACGTAGAAATGTGGAAATATTTGGTTGACACCTATGTAAGTACGGAGAAATTTCAATTCAACAATTCTAACAACTTAAATGTATCCATGTGGAAACTGAACTCTCTTAAGTGTTTGTCTTTCCTACATGCAGCTGGAGAGTGGAACGGTAGAGAAAAAATGTGAACATGGTTCAAAGAACCCTCTGACATGCACTTACTGGAGCATGTCATCAATCTACATCTACACTACTTCTATGCAACTTGCACTAAACGACATCAGTCTCCACAATGGGTCCTGCTGTTCCACAGAATCACATAGACAGCTTGACAAGTAGACAGCATACTGACATAGGTTGCTCCTCCAGCCTGCTCTGCTGCAGAATGAATAACTGTACTGGAAATGAGTAGTTCTTGTGGGAGTCTGCTATGTGTTCGTTATGCATCTGATCTGCTTTGTCCGTCTGCTCAGCTTTCCTGAACGCTCCATGATGACCCAACTTTACTTTCCAGTCACTCTCGCTGCTGTATTTCGTAGCATCAGCATACTGCTATTTCATCTGAGTTACACTTTCTTGCTTAATTGTTTATGGTAAACAGAATGACAGCACCTCCCTCCTAAGATATTTTGCTCCATAGGCTTCTCAGACAGCCCAGCTCATATGGTATGCAGCAATCTGTTCCATAATCTGGACATAATTATAATATCAACCGTCTCCCCAAAAAGAAATGTCACTCTATTACTGCAGCTTGGCCTGCTTTCCTCTGCTTCCTAAGTTGCCAGGTAAGATGTCTGAATTTTTACTGGACTGTGCCATTATATTCATTCTCGGCACAGCACTTCATAGCAGAGTGTTGTCAGTATTGTAGTAGAAGATTTACATGTATCAGATGGCTATCCATTGGTCAATATCATTTCAGTGTTCAATATTTTTCAAATGTAAACGAATTTTGTATCAGATTTAACTCATTAAACACCAACAGTAAAGCTCTTCAAATTTTACAATGGGTGTTTATCTCACATGCAGAAAATGTCTGGCTTCTGCCACACTCCCCTTGTGCCAGATTTTGAACATACAAAATCAGTATTTGAGACAGGAGTTAATCCTGGCATTGATTCACGGTTCATAATTGAGATGATTCACGAACTTGTACAGCAAGAGTATGCATCCTGAACAATGTTAGTATTGATGGTGTCTCCACAGGAGTAGTGAGAGATAGCCAGATTCCCTTTCTTTGTATTGTAAAGTGTATCACCTCCTCTCTGCTACTGGGGCCAATGTGATATTCAGACATAGTGTGCATCCAATTCTGCTGAAATGAGGTTGTTGTCTAATCTAATCCCAACATCAGAATGGAGGTGAGTCAGTCAACTCGTAAAATCAAAATGTGATGGCAAAGCATCCTGATTTGTGTATTTAACCAACCAGCTCAGGTAACTTACCATGACCTACATCTACATCTACATTTATACTCTGCAAGCCACCCAACGGTGTGTGGCGGAGGGCGCTTTATGTGCCACTGTCATTACCTCCCTTTCCTGATCCAGTCATGTATGGTTCGTGAGAGGAATGACTGCCAGAAAGCCTCCATGTGCACTCGAATCTCTCTGATTTTACATTTGTGATCTTCTCAGGATGTATTAGTAGGGGGAAGCAATATATTCGATACCTCATCCAGAAATGCACCCTCACGAAACCTGGACAGCAAGCTACACCACGATGCACAGCGCCTCTCTTGTAGAGTCTGCCACTTGAGTTTGTTAAAGATTTCCATAATGCTATCACGCTTACCAAAAAACCCTGTGACAAAATGCGCCGGTCTTTGTTGGATCTTCTCTATCTCCTCTGTCAACCCGCCCTGGTACGGATCCACACTGATGAGCAATAATCAAGTGTAGGTCCAACGAGTGTTTTGTAAGCTACCTCCTTTGTTGATGGACGACATTTTCTAAGGGCTCTCCCAATGAATCTCAACCTGGCACCCACCTTACCAACAATTAATTTTATATGATCATTCCACTTCAAATCGTTCCATGCGCATACTCCCAGAATTTTACAGAAGTAACTGCTAGCAGTGTTTGTCCCGCTATCATATAATCATACAATAAAGGATCTTTCTTTCTATGTATTCTCAATACATTACATTTGTCTGTGTTAAGGGTCAGTTGCCACTCCCTGCACCAAGTGCCTATCCGCTGCAGATCTTCCTGCATTTCGCTACAATTTCCTAATGATGCAACTTCTCTGTATACTACAGCATCATCAACGAAAAGCCGCATGGAACTTCCGACACTATCTACTAGGTCATTTATATATATTGTGAAAAGCAGTGGTCCCATAACACTCCCCTGTGGTATGCGAGAGATTACTTTAGTGGTTGTAGATGTCTTTCCATTGAGAACAACATACTGTGTTTTGTTTGCTAAAAACTCTTCAATCCAGCCACACAACTGGGCTGATATTCCATAGGCTCTTACTTTGTTTATCAGGCAACAGTGCAGAACTGTATCGAATGCCTTCCAGAAGTCAAGGAAAATGGCATCTACCTGGCAGCCTGTATCTGACCAGTCTGAAGTCATGGAAAATGGCATCTACCTGGGAGCCTGTATCTAATATTTTCTGGGTGCCGTGAACAAATAAAGCGCGTTGGGTCTCACATGATCGCTGTTTCTGGAATCCATGTTGATTCCTACAGAGTAGATTCTGAGTTTCCAGAAATGACACGATACCTGAGCAAAAAACATGTTCTAAAATTCTACAACAGGTCGATGTCAGAGATATAGGCCTATAGTTTTGCGCATCTGCTCGATGACCCTTCTTGGAAACTGGAACTACTTGTGCTCTTTTCCAATCATTTGGACCTCATGTTGTGGCAGTTCCTGGATTGAACCATGACTGAAGTGTATGGAAGAGATACACGACATGGTGTTGGGCAGAAGTGAATGCTCTGGATAGAAATTAGTGGTCAGTATTTCTGTATCATACTTCCGTACCGAGATCTTTGCAGCAGTATTAATTGCAGGTATCTCACGAACAGCATTGACCAAATTATTTGAATAGCCCAAAAGGTCAGGCATAACAGTGTCATTGTACATGCCACCTGTAGCATTTGTGTGTGGTAGCTGAGCAATTGATGTAGCAGAATGATACAAGAATAGGATATATGTTGCTAATGTTGAGGTGTCAAGTAGGAACAGAGTGCATCTCCTTATGCTAGTTGGTAAGATACTTAAACCAAACAGCATAGAATTATTATAAACATTTTTTCCTGATTTTGATGACACGTAATGTTGACTTAACATGTAACTTCACCTATAATTGGCATTCATGGTACTTTTGGCTTTCAACAAAGTCGAAGAAAGATTTTATTGCTGTAATGAAACATTTTTTGAAAGCAACAGTCTGTCGTCACTAACTAGATTACTTGAACATTTCCAACTATCTCTTTTCTAGTATTCTCCTCTATTGTAATATTGATTTATCATTTGGACGTCTGGAGTCAATGGCATCTTTGATATATTGAACAACTTCAATAGTGTCCTTGTATAGATGATACTTCAAGGGCTGAACTACTAGTCATGAAGATATGCATGATGCCATCCTTTCTGCTTTGTCATCTACTTACACTAAAGTGCATTTTGGTAACCTGGTGTGTTACTGTTAAGTCAGTCTTTTGGTATTAACAAATGGCAAGATAGAGAAACTTTCTAATTTTCAAAATATTACGTAATAAAATGCCTCCGTCAGTGTACTCGCTCCAATAAGATTTCAACAGATGTGTGTTCAAGGAAACCTACATGCTCTTGCTGTTACCTGCTGGATTCAGAAAATGTTTTATTTAATATTTTTACACTATATTATAAGTCACAGCTACAACAAACATTGCAGATTGTTTGACAGCTTTGATGATACTCTGAAGCAACTGACTAGTCTTAACTGTGTAGTAATTTTGATTAACTGGTTGCTTATACAACCCATGATTGTAGCAACATGAACGTTGGAGTGTGGATCTAATGTCATGAAGGACAAGACTTCAGATGCATGAAGGAATTTTATTGCACACCTGAAGATGTCGTACATTGTCTTCTTCTTCTTCTTCTTCATCGTCGCCTTGACCCATGTCACATAGGGTTGGCGTTGATCTTCTGGATCCTTCTCCTCCATAGTACTCTATCCGTTGCCTCTTCCTTCTTCCATCCTTTCCCCCTTAGGTCCCTGGATATCTTATCCTTCCACCTCATCTTCAGTATTCCTCTCCTTCTTGCACCTTCAATCTTTATATCTTCAACTCTGTTTCTGATATACTCTTCCCCTTTTCTTTGTAAGTGTCCATACCTCATTAGTCTGCTCTCTTGTATCTCTTTCCCCATGGGTCCCACTTTCACAGCTCCTCTAACAAATTAATTTTTAATCCTGTTCTTCCTTGTTAACCCACACATCCACCTCAGCATCTTGATTTCTGCCACTTCCATCTTCCTTACCTGGGCTACTGTGATTGGCCATGTCTCTGCCCCGTATATGATAGCAGGCCTTACCACTGACTTGTACACTTTCCCTGTCAACCCAATGCTCACCTTCTTGTCACACAACACTCCACTTATTTTCCTCCAGTTGCTCCAACCACAATTTATTTGGTGTTGTATCTTGCTTTCCAGTCCTTCGTCGCTCTGTATGTATGACCCCAGGTATTTAAATTTGCAGACCGATTTCAGCTCATCATCCTGGATCTTGCAAGACCTCATCTGGACATCCTTCAGTGCTAAATATTCTGACTTTCTCCTGCTAATATTCATCCCTGTTTCTTCTAGTGCCTTCCTCCAATCCTCCCGCTTTTCCTCAAGTCTGTCAATGCTCTGCTCACAAAGAACCACATCATCCGCAGACATCCTATTCCATGGCGCCTCCTTCTTCACATCTTTCACCAGCACATCCATAATCAGGTCAAAGAGATAGGGACTAGGCACAGATCATTGATGTTACTCTACTTTTACTGGAAACTCCTTTGTCATGCCCACACTACTTCTCACCTGCATCATTGCTCCTCTGTACTTTTCTTTCACTAAGGTGCGCGTCATAAATCTTGGCGGCCGAGTTTAGGTTCGTTCTGCGCATTTGACGTCACAAATCACAGTCAGCCAATGAACAGAGAACGACGTTGCCAGATCTCGACTGCAGTGCAGAGCACGGACGAGTGTCTTTAATTTTAGAAACGTTCAGTCATAAATGAAGTAATTGAACAAAAGCAATGTCTTGATAGCAGACTTTCTTTTATAGAAAGTTTGGAAAAAGCATTCTTTACACCAATTGCTTCATATTCTATTAATTAATTAAACCAAACAAACAATAAGCCTCCTAATTCAGGCGATAGCAAGGAAAGGTGTTTGTATCAGTCTCACGAACCGCGTTTTCGCAATAAACAACAACGGTAATTGTTTATTTCCTATTGTACTTCGACGCAACGTGAGTAATTCATAGTCACCCAAACAGTGTTTGTCGGTATTTTGCAAACGTTTAGAGTGCTCCAGGAGATGCCAGAAATGAGTAGCTGCGTTGGCGTAATGGTTAAGGTGTTGGGCTGCTAATCGGAAGATTCTGAGTTCAAGGCTTGTTGCATACTAAATATTTTATTTATTTAAAAACAATAGCGAAGTGTCTTACTTAATGAATTTTATTCGTTTGCATGTAATGTTTTGAAATTTCCTGTGCTTCATTATAATCATAATAAGTTTTCAGTTTTTGTAATTTTCTCCTCCAATATTTCTTTTCACAGCAATTAAAAACAACGAAAAGGCACACATACAATATTCATGTTATCCGTTTTGTTTGTATATCGCCTCTTCCGCAGTCGCTGTTTTACTATTCATATTGAGATATATTCTTTTGCGGCAGTATTACGGCTCGTACGTTGCCGAGCTATTTGATTGTCTGACGGAATTCTTTGCTTCGCTGCTTTGGCAACATCATATTGAATGGTTTCGTCGACTGATCTATGTTTTGGCAAGTATTTGCTGTCCGTTGTGACAAAAACAAAATGTTTGCGCACTGTGCCTCGCTGGCAATATATTTTAGTTTTATGTTTTATTACGTCCAAAATTCAGTTTTGTGTACTTCGCCAACTTCGTTTTAATCAGAACGTTTTAGAAAAAAGCGAAGTGACTCTGGTATATAGAAAGTTTTGTTACAGTTGCTGAAGATAGAATATTTCCCAATTTATAAACACTGTTTACGTTGTAAAGGGTGTTCATTTTACGGGGACATTGAAATCTCTTGAAAACGACACACAGAGCCAAAAGAAATCCTAATGAAAATTAGTTCCTCCCGGAAGGGGACATCCAATTATAACAAATTTGACTACAAATTCGTCGAATTTGGTAACATTGGATGTCCCCCTCTGAGTCAAAAAAAAATTAGTTATAAATTTGTTTGATCCGATGTGTAGATTTGCGGATATTTCAATGTCTCCAATTAAAATGAACACTCTGTATAGTTGGAACCATGAACGACTGCGGTCGATTTAAGGCTCGTTCTATGCACCTGACGTCACGCATCCGCTGACAGCCAATGAGTGTTCAGTAGTTTTCTGAAAGGTCTGCTGGGAATGTCTTGGCGAGTGCGAGTGTTAAATGTGATTGTAGTTATTCTTTGGTGAATTTTTATCGCATTTGTTGCAAGTTGTCATGGCTGATAACGGTGGTATGCGACAAACTCTCCATAAACAGGCGAGGGACATAATTTACCGGATTCACGCTTTTTTCAAGCGCGAAGCAGAAAACGGTGGACCTATCAAAGATGTCGCCAGATCTCAGGAACTCACTGCAGAAGTGACAGGCGTTAGCTTGAGAACCGTTCAGCGGATTGCCAATGAAGGAAAGTTATCTACGGAGACCTGTGGAAGCCCACTCTTCAGATCGCCAGGGAAATATCGCACTCGTGAGAGGACTGTAACTAATTTAGATAATTTCGACAAAGATGTTCTAAGACGAGAAGTGCTCAACATGTACAACACAGGCGAATTTCCTACTGTAAAAAAAAAAATCACTGTGAAAATGCGTGAAACCATAAATTTTAAAGGTAGCATGACTTCAATGAATAGAATACTTAAAAACATTGGATTCAAATATGTACATACAAATGACGGAAGAAAGTTTTTAATGGAACATAGTGATATCGCTGCTTCAAGGGCACAGTTTTTAAGACATATTATTGAAGTAAGAAAATCCGGGAATAAGAACATTTTTTTCTTGGACAAAACATAGGTGAACCAAAATCACACAAGGAAAGCGTGTTGGAAAATGAGTGATGGTTCGGGTGGGTTTAAAGTACCAGTTGGTAAAGGTGGACGAATAATTGTGCTTCACGCTGGTTCTGCTTCTGGATTCATTCCAGAAAGCAAATTAGTGTTCCGGGCAAAAAAGAGAAATTCAGGGGATTATCATTCCGAAATGAACTCTGAGACATTTAAATTGTGGTTTAGGAATCAGTTTCTCCCTTACTTGCCTGCAAACTCGGTGATTGTAGTGGACAATGCGACTTATCACTCTGTTGTTGTTGACAAGACACCCACAACAAGTACAAAAAAAGCCGATATCATGTTATGGCTTGCAAGTAAAAATATTCCACATACTGCCAACCAAACTCGTGCTGAAATGTTGAATCTTGTAGTGCTTCATAAGCCTCGCACAAAAGTTTATGAAATCGATTGTATTGCACAGGAACATGGACACACAGTTTTGCGTTTGCCACCATACCATTGCCAACACAATCCGATAGAGTTAATTTGGGCACAAGTGAAAGGGTATGTCGCAGAACGAAACGTGACATTTAAAATTGCCGATACAGAAAGGCTTCTGCACGAAGCACTTGACAGAATTACTTCTTCAGCATGGGCTGAATGTGTTCGGCATGCACAAAGGCTACAGGAGGAGGACATGGACAGGGAAATTGTAATTGACAATCTGCTTGAACCCATCATCATAACTCTAAGACCTGATGATTCAGACTGCGACACTGACTACAGCGATGCAGAAGACTATCGCAGCGATTGACAACAATGAAGGGTAAGGCACATACACAATAATACTCATGTTCTCTTTCTTGTTTTTGTTCCACAGTTGCAATTTTACCAATGGTATTGAAATATATTCCTCTTCTGCAACTGTAATAAGCGTCTTATTTAGACCAGACGCGTTTTTCTCTTTTGAAGCATCTTCATTGGACAGCATTGTGTCTCCTCCATTGCCAAGTCACCTTTCGTAGTTTTGTGCTGAGGTAACACAATATTCAACGTTTGTGTCGGCCGATCAGTGTTTTAGCAAATAAATGCTTTTTGTGTGTGCCACACACAAAAATTATATTTGACATAGCCCAGAGCACTGATACACAGTATATTCAAGTCCTAATGTTTTTGTAAGTCCACAGTTTTGTTTAACGTATTTTGTGTACTTCCTTTTGATTGATTGAAGTGCTTTAAAATAAAGTCAAATGCGCCTGGTGTAAATAAAACTTTTATTACAGTCGCGAAAGACGGAATATTTCTCAATATTACATACGACACCAATCTGGTACTTAAATTAAATGAGATGTTGTTATACAGTAAATTTTATATGAAATTTAGGTATATTGTCCACATTTCATTCTCAACATTGTGGTAACTACAATCGAACATACGGAAAGTATACGCTATGAACTTTACCTCTGCAAACTCTTCAAAATTTCGTGCAATGGTTTACTACATTTAATGCTGCAATATAACTGCGTTGAAAATCGAAACAAAATTAAGTCATTTATGGGGGGAAGGTATCAGTCAAGAAGATGTGTCAAAATCAAATTTTTGGGCCAAATAGTTTTTGTGAAATCGAATGATAAGTGTGTCAAAGCAGTCGGAACACTATGCGTCTGCACAGGCGAGCAGTGCAGTGGTTACAAAATCGCGCACGGCGTGGAATGCGGGGAGCACGTCTCTGTAGCAGCGAAAGGTTTAATGCGGCCGTGGTGGCTTTACTTCATAAACTGCGCGCTCCCCCCTAAACGTAAGTTTGAGAACTACACTGCTACGGCGCTGCTTCTCTTGGCGCGTACAACTGGCAACGCTGCAATCTCCCGTGTCTGGGCGGGCATGCGCGAGCCGCCAAGATAAATGAATTGAACTATAACCTCACATACTTCTCTGGCATGTACTGCTCTCTCATGCCAAGAAGGACTGATTATTCCAAACCAATTTGCATTCAGTGGATGCAGAACATTGGCAGCATCATTAATGCATTCTTTTATCAACTCAGAAGTTATAAAGTTGCACTTGACACAGCAAGAGCTGAAAAATCATTTTCTAATGCCAAGTACCAATGGGCTGTCACTGCTGTCATTCAGAAAAGTTGAGATCTGTGCTCCTAAAGTACTACACCAATTAGATGAGACATGTACTAAAAGAAAAGTGTAAACCTCTTATGATCCTAGCAATACACCAGATTCATTAGGTGTCATCTGACTGCTCCTTTGACTCAATTAATTTTGCAGCCCATTTAGAGTTCAAAAGTAAGCAATACTCATCCACGAGAAATGTGTTCCAATTTCATTCTGTATCAAATTTTGTTACTGTACACAAACAAAAACTGGCACTCCTGTCACTTTTTAAATGTTGTCACATTTCCAGTTGTCTATCAATTTGATTGGCAAAAGTATGAAACTGAAATTGTGCCTAGCCTCTGAACAGAGAGAGAGAGAGAGAGAGAGAGAGAGAGAGAGAGAGAGAGAGAGAGAGAGAGAGAGCAAGCACAGGTGCATGCTCGGGTGGGGGGGACTGGACTGAGAGGTTCTATTGATTAAGGGTCATGAGAATTGAGTAGATTGAAGTCTAGGCAGGGGCAAGCTAGAAGGTCTGTGTCTACTACTAAGAACATAAGTAGCTATTTTGTTCAGAGTATCAGGAGACAGTTTTGCAAACAGCTCACGGTGCATGTGTTCAGGCATCAGTCTACTTGGAACATTTCCCAGAAGTGGTCTTCACTGGATAGCCTGAAGATATTGTTTTTCTGATGTACTGTAGGCCTTCTAGCATATATCCATTCCAGTTCTTTCTTTAGATAGGTAAATTTCAGAGATCAGTGTTGAAAACAATGAAGATAGTGTGTAGCCTTAAACCAAACAAATTTCTTTATTGCTTTAAACAATGTATGACCTTTTATTTGTAGCAACATACATTTCAGAATTTAACCCATCTTCAACTGGTGTAATACATACTTAAATCATCAGTTGGCACATCATTACAGAAATTAACTTCAATTTGGGTGCTGCAGCTGCCCCATTCAAAATAACAAATTTGTTTGTCTATTATATTTCAAGAGCTGTATGTCTACAGTACATTACTCTTTAGATGCACTTACTTTCTGTTCTGCATACTGTTGCTAATAATTTCTCCATTAAAACTATGGCACAACACATTTTATTTGTATGATGCATAAACACAGGAACATTGCCATGTTGCCAACTGATAAAAGTGACAATAGATATAATTTTTTGATATAAACAAAGTACACCTTCCTAATAAATACTGAAATTACTGCTGCTGTCTTTTGGCTTATATATTAAATATTTTTAATTTTAAAATTAAACTTAAAAATTGTAGGTAAAATATATGGCCTGCTGAATTGATGATTTTTAATGAATAAAGACAAGGAAACTGATTGGATGAGATATATGGTATTTTATTCATTATCAGTATTTGGGCTGTGGTTGTATAAGTAAATGATGGAATTTTCATGGAAACATTCTAAATGACCAGAGTTATCCAACAAAATGTCATTTGAGGATGCACATTTGTGAGATTAGATTCAAATTTCGTAGAGTAGGTTCATTCTTTCGCCTAAATTGGCCAGGTGAAGTATTAGTAGGTTGTGTGGTATGTCTGTAACCTGCTGTCACTCTTCAGTTGCACATAAGGAAAGTGTGGATTTGCTTAACCTTTTCTGAAAAACATTATAGTGACATCCACACAGTTACCTTGAACTGTTCATTGGTAACACCTGTCATGAGCAAGATGGTGTAACAGCTGATTTGTACAGGAAATGACAACAGTGTTTTAGTTTTGATGGTGGGAGAGGTAAAAGTTTTGTTTTAACATAGCATCCTGTACCATAGTAGATATCATTGTTTGAATCTGTGTTTTTCTGCAAAAACTCAGTTTCTCCACATTAACCCACACTAAATGATTGAACACAACGTTTTATCATTAATATATTACTGCAGATGTGGTCTGCGTATTATCAAAATTTTTTGAATGCTATGTATCGCCATGCAGCGAACTTCTTATTGACGACCAGATGCCTTTGAAATGGGTGCACATAGAAATATATGTCAGAGTCTGTGAATATCACATTGTTCCAGGTCACATAAGTGAACAATGAATGATTTAAAAGTATGACTGTAAATTACAGTGAGGAATCACAGTAGTTTGTAGTGCCTGGAAGGATATTTTCCTTTTATGACTCTTGTTAGCACCATCTTTGTACTCCTCAGAATAGCTTAAGTCTTTTTTGGAAATAACGCCATCACAGTCAGGGTTTTCACTTTGTTTCAAACAAATTCCCATGTAAATATCTCTTCAGAAATTCTTCTAGTCCACTGCTGTCTCCTCTGTTTGATAAAGTTTATCTGTGATAAAGTTCCCACATTTTTTTTACCTGCTTATAGGTTACCAAAAATTTTTGACATAACTCAATTTACTTTTCAGAAACCAAGAACTTCAATAAATAAGGCAAATCATTTGCTGGCCATTCTTTTTGCAGCTCCACTGCACACAGTCTGTACTTCTCTATTATGAGCAATAAGGGCTGTAACTACACCACACTTGCAACCCCTTGTAGTGCTGGCTACAAATTAGTTTGCCAAGCACCACTTGGCAACATTGGCCTCATGGTCCATAAGGACAAGGTTACAGGCATGAATTCATCCACATGCTGAAGTTGACAAAGCTTAGCTCAGAAAACTTTAAGATATTATAAAAGCTTTTACAAAAATATTGTTTTGGTTGATGGTACGTGACCCCCCTTGACACCTCTTTGGATCTGCTCCATTCAGAACCATCTCTACAGGAAATTTATTAATGGGGTTTACATAACTACATCCTTGTCACAGCCTGTGCCTAACAGGTGGGGAGACATCAGTTACATAGACATCAGTCTGTGATAAGAGTCAAAAATTGAAATGGCAGTATGCTGCAATAGCAGAAGCTGAAGAAAGGGTCATCTACTCAACACAGTAATTTGTGAGTGTGTGTCATCAGTACCATAATTCCACATTTTGTACATAAATGTTTCTCCTTTAAAGTAATTTTTCATGCACCATTCCAAAGCAGTCTAAAGTTCACAAGCTCGCTTACTTTTTCTCATATAACAGGTAACCTATTATTCTAACTCTAATTTACATAATTATTACTTTTACTGATAAACCAGTCAGCAAGTATGTTACATACCGGCAGTTTGAAGGGTGTACAGGTCTTGTATTTTGTGCAGACTGCACCTGCCATAAGCCAAGCAAACTAATACAGCACTCTAATTCTGTACACTTATAGTCATGATGCCGTGGAGTCCTCTTTTGTAATGTTGTTCTATCTGCTGTGTTTTGAATTAATTTAACGAATGTAGGTCTGGGTTTAGGGTCTTGTTTTGGAAGGTTAGGTAATGGGTTGGTAACAAATGTATGGCCTTTTCTGGCCAATACAACATAGATTGTGTCACATTATGTGAGCTGCTCCATGATGGTAGCTGGGTGACAGAATGCCTTGCCCACAATGTCACTGTTTCTACCGTTAATTAGCAATCTGATATCTTGTAAATCCATTCTGGTCATGATCCTTGGCTTTCATTGTTTGTAACAATTTACTTCATATTTTCTAAGGAAACAGTGATACTAAACTAAATGAATGCCCATGTTCTGAAAAAAAGGTGTGGCAACAACACTTCTCTAAATTATTCAGCTGCTTCTGCCTTGCCCAGGAACAGTTACACATAACATAATTGTGTCTTAGTCTGAATCATCCACATGAGGCAAACGTCTAACAATGGAAAATCCAGGATGGAATGTAACAATACCAGAGAAGGAAAGCAGCTACTCACCATATAGCAGAGATGCTAAGTTGCGATATTCACAACAAAACGATTTACACAATTATAGCTTTCAGACACTAAGGCCTTTGTCAGCAGTAGACACACATACACACACACACTCACACACTCATGCAAACACAACTTGCATACACGTCTGCAGTCTCAGAGAAGTGAAACCACACTGCGAGGAGCAGCACCGGTTCATGATGGGAGTGGTGACTGGGTGGTGGTAAGGGGAGACTGTGGTGGGGAGGGGGAGGGATAGTGTGGTGGGAGTGGCAGACAATGATGTGTTTCAGTTTAGACAGAGGGCAGGAGAGAAGGTGCGGAGAGGGTGAGGGGCTAAGTAGCATAAAGGAGAGAAATAAAAAGAAATTAAAAGATTGAGTGTGGCAGTGAAATGACGGCTGTGTAGTGCTGGAATGGGAACAGGGAGGAGGCTGAATGGGTGAGGACAGTGACTAATGAAGGTTGAGGCCAGGAGGGTAACAGGAACATAGGATGTATTGCAGGGAAAGTTCCCACCTGCACAGTTAAGAAAAGCTGGTGTTGGTGGGAAGGATCCATATGACACAGGCTGTGAATCAGTCTTTGAGATGAGGGATATCATGTTTGGCAGCGTGTTCAGCTACAGGGTGGTCCACTTGTTTTTTGGCCACAGTTTGTCGGTGGCCATTCATGTGGGCAGACAGCTTGTTGGTTGACATCCCTACATAGAATGCAGCACAGTGGTTGCAGCTTAGCTTGTAAATCACATGACTGGTTTCACAGGTAGCCCTGCCTATGAAGGGATAGGTGATGTTAGTGACCGGACTGGAGTAGGTGGTGGTAGGGGGATGTATGGGACAGGTCATGCATCTAGGTCTATTAGAGGGGTATGAGCAGCTGAATTATATTCAGCACCAGGGTTTCGATTACCTCTCGTTGTTCCCTGAAATGAGAAATACCCTACCCACTATCCTTCCCACCCCTCCTACCATGATATTCCACCACCGACAGACAAAATATACTCGTCCATCTGTACACAGACCCTGCTCCCAATCCCTTACCTCATGGTTCATACCCCTGTAATAGACCTACATGCAAGACCTGTCCCATACATCCTCCTATCACCACCTACTCCAGTCCGGTCACTGACATCACCTATCCCATCAAAGGCAGGGCTACCTGTGAAGCCAGTCGTGATTTACAAACTAAGCTGCAACCCCTGTGCTGCATTATATGTAGGCATGACAACCAACAAGCTGTCTGTCAACATGAATGGCCACCGAAAAACTGTGGCCATAAAACAAGTAGACCACCCTGTTGCTGAACACTCTTCCAAACAAGATATCTCTCATCTCAATGACTGCTTCACAGCCTGTGTTATATGGTTCCTTGCCACCAACACCAGCTTTTCTGAATTGTGTGGTTGGTAACTTTCTCTGCAGTACATCCTATGTTCCTGTAACCCTCCTGGCCTCAATCTTCATTAGTCACTGTCCTCACCCAACCAGTCCCCTCCCTGTTCCCATTCCAGCACTACACAGCTGTCATTTTACCTCCACACACATTCTTTTAATTTCTTTTTATTTCTCTCCTTTGTGCTACTTTGCCTCTCCCCCTATCTGCCCCTTCTCTCCTGTCCTCCATCTAAACTGCAACACATCAGTGTCCGCCACCCCCATGATAATATCCCTCGCCCTCCCTGCCCAAGCCTCCTCTTACTCCCACACAGTCCCCACTCCCATCATGCACTGGTGCTGCTCCTCGCTGTGTGTGTGTGTGTGTGTGTGTGTGTGTGTGTGTGTGTGTGTGTGTGTGTGTGTGTGTGTGTGTGTGTCTGTGTCTACTGCTGACAAAAGCCTTAATGGCCGAAAGCTACAGTTGTGTGAATCTTTTTGTTGTGTCTATCGCAACTCAGCATCTCTGCTATATGGTGAGTGGCAACTTTACTTCTCTGGATTTGTTACATAAGGCAAACTGTGGGACTCCCTCACACTGTGGTAACTCTTCTGCTGACATCATCACATAGGTCTCCTTTCCTTCCTATATTAGCAGCACTTCTTGTGTCTTTACCCATACCAATTTTCACATAGCTTTTTACTTCTCTGCAAAGGATGTACCATGAAGTATTGGAGGTGTGCATCTACACTCACTTTTGTGAATCACTCCAAGTATGGAATGAACACAGATGAAGCAAGATTACATCAGTCCACAAGTGGTGGAATAACGAAAATCTTCATTCTGTAAACTCACCTATGTGCTGCAAATCAACTGTTCAGCCACGCTGTAGTTTTTGTGGCTAGGAACTGTTATGGTAGTAACAGCTCAGGACCTAATCATCAGTTATTTGCATGGTGAACTGCTTTTTGTAACATTGCTACTTCACTCAAAGTGTTCCCCAACAAGTGTAGTAACCTAGTTATAATCATTCTTTCATCCAAGAAATTTAGTAAAGTCTGCACCCAATCCAATTTGTTATTCACTATGCCACAATCATCCGCAAGGGTGAAGTGAAGGGCTGGATGGAACGGGGGTGGGAGGCAACACTGCTGCCCTCAAGGTATTTGAGGGTACAGATCTTTGCAATACAGCTGAGCTGTGTAACATACAGTAAAAAGAATTCAAAACATCTCAGTAAAGAGAAACACAGCAAAAAAGTTGCATTCCTTGTTATAGGAAATTCTTTGTTACAAAACACTGTTGTGCCAAATTCCACAATAGATATTTGTCCATAAATCAAGACCCACCAGTTGAAGAAATGCTTTAGCAAAATATATGGCCCACAGGATTGCTCAGCAGAAGCATCTCGAAAGAACTACAAAGTTTTCATACACATAGGTATAAATTCCCGTAGAACTATCTACTTCCATTTATTTGAAAGAGAAACTACTTCTGAAAGCAGAACCCAGAATCTCACTACTCAATGGTGCAAGTCAATGAATCTGCAGCCTACATGGCCACAGAACCATTTTAATATCTGGTACAGAGATGAGTGGAGGCTCTGAATCAAAGGACCTCAGTCAGTTCTGCCAATAATGTTGCAGATTGTGAGCTCCATCTTCATCTCGCAAGCAAGACTGCAGTCTTTAATGCTTCAGTTAGCCATCTGAATCCAGAAAGAATCTCTTCTGGTCCAAAGTAACACACATCCTTAGTTGCAACATGATCCAGCCCCCTCAATTGGCTGCACCCTGTGCACTTCATGCCATCTGGGAACAACCTTCCCACATCTGGATTGACTTCTCCTGGTATGCACACAATGAGTACACTGGATTGCTTCCCCTCTTTGGTATACATATCCAGAAAGGGCCCCAATGTGTGCCTAACACTGGTGCTTGCAACTGCATGTTATCCCACCCCCTGTGAAAGCCAAGAAGCTACCTATGGAGTATGGTGACTGCATCTGACTCTGGGTCTCTGACAAACAAGTTTTGAGTGATGTCTGCAGTTGACAGACTTACTGTACAGGCACTGTGATCGACCCCTGGGACAGAATTTTGCTACTCGCATCAACTCAGAACCACCTCCTACCCAACCACATATGAGAGGTCAACCTCAGTGTGGGCAGCACCCAGGGCAGCCACAGTTGTGAACCAGTTGGGGGGACAGAGGTCACGTGCTGGACATCTACAGATCCCCATGTATGAACCCCCCTCCCCCCCCCCCCATAGTAAGCCCATTTGCAACAGCCTCAAGCTGTGTCACTGAAGCCAAGACTCCTGCAGCTGTGAGTAAAGAGTCATCAACTCACCTGGAACCTGAACACACAGCAGTCAAAGTTCCTATCCACACTATGGATGGTGGTGATACAATCTAGTTAAATATCTTTTGTGTATGTTTGTGTATATGTTACATGCAGTTCCATGTTTCATTAACTGTCTAAAGAGTGTAGGGGAAATTCAGAATAAGTCACATCTAGAGAGAAGCTGGGTAAACTCGCAAGACAAAACAGTGTACTTTGGTGCACTGCTGCAGTTATGAAATGGGCCACTCAACATGATCCATGTTGATTAAATATCTAGGCATAATGTTGCAAAGCAATATGAAATGGAATTAACACAGGTATGTTAGTAAAGAAGGCAACATTTTGATTTGGATTTATTTGAAGAATTGTAGGAAACTAGTTCATCTGCAAAAGAGACTGAATATACAGTACTTCACATCATGAATGGTTTTCTGTGGAAATCCTAGACTGTTGCCATGTTTTTTGAGATGGAGAAAGCCTATGACACCTGCTGTAGAACTGGTATCCTCTGTACCCTCTACACGTGTGGTTTCCATGGCCACTTGCCCCATTTCCTTCAGGAATTTTTAAAAGCCCGAGTTTTCAAGGTACTTGTGGATTCTGCCTTGACGGACACCTTTATCCTTGAAAATGGTATGTCTCATTGCTCCATCCTGGGCATCGTCCTCTTTGATATCAGCATTAATCCTGTAATGGTCTGTCTCCCGCCAGTCTTCACTGGCATCCTTTTCATTATCGATTTTGCCATCTACTGCAGTTCTGCATGGACTTGTCTCATTGAGTGGTTTTAGTGTTGTTTCAATTGTCTTTACTCATAGAGCATTGACAGTGGCTTTCGTGTTTCCACTGACAAAACCATTTGTATGAATTTCTGGTGTTGCAGTTGGTTTCTTCCACTGTCCTTAAGTCTTGGATCTGTTACTCTTCTGTATGTTAAAACTATGGAATTTCTTGGGCTCATGCTTGATAATAATCTCTCGTGGTCCTCCTATATGTCTTAAGTGGCAGCCCACTGTATTTGATCCCCCAGTGTCCTATGTGTCGTCAATGGTAATTTATGGGATGCATATCCAACCACCCTCCTCAATTTGTACCGGTCCCTTGTCCATTCAAAACTAGACTACGGGTATTTCATTTATGCATCTGTACATCTGTCTCTCTTATGCTATCTCAATGTTATCCATCATCATGGCATGCATTTGGCCACCCCTCAGGGGCTCAGCATTTGTGTGCTGAGTACGGGCTTGGTGATCTGAAGTTCCTTAGCTGGAGACTAGTAAGTACCACCAGCCTTCTATCACCACAGCTCCGGGCATGCTTCTGCTACCACCATGTGGTGCAGTGGTGGAATGTTATGTGTTTTGGAGAATGGGGGTCATGGCTTCACCACCTGGACCATGAGGAAAGTTCATACCTCTATTTAAAAAAAAAACCTTACCCTCAAGATGTGTTACATCCTGATAAGGTGAGTGGCTGTTGAGGTAAAACTAGCAGGCAACCTCTGGGACACCTGCTGCACCCGAGTTGTATAAGGATTGCTCTAGCATGCAGGCCACTGCCTGTGTCAACAGCTGTTTCCCTAGCATCCCTATGGAATGGTCCCATCAAACTATTACTACTCACAGGGTAGGTGTACTGTCAGGTAATACATATACCCACTCATCAAAATAGCTCAGTTGGTCAGTCCTTCAAAAAGAAGTCTCATTATGACGTTAAGAGGGCATTAGTGTGCCATAACACTTCCACTGTAATCAAGCGAACAGGTGGAACCTTTGTGAAGGTCTCCCATTTCTAGATTCATAAGGCATTGGAAGGTATTGCTGGGTTCCAAAAAATGTCAAACAACTTTGTAATGAAACAACTTCTAGTTGAAACTGCTATTTGGAACCAAGTATCTAAGCTTCTGGGATGTAAGGCCTTACCTGACTACCCAGTCAAGTCTGAGTTACATAACACCCCTAACTTTAGTAGGGGTGTGGTAACCTCCTCTAATATTTTGGAAGTGGAACCCACAGAGTTACATGATGAATGGAAAAATATGGGCATCACAGAAGTGCAGAACTGTAAGAAGAGAGTCAATGGAAAACTGGAAAAATCAGCAACGTCTGTTCTAATGTTTAATACTCCAGAATTAGCAGAACATTCCTTGCAGGCTATATCTGTCTTAAGGTTCACCCATTTGTTCCTGACGCAATGTAATTCTACAAATGTCAACAATTTGGCCATACCACTATGGGATGTTATGAGCAATTGTGGAGGCTCAGCTCATGAATCAGGCCATTCTTGTACACTTCCTCTGAAATGTCTAAACTTCCCCAGGGGTCACCCAGTGTGGAGCAGAATGTATGAGGTTTACAACGAGGAAAGGAAAATTCAGGAATTGAAAGTCAAGAGATGCATACTCTATGGTGAAGCTAAAAGAGCTTTCAATGCTACACAACCTCTGGGTCTTTGCTACATCTGTTAATTCAGCCCTTAAGATGCCAGTCACTAAGTGTGATGCCTTCACACTTACTCAGACCATAGGTTCAAGTATGAGTACATGCATTTGTGAGTGTACCTGTGGGGGAAATGCTCCACATGAAACTGAAGTTGTTCGAAAGCATCAGCAATGGGCTTGCCACCTAAGCCACATACTACTACCCACCATAAGAAGCCAACTAAGCCATCCCTGCAACCCAGGCAACCACCTTCTACCATCAGTAAATAAAAATGTCCTTTGAAAAGTTGTTCCAAATCCAAGAAAGTGTAGTTACACCTTCGGATCAGCAAGCTCCCCTCCTCTCTGATGGGGACTATGCTGTGGAGGATATGGACCTCCAGTCAGAGGAACCAGAGAGCCGTGAACCTGCTAAAGTTCCCCCTGACCTCCAAAATAAATCAATACCTCTGATGGAGAAAGAAAAGGACAACCATCCCTAAACAATGGCTTCCACAGGCACTTCTGTGTTGCAGTGGAATTTAATGGATATCATTCTTGAGTACAATATTATAGAAATGCAGAGAATGTAGATGACAATGAAGTAGGAGATATGATACTGCGTGAAGAGTTTGACAGGGCACTGAAAGACCTAAGTCAAAACAAGGCCCCGGGAGTAAACAACATCCCATTAGAACTACTGATAGCCTTGGGAGAGCCAGTCATGACAAAACTCTACCATATGGTGAGCAAGATGTATGAGACAGGCAAAATTCCCTCAGACTTCAAGAAGAATATAATAATTCCAATCCCAAAGAAAGCAGGTGTTGACAGATGTGAAAATTACCGAACTATCAGTTTAGTAAGTCACAGCTGCAAAATACTAACACGAATTCTTTACAGATGAATGAAAAAACTGGTAGAAGCTGACCTCAGGGAAGATCTGTTTGGATTCCGTAAAAATATTGTAACACGTGAGGCAATACTGACTCTACGACTTATCTTAGAAGATAGACTAAGGAAAGTCAAACCTACATTTCTAGCATTTGTAGACTTAGAGAAAGCTTTTGACAATGTTGACTGGAATACCCTTTTTCAAAGTCTGAAGGTGGTAGGGGTTAAATACAGGGAGCGAAGGCTATTTACACTTTGTACAGAAACCAGATGGCAGTTATAAGAGTCGAGGGACATGAAAGGGAAGCAGTGGTTGGGAAGGGAGTGAGACAGGGTTGTAGCCTATCCCCGATGTTATTCAATCTGTATATTGAGCAAGCAGTAAAGGAAACAAAAGAAAATTTGGAGTAGGAATTAAAATCCATGGAGAAGAAATAAAAACTTTGCTGTCTCAGACAGAATTACAATGTCATCAGCAAACCTCACAGGACTTGGAAGAGCAGTTGAATGGAATGGACAGTGTCTTGAAAGGAGGATATAAGATTAACATCAACAAAAGCAAAATGAGGATAATGGAATGTAGTCAAATTAAGTCAGGTGATGCTGAGGGAATTAGATTAGGAAATGAGACACTTAAAGTAGTAAAGGAGTTTTGCTATTTGTGGAGCAAAATAACTGATGATGGTCGCAGTAGAGAGGATATAAAATGTAGACTGGCAATGGCAAGGAAATCGTTTCTGAAAAGAAATTTGTTAACATCAAGTATAGATTTCAGTGTCAGGAAGGCATTTCTGAAAGTATTTGTATGGAGTGCAGTCATGTATGGAAGTAAAAAATGGACAATAAATAGTTTGGACAAGAAGAGAATAGAAGCTTTCGAAATGTGGTGCTACAGAAGAATGCTGAAGATTAGATGGGTAGATCACATAACTAATGAGGAGGTGTTGAATAGAATTGGGGAGAAGAAGAGTTTGTGGCAGAAATTGTCTAGAAGAAGGTATCAATTGGTAGGACATGTTCTGAGGCATCAAGGGATCACCAATTTAGTATTGGAGGGCAGCGTGGAGGGTAAAAATCATAGAGGGAGAAAATTGTCGAGGGAGACCAAGAGATGAATACACTAAGCAGATTCAGAAGGATGTTGGTTGCAATAGGTACTGGGAGATGAAGAAGCTTGCACAGGATAGAGTAGCATGGAGAGCTGCATCAAACCAGCCTCAGGACTGAAGACCACAACAACAACAACAACAGCGTCGCTCAGATTTGTCAGAATTCCAGCCCCTGCTTCAGGAGAAACCGTTCTGCATCTGCTTATAAGAAACGCATCTTAAAGTCACCGACACACCTGTATTACAGGGTTACCACTCATACATGAAGGATAATACTACTGGAGAGAGGGCTAAAGGTGGAGTCGCTTTTTCACTGAGAACAGATGCTGCTCCTCTCCTGTCCCCCTTACCATGATCATTCAAGCAATTGCCATGAAAGTTGTTGCACCCTTTAATATCACAGTGTGTTCTCTATACCTTCCACCTAATGATGCATTGGATGCAAAGGCAGCAGTAGAACTCTTCCAGGCACTCCCAATCTCTTTCCTCCTTGTGGGAGACCTCAATGCACACAATGTGCTATGGCCCTTGGCTCCTAATTGCTCCATGGCATGGATGATAGAGCAACCCATCCATTCTGAGAACTACTGCCTTCTGAATGCAAGTCAGGTGACACACTTTCCCACAGGTATAGGGTCTCTTTCAGCGATTGATCTTGGTTTTTGTTCCCCAGCTATTGCAGACTCAGTTCAGTGGGAAGTGGCTACAGATTTACATTCTAGTGACCACTTACCAGTGTGGATCTGCCTGCCAACTAGGGTGTTGGCTGACAGGAGACCACGTAGATGGATGCTACAAAGGGAAATTGGTTGCTGTGCAGTCAACATGTTATTTCTGAACAAAAGTATTGTGTACAAGAGATGGTGACCGATATCACTTCTGAGATATTATGTGCTGCCGCAGAGTCCATTCCTGGGTCTAGTAACCATCTCAGACAGTGGCCTCTAACCTGGTGTAATGACGACTGTCGATTGGCAGTTGGGCCAGACAAATAGCTCTGTGGAACTTCAAACACTGTCCAACTACAGAAAACCTTCATGTCTTCAGATCTGCACGAGTACATGCCTCGTGAATGACAAAAAAACAGAAGAGATTCCTGGAGGGAATTCACGACTCCCATTAATCAATCCACTTCCACTGCACAAATTTGGGAATCAGTATTGCGGATTTCATCAAGGGTAGTACACGTCCCCTTATGACCTTGTTAAGAAATGGCATCTTTGTGGACACACCAGAAGACATAGTAAACAATTGTTCAGCTGAAACCTAAACTGTTATTATGTTATCCAGACAAGCTTCTGCTTTTCAAGTATTCTGGAGGGCTGCAGAGATGAGGAAGTTCAGTTTCTTCTTGCATAATGAAGAAATCTACAACATACAGTTCTCCATGTTGGAAGTGAATCAGCTTTGTCTGCAGACAGAGACACTCCTCCAGGACCTGATGAGATCCATTATGCCATGTTTCGTCATCTGTGCCCTGAAGTGAAAGGAGAGCTTCTCTCTTGTTTCAATCAGATCTGCTTTGATGGACAGTATAACACGACTTGGAAGGAGGCAATATTAATTCCTTTCTGGAAACCAGGCAAGGACTGTAGCATCCTAATGAGTCACCAGAGTGTACCCCTTATCACTCCGGATTCGGCGACGTATCCTTGTGGCTCGCCAGGTGCTGAAAAAATTCAGTGTCACCTCGGTCATCACATTTAGTTCAGTGGTCCGATGAAACATTGAATGGCTGTTCATGAATTGGCTCCATGCAACCAAGCAAAGGATGGAATGCATTGCCGCTTTTTCATCTACAGAGGCCCAAAATGATTTTTGGCTTTACGCAGTACAAGAAAACTTGGACTCCAGATTATGTTTTTATAGCTTTGTTTTTGTCCATTTTAAGTATGTACTACAGTTTAATCATAGTTTATACAAATGGATCCCAGCAAGGGAATGTCCTCGGTTGTTCTGCTGTTTTCCCTGATAGGGTTTTTAAAGTGTGTCTTTCGGAAGAATCTATAAATTATAAATTGGAATTATATGGCATATTGATATCACTGGAGAGGGTTCACAGCCATCATCATACAAGTTTTCTTGTGTGTTCTGACTCATTTAGTGCACTGCAAGCATTTTACCAAATGTATCCAGTCGACCAGCTCTTCAGCTCATCCACGACTCCTTGCAGTGGCTCCAACACTGTGATAAGGAGGTAGCCCTTTGCTGGATACCTGGCCACATCGTGATACAGGACAACAACATGGCTAACAAAGTCACCAAGGAAGCATGTTGGGATTGTGCTGTCCATCAATGTCCCACCGGTTGCATGCCACCATCCCATTTTCTCACAGATGCATCATGCATCAGTGGGAGACTGAATTGTTGAATGTGACAGAAAACCAACTGCGGTCTCTCAAATCAACCTCAATGGCATGGCAGACTTCATGTCAGCCTCACTGCTGGAAGGTTGGTTGGTTGGTTGTTTGAGGTGTAAGGGACCAAACAGCAAGGTCATCAGTCCCTTGTTTCAAATATACTCCATTCTGCTAACGGGACATCTCAGAAAAGTCAGGACAATAAAACGGAAAAAGGGAAAAACGTAAAAGGGCAGTCACGTTGTCATTGATAAAAAATAAATGAGGGAAGTTGGCAAGAGAAACGAACCCAACACTATGCTGAAGCAGCATAGGCAAGACCACCTGCGACTTAAAAGATACAACTGCTATAATGCACAAAGTACATATGGGAATAGAAAGACTAACCAAGCCTTAAAAAAAAGGGCGTAAAAAGAGAGTAAAAGGGGAAGAAAAGAATTCCGGTCAGTGAGGTGAATCGGGAATCTCTGAACACTACCAACAGTGGGAGACACCCAAACACTCACTGCCCTGCCCCAACACCAGAGAGAGATTAAAAACCTTAAAACTGAGAATAAAAACCACTCTCCCGGAGGAAACCGAGAACCAGGGAGACCATCCGGGAATCGTCAGCCAACATCAAAGGTAAAGTGTGGGGGAGTCTGTACTTAACACACAGAGCCAAAAGAAGGGGGCATTCAACCAAAATGTGGGCTACTGACTGGAAGGCGCCACAACCACCTAGCGGGGGTGGCTCATCACGCAAAAGAAAACCATGGGTCAGCCTGGTATGGCCAATGCGGAGATGACACAGTGTGGTCGAGTCCTTTCGGGAGAGGTGAAAGGAAGAATGCCATGGGCCTGGTTTCACCTTAATTGCACGAAGTTTATTAGACAGTGGAGTAGCCTCCCAAGAATTGTGCGAAGTGGGATTTGATGTGAAGCCGTAAATCCGCTGCAGGAGGGGTTACAGAAAATGCGGGGTAAGTAACTGCTCCCCCAGCCAAACGATCAGCAAGCTCATTACCCGGGATACCCACATGGCCAGGTACCCAAAGGAAGTCAATAGAACAAGCAGCACGGTGAGTATCAGCGAGATGGTCATGGATGGCAGAGACCAAGGGATGGCGCGAAAAACACCGGTCAATAGCAAGAAGGCCACTCATCGAGTCTGTACATAACAAAACGCGGTTGTGTTGGGATTGTTTAATAAAGGTAAGGGCCCGGGAAATTGCCATCAATTCCGCAGTAAACACCCCACATGTAGGTGGCAGCAGATGATTTTCCGTTCCAACAGAGGACGTGAAGGCATACCCAACATGATTAGCAGATTTAGAGCCATCAGTGTAAAAAACAACAGTATCCCAAAACTTCCATAAAATTTGGCGGAAAAAGGCACGGAACACCACCGGGGGGATGGAATCTTTCAGACCACGGCGGAGATCCATCCGTATTCGAGGCCGAGGAACTAACCAAGGAGGGGTGGAGGGGAGGGAGCGAGGAAGACAGGACAAAGAAGGAAGCTGAAAATCACGGCAAAGAGATGCAAGGCGCAGCCCAACCGGTAAACCCGCCCGAGGGCGGGAGTCGGGTGGGCGACGTCCTTGGTCTGGGAACAGGATAGAATGGGAAGGATGAGTGGGAGGAGAACGGATAGTGAGGGCATAAGACACCAGAAGCTGGGACCACCGAACAGAAAGGGGGGGGGGGGATCCCAGCATCAACCAGGAGACTATCAACAGGGCTAGTAGGGAAGGCACCGGTGGCCAAACGGATACCACGATGGTGGACTGGATCCAGCACGTGCAGTGTGGAAGGAGCAGCTGAACCATAAACTTGACAACCATAGTCAAAATGAGACAGAACTAGAGCACAATAAAGACGGAGGAGGAGGGTACGGTCCGCACCCCAAGAGGAGTGGGCAAGGAAGCGAAGGACATTGAGTTTACGGAAACATCCTACCTTCAGGAGTCTGATATGGGGCAGCCAAGTGAGCTTGTTGTCGAAAAGAAGACCCAGGAAACGAAACTGTGGAACCACAGGCAATTGTTGTGCAGCAAGATAGAGCTCTGGATCAGGGTGGACCGTAGTACGGCGACAGAAGTGGACCACCCGCGATTTTAAAGGAGAGAATTGAAACCCGTGTGAAAGGGTCCATGCAGAGGCACGCCGTATAGCCACCTGGAGCTGCCGTTCTGCAGATGCCATCGAGGAGGAACTAACCCAAATGCAGAAATCATCCACATACAGGGCAAGAGTGACCAAGGGACCGACAGAGGCCACAAGTCCATCAATAGCAATGAGGAAAAGAAGGACACTCAAGACAGAACCCTGTGGGATGCCCGTCTCCTGGGTCTGTGGAGAACTAAAAGCAGTACCAACTCGAACTCTGAATGACCGATGGATCAGGAACAGGCGGATAAAAATCGGCAGTGGGCCCCGAAGACCCCACTGATGAAGGGTTAGTAAGATGTGATGGCGCCAGTCCGAATCATAGGCCTTGCGAAGGTCAAAAAACACTGCAACCAAATGACGGTGGTGGGAAAAGCCTGCTGAACTGCGGATTCCAAATAAGTAAATAATCGATTGGAGATCTTCCCTCTCAAAAGCCACACTTGTAAGGGGACAATAGATCCCGAGATTCGAGGACCCAAGTGATCCGACGGGCTACCATACGTTCAAGTAACTTACACTCCTGAAAATGGAAAAAAGAACACATTGACACCGGTGTGTCAGACCCACCATACTTGCTCCGGACACTGCGAGAGGGCTGTATAAGCAATGATCACACGCACGGCACAGCGGACACACCAGGAACCGCGGTGTTGGCCGTCGAATGGCGCTAGCTGCGCAGCATTTGTGCACCGCCGCCGTCAGTGTCAGCCAGTTTGCTGTGGCATACGGAGCTCCATCGCAGTCTTTAACACTGGTAGCATGCCGCGACAGCGTGCACGTGAACCGTATGTGCAGTTGACGGAGGGCGTATAGTGGGCATGCGGGAGGCCGGGTGTACGTACCCCGAATTGCTCAACACGTGGGGCGTGAGGTCTCCACAGTACATCGATGTTGTCGCCAGTGGTCGGCGGAAGGTGCACGTGCCCGTCGACCTGGGACCGGACCGCAGCGACGCACGGATGCACGCCAAGACCGTAGGATCCTACGCAGTGCCGTAGGGGACCGCACCGCCACTTCCCAGCAAATTAGGGACACTGTTGCTCCTGGGGTATCGGCGAGGACCATTCGCAATCGTCTCCATGAAGCTGGGCTACGGTCCCGCACACCGTTAGTCCGTCTTCCGCTCACGCCACAACATCGTGCAGCCAGCCTCCAGTGGTGTTGCGACAGGCGTGAATGGAGGGACGAATGGAGACGTGTCATCTTCAGCGATGAGAGTCGCTTCTGCCTTGGTGCCAATGATGGTCGTATGCGTGTTTGGCGCCGTGCAGGTGAGCGCCACAATCAGGACTGCATACGACCGAGGCACACAGAGCCAACACCCGGCATCATGGTGTGGGGAGCGATCTCCTACACTGGCCGTACACCACTGGTGATCGTCGAGGGGACACTGAATAGTGCACGGTACATCCAAACCGTCATCGAACCCATCGTTCTACCATTCCTAGACCGGCAAGGAAACTTGCTGTTCCAACAGGACAATGCACGTCCGCATGTATCCCGTGCCACCCAACGTGCTCTAGAAGGTGTAAGTCAACTACCCTGGCCAGCAAGATCTCCGGATCTGTCCCCCATTGAGCATGTTTGGGCCTGGATGAAGCGTCGTCTAACGCGGTCTGCACGTCCAGCATGAACGCTGGTCCAACTGAGGCGCCAGGTGGAAATGGCATGGCAAGCCATTCCACAGGACTACATCCAGCATCTCTACGATCGTCTCCATGGGAGAATAGCAGCCTGCATTGCTGCGAAAGGTGGATATACACTGTACTAGTGCCGACATTGTGCATGCTCTGTTGCCTGTGTCTATGTGCCTGTGGTTCTGTCAGTGTGATCATGTGATGTATCTGACCCCAGGAATGTGTCAATAAAGTTTCCCCTTCCTGGGACAATGAATTCACGGTGTTCTTATTTCAATTTCCAGGAGTGTACAAACAACATTGGTCAAACTAATTGGCCGATAGGTGTCAACAGATAGGGGGTTCCTACCAGGCTTAAGGACAGGAACCACAATGCTATCCCTCCACTGAGAAGGGAAGTGACCCTGGAGCCAGATATGGTTAAACACCCGAAGAAGATGTTGCCGTTGTGGAGCACTGAGATGTTGAAGCAGTTGGTTATGAATGGAATCTGGACCAGAGGCCGTATCATGAGAAGAAGATAGAGCAGAAAGAAATTCCCATTCAGTAAAAGGTTCGTTGTAAGGTTCTGGCTCACAAGTGGTGAAACATAAGCTGAGAGCTTCAGCCTGCTGTTTTCGATGAAAGAAAGCAGCTGGATAGGAGGCTGACGCTGATGCCACTGCAAAATGGGTCGCAAGATGTTCTGCGAGAACTAATGGGTCCGTACAAATGCCATCTGGGAGGTGAAGGCCTGGGAGGGTGGACTGCCGATGGCAACCTTGGAGAGAGCTAAGTGTAGCCCATACCCGTGACAGAGGGACAGTGGAACCAAGGGAAGAAACGAATCGTTCCCAACATATCCGCTTGCTCTGTTTGATTAAATAACGGGCTTTAGTGTGAAGGCGTCTAAAGGTAGTAAGGCTGGCTATGGATGGGTGCCTCTTAAAGTGTTGCATAGCTCAACAGCAATCATGGATGGCACTGGCAATGGCCGTACTCCACCATGGGACTTGCCGGCAACGAAAGGGTCCAGATGAGCGCGGGACAGCACTGCTGGAAGGAGGATCTACTTACCAGCACATTGGACATAGCCCTCTAGCACATGGCTGCCCCCTCCAGTGGGAGGATCCACCACTCTGTGAGGTTTGTGGGATGCCACTTTCAGTTCAGCACATTGTGGCACTTGTGTCCTATATACTGATATTAGGGTAGTCCGCAGTCTCAATGGAGAACTGCCCACCATCCTCGCACATACTGGCTCCAGTGTTACATGGGTGGGCAAGGGGTGATGGGAGGTGGGGGGGGGGGGGGGAAGACTTTAATGCATTATAAACTTCTCAGCATGTCGAAATAGTCTTTTCTGGTTTTTATCATGTTGAGCTTCTCCGTGTGTTTGTTTATATTCAGATTTTCACTTGGCAATCAGCGTCAGAGTGTTGGTGTACGAATGATTTGGGTGTTAATAAAAGACACTGACACATGTAACTGCTATTTATTGGTAGTTTCTTCCTACAATGTGTATTATCTGGGTGTGTACAGGATGCCTACAGCAGCAGCTGGAGTAGCTCACAAGGCACAGTGTGCTGGAAGGAGAATGCTTCACCCACTATACATTTTTTTTTGCTCCCAGGGCAGTTTAGTTCCTTCACTTTATCTTTGTGGTTTCTGTAGCCTCACTTCTGCTTTATTCAGAACTTCAGTCTTCATTCAGTTTACTCTGTCCGTATTATGTTATCAGTAGATTGTACATTTCATTCAGTATGTTGTGTAACTCTTTCTCACTTCTTCTGAGAATAGCGATGCCAGCAGTGTATCTCACCATTGATATCCTTCCATCCTGAATCTTAGGCCCACTCACAAACCTCTCTAAGCTCCATTACATATTTTTCAGTGCACAGATTGAACAGCATGGAAGAAAGCTCACATCCTTGTCTTTAGAGGAGGCCACATGACACTTGAACTTAGTGTGTTTTTATATTTGTTACATGAAGTTTGAATCTCAAATTCAGTTGGCAAAAGCAGTTCAATGCAACTCTCAAAACATCTGGAGACAATCAAGTTTGAAGTTCTCTGACCTCCTCTAGTAAGTGGAAGTGAGGTCACTTCTTTTTGACAGGTCATGTGACTGTGTAGTAGAATGCTTGCCTACTCTGTGTTTGGCACAAGTTCAATCCCTAGCTCTGCTCAAATTTTAGACAAATTTGCATATTTATTGGATATCCCATGGAGCATAAAATACGTGAAGATGAAAATGAATTTAATTTTTAATGCTTTTCTTTAATTTAAGGAATCTTTTACAACATATCAGTAATTCTTTTATAAAAGATCAGTAATTTCAAAAGTATATTTGCAATGAAATATTTTGTGTGTGATATGTAATTATAATTTGGAGGTGTGCATTTTTGATAAAAATAGCAACTCGATATGATACCTTGCAGATACCTGCTGATTTTTATATTTAAATGGCTTAGTGATTCAAAGTGAATGGAAAAAAGGGAAATAATGAAAAAAATAATGCCTGAAATGAGATGCAAACCAATAATTACCAGCCTTGCACACTGAATTTTTTTCTATTTTTGTGTATTTTAAGTTTACGGAACTGCTAGTAGCACAGGAACCTTTATTTAAAAATTTGCAATAGGTGGGATTTGAACCTGCAACACCTACATGGTACATGAGCATTCTACTGCATGACCTATTGACAGAAAGGGACCTCACTATACATATTAAAGGCAGTCGGAAAACTTAAAAGTAGATTTTCTTGAGAATTATTGAGAAGTGCATTGAATTATTTTGGGAAATTAATAATGGATTTCAGGACATTACTTATATTAAACATAAAAAATTGCAAAAACTCATTCACCACACTGTTCCCTTGTTAGACCATTTTAATTGGAGCACTTCATTCTTGGTGTTCCATTCTTACTGTTTCTTCTAGGTTGTTGTACATGTTGCCTCCATATGCTAATTGTATGTCATTTTATGACCAATGAGGGGCTTCATCTGCATATCACATATCTGGGGAACTTGCGTGCATGTGTGCCCGTAGTGGTGAAGCATGATGTGTCATTCTGAGAATGAGAGGTCCACTTCTCTCCTCTCTGCTGGCCAAAGGAAGATGTTCATGAGTTAAGGTAGTTGGCAAGCAGCAAGCACCGCACTTTCAGGAGGTGTTTCACACTCTGTGTAGATCGGAGTGGTACTGATCCTGTGCTGCCGGAGAGGCAATTCACGAATGGGCACTTCTACATGCTGTGTCGAGTACTTCTGCTCTGTGGTGCTATGGATGAAGTTCATGGAGAAAATGTGACTGCAGTGACATCCACGAAATGCTTGCCATGATACAATAGATGTATATTCTCTTGTCTGACTGGAATAGATGCAGATATTGTCCATCTGTCATCTAAAATTGTATGTTACAAGAAATACACAGAGTTCAAACTATCTTGGTGTCTTACTACAGTGGACACACTGAGCAGCAGAAATCTATTTCAGCATGTTTTGACACAAAAGGAAAAGTAGTGAGCTCAGAAGAGCTGATCCACACAGATAAGCAGAACCTTTTCAGCACATGAAATGTGGCGACTAATATACATACTGCAATTACTTTGAAGAATTAACCTATGAAAATTCTACTGATTGACTAACTGATTTTTACCTATCAGCACCTATCACCAAGAAACTTCTTCTTCTTATTTTCCTTCAGCTTTTGTCCCGCATTCCTGTGGGATCCGCTACATGGGTCCATTGTCTGCATTTTGCTCTATCACGGGCTGTAATCTGGGTGTCTGGGTGGATGTTCATGTATTTAAGGTCTTTATGAATCGTATCAGCTCAATGTTGCTTAGGTCATCCTTTGAGTCTTTTGCCGATGACTTCAAGTGTCTAACTCACTCTGGCAACAGAGTCATCACCGGCCTGTAAAAGCTACCCACACCATTGAAGATGACTCTAACGCATATTGTCTTGGATCAGTGCAACACCAAACTGTTTCCTAATGCTGTTATTGGAAACATGATCTAACTTAGTGTGGCCCACTGTCCACCTTAGCATCTTTGTTTCCATTACACTGAGGTGGCGTTCTGTCTCAACTGTAGTTGGCCAGCACTCACAACCATACAAGGCAACTGGTCAAATGACAGATAATTTAAAATCAAAAATCTATTGCACTTTCATCCTGTGGTTGAAAATGACTCTGGTTGTTGTTTGCCATTTCATCCAGGCTTCCAGAGTTGTGGTGTTGACCTCTTCGGTGAGGTGGTCATCAACAGGGATCGTGAAACCAAGGTACTTAAACTTACTCACACGAGTCAGATATTCACCATTAATCAAGATCGTTCCCATTTCATGTCCGTCTGATATAATGTACTTGGTTTTCTTCAAATTAAGGCACAAACTGTGTTGCACCACCTGGTCACTCCATTTTTGAGTCTGGCTCTGCAGATCAAGCTTCTTTTCTGCTGCCAGTATCACATCGTCAGCATAAAGAAGGGTCCATGATAATGGCAGGTGCAGGTCAGCTGTCACGGTGTCCTATCACTGGGAAACATTTCACATAAATACGTTACAATGTGCATCTGGAGGAGAATATTCAACTTAGTTATTAATTACTTACATATTGCCATCACAAAGGCTCTCCTTTAAGGCTAAAGTCATTAGTAGTATGATACATCAAGATGTGTGAATTTCTGTACATAATAGTCTATGTTTTCTCTAATAATTCTCTAATTCTTCACTATCAAAATACTATTTAATTCAATAAAACTTAACAATAGCTACAAATGTGAGCAGATAGGAAGAAAGAAATATAGACAAAAATAATCAAACATAAACAAAAAGTAAAACTCTATTAAGTAGCTTCTTAAATAAATTTCTCAAGGTACTTTCCATTTGTGCTACCTGTGTACATCTTTGAGTTTTGCCTACACTGAGTGGAAAAAATGACTACAATTAAGTCATTTGTAATTAACTGTCCTGTTGTTACCTCATTTGGCAGCAGCATTGTTGCCATTGTTGTTACAACCAATAACTGACGTATTCCCGAATGAAATTTTCACTCCACAGTGGAATGTATGCTAATATGAAACTTCCTGGCAGATTTGACCTGTGTGCCAGACTGAGACTCGAACTTGGGGCCTTTGACTTCCTAATATGCGAGAAAGCTTTGTATCAGCAAACACACTGCTGTAGAGTGAAAATTTCATTCTGGAAACATCCCCCAGGCTGTGGCTAAGCCATGTCTCCACAGTGTCCTTTCTTCCAGCAGTGCTAGTTCTGCAAAGTCTGCAGGAGAGTTTCTGTGAAGTTTGGAAGGTAGGAGGCAAGGTACTGGCAGAATTAAAGCTGTTCAGGTGGGTCGTGTGTCATGCCTGGGTAGCTCAGTTGGTAGAACACTTGCCCGCAAAAGGCAAAGGTTCTGAGTTCAGGCCTCAGCCCGCCACAGTTTTAATATGATATGAAGTTTCAACTAAAGTATTTATATTAAGGCTGATTTGCAACTGAATATGATATCATTTATGGACATTAGAAAATATTTCACTCATCATGCAGAGAGAGAGAGAGAGAGAGAGAGAGAGAGAGAGAGAGAGAGAGAGAGAGAGAGAGAGAGTGTGTGTGTGTGTGTGTGTGTGTGTGTGTGTGTATTTTCGAGCACTACTGCCATCCTTTCATAGTACCTCCTTATTCACGTATTGTCTCTCATCCATCTCCTCTATTCTGCAGTTCTTACTAACAACCATATTTATATATGCAGTAACTTCTCAGAACTCATTTAGTTCATTGCTAAAAATAATGTCTGTGAAGGAGAATGTAACAATGTGGTGCATGCCCCCAGCAGCAGGCATGCCCTTGCACGACCTACACAACATCCGGGCACAGCTGGAAGCAGCAGCCACAGATGGTGACAGCAGTGTAGACCTGAATGGTAACATCACCAATGTCATACCCAGGTATCTAGGAGTGGCTCCAGGAGAGCATCCCACAGACAATAGATGAGATGGCCTCCAGGAACCTTGGTGAGGGTGTGGGATGGTGCTGACAGAGTGTGAAAAATTTCCATTCCTTGTCATGCCTACCATCTCCCCTGAAAATCATAATGTCACCAGTGGTACATTAGGATATGGAATAAGTGAGTGTGTGTGTGTGTGTGTGTGTGTGTGTGTGTGTGTGTGTGTGTGTGTGTGTGCGTGTGTGTATGAGTGATTTAGTACACACACAGACACACACACACACACACACACACACACACACACACACACACACACACACACACACACACAGAGAGAGAGAGAGAGAGAGAGAGAGAGAGAGAGAGAGAGAGAGAGAGAGAGAGAGAGTTGCTACTCATGGGTAGTCTATTCCCACAACATATAATATGAATAATGCCAGATATAATTTGCAACCTTGGAATATATAGTATACGCATTTGTACTTACGCTCTGCTCCGTCACATACAAGTACAGTGCCGATGGGTCAGTACCTAACTGCTCACACCCTAATGTCTTCCATTAACAGTTGTGGATGACTTGTGCAGTTATCATACGGGACACACTTCATAATTCACACATGGGATTTCACCCCTGCAACTGTCACTGTTCGTCCTCTCCTGAATACACTTCTCATCTTCCTTGTCTGGTGTCGATCACAACTGTTTGTAGCCTTTCCACGAGATGCCAAACTGTAACTCTGTGATTTGTGATTTGTGTGCCAATAACAAGAAAATGATGAATTAATCAATAAAAAAAACAAGAGTATCATAAAGGGAATCAAACTGGGTTTTAGGACTAATTATTTCATGTTTCATTGATTTGTATCTGCATTTTGCAAAAGCTTGATGATTACTCTTTTGATATCATCACCTTATTTTCGACAGAACTGTTCCAGTTTCCCATTGTCACCATTTACAATTTATTCTAAAAAGGTTTGAACTTTAGATAAATCCTTCCAATTGCAATATATTTGAAAGTAAGAATATCACCCTGTTCAGAAAATTTCAGGCTGCAACTTTATCAACACAGATTTTTAAAATGTGATCGAATAAAAATGGGATGCTTGAAATCATATCTTCATTAATAACTTTTTAACCATTTAAATTTATGAGATTTTTTTTTCTGAAACAAGAACAGCAGGTCTCTCAAACTGACAAGGTTGTTGGATATTAGGCTTCAATTCTGACCAGTCTATTTTTGGTTAGCAGTAAATTTGTTATTGGATTGGGCTGTTTTGTTTAAGGGGAAAAAACAACTGGGGTCATACACGCCCAAGTCAAAACCATAGAACCTGAAGACAGAGAGGAGTCAAAAAATGAATACACATCAATCCCAATCAATATAAGAGAAGTCAGCTAAAAATAGGGACTTGGAGAAAGGTCTATAAAGTACACCAAAGAGAAACAGAGGTCAAGAACTAAAAATTAAATGGCCTTCACCATAAAAACTAAAATGAGGTCGACAACTCGGCAAGTAACTCAGATGGCAAACCCAAGTGGAAATGTAAACAGTTAAAATAAATGGGAATTCCATCAGGAAATGGCAGACACTTAAAACTTGGGTGCAACAACTGCAATAGATGGCAAGATTGTCGAGAAAAAGGAAGCTGGAGGTGCCCAACAGGATACAGGCCATTATAAGGTTAATGGTGATGGCAGAGAGGATGACACTCGTGATAGAACACTGAGGCACACCAGATTCCTGGATAAAGGTGTCTGACAAGGCAGAACCCACACGCACCTTGAAAACTTTGTCTTTTAAAAATTCCTGAAGGAGATGGGGCAGGGGGCCTCTGGAGCCCCATGTGTAAAGAGTTCAGAGGATACCAGTTCTCCGGTAGTTGTTGTAGGCATTCTCCAAATCAAAAAATATGGCAACAGTCGGGTACTTCCACAGAAAACCATTCATGGCATGGGTGGACAAAGTAAGTAGATTGTCAACTGCAGAACGGCATACTCGAAGTCCACACTGTGCAGTCATTAGAATGTATGATTCATGCTCAGCTGGTATGCTGGCTTGAATCTCGCAAATTACTATCATGGGGCAGTAGTTGGAAGGATGGTTTTTGTCCTTACTGGCCTTAGGTATGAGTATGACAGTGGCTTCACACCAACATCTGGGAAATGCGCCCTCTGCCAGATGTGGTTGTACGTTTGAACGAAAAAGTACTTGCCCACAACAGAAAGGTTCTGCAACATCTGCAATGTCTGGCCCTGCGGAGAAGGATTGGGATGAACTGAGAGCATGATCCCCCATAGTAAAGCCGACATTGTGCCACTCACGATTCTGAGAAGAGAAAGGTATTGCCAGGCCACCTCCACCCATTTCCGATGGAGGAAGGCAGGGTGATAGTGGGAAGATCTCGAAATTTCAGCAAAATGGGGACCCAAGGTATTGGAGATAGTAGCAGGCAATCTCATTGTAGACCCTATTGCTGTTAGTCTGGAAATTGGCAAATGGATCTTGGTCCCAGAGAGCTGTCAGAGGTTGGTCCACACAACAGAGGCAGGGGTAGAACTGTTAAAAGAACTAGTACATGAAATCCAGCTAGCTTTTTTAATATCCCAAAGAACACAACAACACTGCGCATACATCTGATTATAATGAATGCCACTGTACTCATAGGATGACAATTAATAATTCGGAGAGCACGTGTCAGCACATGAATTGCATTGACACATACCTCAGACCACCAATGGACTGGGACAAGGTGTGGTAAAGAGGAGGTGAGAGGAATGGAACATTCTTACAGCAGCCTTAGTAAGCTCCCACTTGGGTGTGCACGTAGGTACGATAGGATTCAGTAATGGATGGCACATGGGAAATGGTTGCCTGAGTAGGTTTCAGAAAGTACAGACCATTCAAGATGATGGGCAAGCTGGGCAGTGCACAAGGATACATTCAAATGGGAATAGGTGTGTGAGGAATCAGAAAGGAATGTGGGTGCTCCAGTCTTTATTTTGTTTTATTTATTTATTTATTTATTTATTTTTGATTATGGTTTTAGGGTGCAAAACAACCATTGTAAAAAAAGTACCCATTCTGTGGCTTATTGGAGGATAAAAACAAGAATGTAAATCAAGAGGAATTGGAGTGAAACTGAAGCAGAAGGGGAAACTAAAAACGGAAGGAGACCTGAGAAAAGTGCTATTGAAGGGGGGTTGTTTTTCCTGAAGAGAGCTTCAAATGACTGACGTCATCTCACTAACATTTATAGACTCAAGGACAGGATCGGTGGAGTGCACATCATCTGCTAAAACAGAATATATATCAGGCGACAGCTGTAAACAGGTGCATAGCAGATTAAAGTAGCACTACTGAAGTAAAAGGTATCTCACCATCCATGATTGAGTAGGGACAAAGCGGGAGAGGAGCACCACTCAAAAGATGTCAGTAGCTAAAAAGCCAGTGCCCAATCTGGAGTCTAGTTAAAATTACCTCCTCCCAATGACGAGGCTGCAAGGAAGAGGTACAAGAACAGAGAAGAGGTTTAATGTCCCATAATTTATTATCCTGGAGTGCGGACCAGTGTGTGCACCATAAAAGAGCAACACGATGACATAAAATGCTCTGTAGATTGGCAATGGAAACCATGCGAACAGTGGGCCAAGGGAGAGAGACTGCAGCCTTTGCCGCTATATCGGCTGCCTCATTTCCACGTATACCAACATACTCTGGGATCCAGAGGAATGCCACATAGGTGCCCTCCGAGTAGTGCAAGTGGAGGCAGTCCTGAGTCTGGTGGACCGGAGGGTGAATGGGATAAAGGGCTTGGAAGTTGAGAAGAGAGCTGAGAAAATCCAAGTATATAATATTCTGTATTCCTAGATGGTGACGAATTTATTGGACAGCATGGTGAACAGCATAAAGCTCCGCAGTAAAAACTGAACACTTGTCGGGAAGCAGAAATCTAATCAGGGTGTCACCAAGAATATAGGCACTCCTGACACCAAATGTGGTCTTGGAGCCGTCATTGTAAATAAATGTGGCATCCTCTATTTGTGTGCCTAGAGCAGCAAATGCCCGATGATAAACTATAGGGGGGGGTACTATCATTGGGAAGCTGAAAAAGGTCATGGCGGAGGCAGGTCTGGGGGTGAAGCCAAGGTTGTGTCGTACCCCCATTTCTGTAGAAAATTTTAGGAAATTGGAAGGAGAGTGAATGTAGCAGTTGACAGAAGTGGACTCCTGGTGGTGGTAGTAAAGAGGAAGGGCTGCCTGCATACTCTAAATCCAAGGAGATATCTAAAAAATGGCATAGGTCAGATGAGCAGGTATGGAAGACAAATGACAAGTGCAATGACTCAGAAGGACAGCTCACCGAGTTGACAGCAGATGTTCAGTAGTCTCAGAGTAAAGGCTCTCCACAGGGCTAGTGTAAAAAGCTCCAGACACTAAATGCAATCCATGGTGGTGGACAGAGTCTAGATGCCAAAGAATAGATGGCTGTGCACAGCCATAAACTATGCTTCCATAGTCCAATTTCGAATGCATTTAGGCATGATAGAGACGAAGGAGGACCACTCGGTCAACTCCCAGGAGATACCACTCAGAACACGGAGGATGTGAGTGATTGCAGACAGCAATCCAAATGATATGACACAGCAGTTTTCTGTCAAACTTAAGTCCCAAGAATTTGGCGATGTCCCCAAATGGAAGGTCAACAGGGCGTAGATGTAGGGAAGGCATATAATACTCCGTACGATGCCAATAATTTACACAGAATGTCTTACTGCAAGAAAATTGGAAGTCGGTTTCAATGCTTCATGAGTAGAGGCGATCGAGACATCCTTGAAGATGTTGTTCAAGAAGGCTGATCCATTGAGAGCTGTAGTAAATTGCAAAAGCATCCACAAAGAGGGAGCCCAAGACATCAGGAAGAAGATAATCCATAATTGGATTTATGGCTTTGGCAAACAGTACAACACTTAGCATAGAGCCATGGGGCACCCCGTTTTCTTGGAAGAAAGTGCGGTATAGAGAAATGTTCACCTGCACCTTAAATGTGCACTCTGACATAAATTCATGGATGAAAAGGGATGGCCAGCCTCGAAAGCCAGAAGAGCACAGTATGCAGAGGATGCCTGTTTTTCAACAGGTATCATAAACCCTCTGCAGATCAATAAATATTGTTACTGTTTGGCGTTTCCTGAGAAATTCGTTCATGATGTAAGTGATGAGAGCAAAAATATGGTCAATTGCAGAACAATGCTTTCAGGAACAGCATTGGGCAGGTGTTAAAAGGTTTTGGGACCCCAGCCACCAGCCTAAATGGCAATCTACCATATGCTCCAAAATCTTACATACACTACTCGTGAGAGAGATTGGGCGATAGATAGAGGGGAAATGCTTTTACTTTCAAGGTTTTGGAACAGGAATAATGATAGCTTCCAGCCAACTTCTGGGAAAGGTACTGTCAACCTGAAGTCGGTTATAAAGGTGAAGGAGGTAGCACAAACTAGGGTATGATAGGTGCAGCAACATTAGGACATGGATAGCATCCAGTTCCAGAGCAGCGGGGAGGAAGAGAATGTGTGTATGAGTTCCGGCGTAGAATAAAAGGCTTTGTAGCTTTCATGATTTTCATATAAAAACGTAAGAGGTCACTATTCTGCTACCAAATTCTTTGAGAGAAAGGCTGGTGAGTAATTAGAAAAGTTTGAAATATGAGCAAAGTATTGACACAATGAGTTAGAGATTACGACTGTGTCTACTAAGGTATCCTGCGGGACAGTTAGTTGAGAGATCCGGAACTAACTGGATGTTCCAGATAGCCGTCAGAATCTCTCATTGACTTTTGACAGCTGCTTTCATTTCACATAATTTCTGTTTGACAGCAGGACAGAGACTACGTTTAAAATGACTGTGCAAAATTCTCTGCTTTCTCAGCGACTTCCTAACATGTTTATTGAACCAAGGTGGATCCTTTCGCACTCCTATATTTTTTCTAGGCACATATTTCTCTAGCACATGGTGGACAATACATTTAAATTCTGACCAAAGATGCTCAATATCTTTGTGTCCTGTGGTGAACGCTTGGAGCTGATTATGAAGATATTCATTAATGACACTTTTATTTGCTTTGCCAAAAAAGAAGTCTCTATGATGTTTCTCTGTTTTTTTTTTTTTTTTTTTTTTTTTTTTTGCTACTTCCACTGACATAAAAGCCACAATGAATTTATGGTCATTAATACCTTCTTCTAGATTAACTTCCTCAAAAAGATCAGTTCTGTTTGTTGCCAAGGTATCTAATATGTTCCCGTCTCAAGTTGGTTTTCTAATCAACTGCTCAAGGTTTTATGTTGAGAGGGCACTTAGAATAATTTCACACGAGTCTTTGCTTCTGCCCCTGTGATAAACATGTAATTTTCTGTCAATAGACACCAGATTAAAGTGTCCACCTAAAACTAATGGACAATTTGGATATTTATTTCCTATATGCTCAAGATTTTCCCTGAAATTTTCTGCAACGTTTGTTGTGGATGCTGGTGGTCTATAAAAACATCCTAATACAATAGTCACTCCTTGTCTGATTGACAGCTTTATCCAGGCTATTTCAGTCTGACTCAGTATTGATCTCAACTGCATTTAAACAGCTTTTAACTACAATGAACACACCACCTCCATAGCATCAGTCCTATCCTTCCTAAGCATTGTCCAATCTGAGTTCAACATTTCACTGCTATTTATGTCTGGATTCACCTAGCTTTCGGTACCTAATACAATATTGGCATTTCTACTGATTATTTCAGAGAGTATTACGGGGATCTTGCTACATACACTTAAGCAATTTACCAACATTAGATTTAGCGTATTTAAATCTTTTGGAATGACCTGTTTGCGCCAACTAACAATTTTTACAGTTGGCACTCCTGCATCAGTGTTATGAACTGGTAATTTTTCAGGCCAATGATTTGTTTCCCATGGGAAGGAACCAATTCCAAAAACCTCCATGTGCATGCCACAAGTATTGTGCTACCCGTGTAGCTGATTCCTGTGTGTAGTGCACCCCTGATCTATCAAGGGGAGTCCTACAATCGTCCACCCCATAGCGTAGGTCAAGGAATCTACAACAATTTTCATCGCAGAGGCGACATAGCCTCCGGTTTGATTCTCCACTCCACTCCAAACCGGAGGACTTCAGTCCACCCTGGGTACAATGGTGCAAATCATCAGCTCGGCTTCCACTCTTCGAAAGATGGAGAGCTCCTACACCAATTTAGCTAGCTGTCGAAAGGACCCAAGGATTTCCTCGGAACCCTGATGACTGGCACCGTTGGTGCCAACACGTGCAACAATCTGTAGGTGTCTGCACCTCACACACTCGATAGCCACTGGAAGAGCCTCTTCCACATTCTGGACAAGGCCCCCCCTGCAAGCACATTGAGTAAATGTTGGACTTCTTCCCCACCCTAGCTGCTATGTTCCTGAGGAGCAACACGACCAGCATAATTTTGGAGCTCCCAATAACTAACAAACCCCTATCCCCACGTGACCGTCTTGATCTTGCCGAAGGAGTGGCCACTATCCTGGCAAAAGATGCATTCTGATCCAGCTCAGCGAACACCCCCCCCCCCCCCACCTCTACCCAACAAGCATCAGATGGCACACGGAATCTATTAGCAAAGTGCACGGAATTTGGCAGGACCCTGCATCCCCTGTGCAGCCTTCACCTCGAGGCAAGATAGGTAGACACAGTTCGCCATCCACACTGAAGTGAGTGAAGTGAGAGCTGGCCAGCTGGCTCAGTCGCACCTGAGGTCGGCTCAATGACATCCCCCCCTGCACATCTAGTACAGCAGAGGTTGCCCAGAGCACCCCATCCCCACCCACAGCACGAGGTGGCACTACAGACCCTGTCGACTGTGGCCACGAGGTCCACAAAAATGTCGGCTCTCTCGTGCTATCAGTCTGTGAAGTCCAATGCAGAGAAACAGTTGGCAGTGCGTACTACCGACACGGGGGCCGACCGGGCCAAGGCATCACGTGGCGACACAGTCTAAGAGGATCTTCGAGTCAGCAAAGGAGAAGACCGCACGCCTCTGTTGGACTACTTCGACCCTCACCAGTTAGCAGAGGAAGACAAGAGTGGTGTTTGGCTGGAGGGAAAAGGAAGTTTTGATGGGAGTTCTCCTCCCGACCTTTCCGGTCTGCCAGTTGTGTAGCAAGCGGCTTTGCCTCTCGAGGCGAGAATCTGATGGTGCGTCGCACAGCCGGACAGGGTGACGGTAATGTTACCTCGACACTGGGCAATTTCACAAACTCAGATTGTATTTGAGGTCGCACTTCTGCATGGCCATGTCCTTCGTGAACAAGGGATAATAAGAACAGAACTAAAAGTGCCAGATGGGAGAACGTAGGGTTTGTGACTAACCAATAACTTGAGCCATTGCATTTGTCCACCTCCTTCTCCGCTCTGTATCAGGCAGCCCCGTGTTCATCCCTAACATTTGGCTGGGTGTCAGAAAGATGTTCCGGTGTCGTTGAAATGATGACACTGATAGCAGTGCATCAGGTTTGGAATGTACAGACAGACTGTAATAAATTCATAGCCTGCCCTGATCTCAGACTGAAGCACCACTCTATCAAAGGTGAGAATAATAGCGCTTGAGGGCACTAAGGAGGAATCTACCTTTAACCTCATCTGACGGACGGGAATGACACCCTGATCAGAGAGGTAAGACCGGATTTTGACCTCGATCGGACTGTCGAGTGGCCTAGTATAAATAACACCGCTGGAAGAATTCAGAGTTCCGTGGGCCTCGGCGTGAACTGGATAGCCGCAGGAAAGTGAGGCAGTGAGCAATTGTCATGCTCGAGAATCAGAAGTAGTCTACAAGAGCCAAGCACCATTCCACAAATGAAAGCAGGATTTTACAGGTTCGGTTAATGGCATTGAGACCTTTCTGAATAATACATGGATTTGTCATTGCAGATGCCCAACACTTCAGTATGTGAGACTATGAGGAACCATGTTGCTGCTGGAAGGGTCTTTGAATCTTTAGTCTCATTCCATTTATGTTCTGTAGACTTCGATTTTGAAGACCATTGGCTCACTGCCAGAGAATCGCCACGATTGCCAGCATCTCCGTTTGTGCACTCGTCCCGACTGTGGGACCGCTTCAGGAGGGGGTGCACCCCCGAAGTTGACTGACTCCTCATGTCACACCTCCCAAACACCTGACAGATGGATAAATTGGCAATTTGGAAGGTAGCTGCTCAGGCAATCACACCTGTCTGGGCCCGATCTGTACCCAGTGGTATGTGCGAACCCTACCTGTCGACCTAGGGCTGGGAATTATGCATTACCCAGTCACCTGTAATGTGTAAGATGTGGGGGGGGGGGGGGAGGGGGGGGAGCCTTCAGGAGCACACAGGGAGGAGGAAGATGAAAAAGTGTGACCTCAAACGCCAAAGCGGAGAAACGGGAAGAGAAGGGGTGAGGATAATCAGATGGTAGCTGTCGAGGGAAGTTGAGTTCTTCCCAAGTTTAAGGACAAGAATAACTATACCGTCTGGCCATTGTGATGGGAAAGCACCCATGAGCCAAATGTCATTGAAAACCCTGAGGAGATGTTGCCTCTGGGGAACAACCACGTCTCGGATTATCTAACTGTGGACGGAATCCAAGTCTTGGGGCCATGTCTCTTTAAGAGGTAAGAGCCTGAAACAATTCTCATTCACTATAGGGTTCATTATAAGGCTCAACATGGTGCGGGTTGAAACAGATGGGGGTCTGTTAAACATGGTATTTCTGCTGGGGAAATGTAACAGGATAGGAAGAGGACGCCGATGCCACTGTGAAGTGCATCGCGAGGTGTTCTGTGAGGACCGATTGATCATTCCACAGGGCATCTTGGAGGATAAGACCCTGCAGAGTTGACTGACACTGGTGGCTCAGGAGGCTACGGAGCACAGACAAAACCTGCAACGGAGAGAGGTATGTCCCCAGGGAAGAAACAAAGTGCTCCCAGTATTCCTTTTTACTCTGCTTGATAAGGTAATGAGCTTTGTTTTGAAGGCTATGAGAAGAAAAGATGAAAACTGACCAAAAGTGGCACAATACATTTTTAGGACAAGGGATGGATATCAATTTCATTGTGAGTGATAAAGGAAATTATGAGCAAGTTATTGCTTGTTGCAATGAACGAAGAAATCATGTATGATAAGCTACCAACAGTTATTTCGACTCTTTGTAATTAATGGAAAAAATCATCCACTATCAGTTTCTTGTTAGTATTTGGCAACTGTTAGACAGTGGTTGTAGGTGTCATATAAATTGGTTTACCATTATTGGTTTGTCATGGTTTTTGTACTAACAAGGGGAGGCCACCAATTGTGAAATACAGATTCGATTCATACTGCGCATAATAAAAGCTCATGGCCAGAGGTGTAATGTGGCAAAGCACCAAGATGCACTTCTCAGCCATTGTTGAGAAAACGACAGTTAAAAGAAACCGTTGTGATGAAATACTCTCTATGATTAATAATTTTCTACAGCGTCGTGGCGCAGTGGTAAGTGCTCGGGTTCGTAATCCAAAGGTCGCCGGATCGAATCTCGCGCCACGCAACTATTATTTGTTTTTTGTAATTCAAATGTGCACCCCCCCCCCCCACACACACACACGGGGTGAGGTATGAGCAGTGGCAACTTGAAATTTGCAGAGGTGGAGGCCTGGTGGGTAACGGGAAGAGAGGATACACTGAAGGGCAAGTTCCCATTTCCGGAGTTCTGACAGGTTGGTGTTAGTGGGAAGTATCCAGATAACCCGGACGGTGTAACACTGTACCAAGATGTGCTGGCCATGCACCAAGGCATGTTCAGCCGCAGGGCTATCCCCATTACCAACAAACACTGTCTGCCTGTGACCATTCATGCAAATGGACAGTTTGTTGCTGGTCATTCCCACATAGAAAGCTTCACAGTGTAGGCAGGTCAGTTGGTAAATCACGTGGGTGCTTTCACATGTGGCTCTGCCTTTGATTGTGTACACCTTCCGGGTTACAGGACCGGAGTAGGTGGTGGTGGGAGGGTGCATGGGACAGGTTTTTCACTGGGGGTAGTTACAAGCGTAGGAGCCAGAGGGTAGGGAAGGTGGTTTGGGGATTTCATAGGGATGAACCAAGAGGTTACGAAGGTTAGGTGGACGGCGGAAAGACATTCGTGGTGGAGTGGGGAGGATTTCATGAAGGATGGATCCCATTTTAGGGCAGGATTTGAGGAAGTCATATCCCTGCTGGAGAGCCACATTCAGAGTCTGATCGAGTCGCGGAAAGTATCCTGTCACAAGTGGAGCACTTTTGGGGTTCTTCTGTGGGAGGTTCTGGGTTTGAGGGGATGAGGAAGTGGCTCTGGTAATTTGCTTCTGAACCAGGTCGGGAGGGTAGTTGTGGGATGTGAAAGCTGTTTTCATGTTGTTGGTGTAATGGCAATCAGTTGCAACAATTATGCATATAATAAGTTGTTGAAAGTCGTTTGTTGTGGAAAAATAATACTCGAAATAAAATACAATATCACAAATAATATTAAAGTGGATACAATCTATTGAAAAGTTGGGTATACACTCGCACATAATTAACAATTAGTGACCAGAAGTAGCTGGAGTATCGCATGAACCAGAGTGATAGTTATCATAGAATCATGGAAAGCAGAAAACAGCACGACATCGAGCACATCTGATAAACGATGCGTTTTTACAAGAACAATTTTTTTTTAATTATCTGTTGTGGTACACACCTGATTGACATTATGAAAAACTGTTCTATCATTCGTCAGGTTTGATGCATACCATGTGTATCGTATCATATTGGAAAAACTCGGAGAAGACAATTGGTGGTGGACGATGGATTGGATTTTTGTACAATCGTCTCTGGAGTTGATGTCACGGTTTTGCTCGATTAAAAAAGCACAATTTTGAAGGCACTTGATAAAATTTTTTATCTGTCGGTAAAAATACACATCACACGGTTGGACGAGAGGAGTGCACTTTGGAGGAATGACTTTTATAGTGCTTCTTATCATCCTGGAACATCTCATTGTATAGTGCTGGGTTTGTTTGCCCACCCCAATAGTTGATCAGAAGGAGAAATTCTTTCTTTTGTACGTATGGTTGCAAAGCATTATGCAAGAAGTCCACGAACAAACCCTTTGTTAGTTTACTGGATTTGGAGGATGTAATAACAACCTTGGTATACTTCTTGGCGTACTCATTGACTGTCTTCTGTACTCTGGGTCCAAATGTACCTGTGGACTCTTGGAGGCACATGAAAACAAGAGGCAAGACTCGCCCAGACATTGTGATTGAATATTGTGCCGTATACGAATGCGTCACCTTGTTCATGTCGTCTCAGGCTACCAGAACAGCCTTTAAACTTTTTCGGCAAGAGTTCTGTTGAACGTGGACTGGTACTGGCACACTGACAAACAAAATAAAAAAATATCTTTTATATAAGAAATATCAGATTATCATATTCTATCATCATGTCATATGACATTTGTGAACAGCTCTTTACATAACTGTTTGATCAGTATTAATAATGAAATCTTTGTCAAAGTTAGTTATCAGCGCCCAAGGCCCACTGCTGCAGGTTTCTGGTAGTAACTTGCTGGAAGTTTTGTCGAGCTTCTACGAAGCAATCATGCACCCATGAATCGATGGTACAATATTTATCAAATTTGCTACTGCCATGTTTGATTTGCTCTTCCCACCTGGATAAATAGCACATATTTGTCAAACAAGAGCACCCCTTTTTGTAGAGTTTCGAGACTCTAGCCTAGATGTTCTTTGGCCAGATTGACAGCTCTAATTTTGTAATCCAGAGAAATATAGTCGTACCCTTTTTTTTTCTTCTCATCTGGCTTGTATTCGTCTGATGATTCGTTGGCAATGGGACTCGTTTTAACGTCTTCATAGGCATTATTATCGTTGATTTCATTAATGTCTGTAAGTTCCTCATCATGAACGAGGGTTTTTTTGGCGAGCATTTGCAGCGTATTCTGGAACATTTCTTCCCCAATTGCCATGGCTTCTTCGTTGACTGATGATGACGATTCTGCTGAGATGCGATTCCTGTTATGAAGGAGGCTTTCAAAATACACCAACACATCTTTCAATTGTTGTTTCGCCACTTCGCTGTTTATAGAATCTTTTTTGATCACATCACTATCATGCGAAGGGCCCGCATTGCTCTTCAATTGTACCGCTTCCATTTTTCCACTTGTTTAACAGGGTGTACCAAAGCACTCACATACGCACTGATTTTCAACAAAGTTATAAATTGCGCTAGGGACTGCATGTACCTTTTGAAGTTAGCTGGCAACTACGCTGTTATGCAGCGGCTCATTTTGGCCCATTCAACATCTGTCCTTCAAGTGTAACAATGGAGTTTACATTTCATACCTGCCACAGCAAATGTGTGTTCATGGGGTCTCTATTCTAATTTGAATGTTTAACTTTCACTATAAATATTCATTTTGGAATATCCGTTAACTACACTCCTGGAAATTGAAATAAGAACACCGTGAATTCATTGTCCCAGGAAGGGGAAATTGACACATTCCTGGGGTCAGATACATCACATGATCACACTGACAGAACCACAGGCACATAGACACAGGCAACAGAGCATGCACAATGTCGGCACTAGTACAGTGTATATCTACCTTTCGCAGCAATGCAGGCTGCTATTCTCCCATGGAGACGATCGTAGAGATGCTGGATGTAGTCCTGTGGAATGGCTTGCCATGCCATTTCCACCTGGCGCCTCAGTTGGACCAGCGTTCGTGCTGGACGTGCAGACCGCGTTAGACGGCGCTTCATCCAGTCCCAAATATGCTCAATGGGGGACAGATCCGGAGATCTTGCTGGCCAGGGTAGTTGACTTACACCTTCTAGAGCACGTTGGGTGGCACGGGATACATGCGGACGTGCATTGTTCTGTTGGAACAGCATGTTCCCTTGCTGGTCTAGGAATGGTAGAACGATGAGTTCGATGACGGTTTGGATGTACCGTGCACTATTCAGTGTCCCCTTGACAATCACCAGTGGTGTGGCCAGTGTAGGAGATCGCTCCCCACACCATGATGCCGGGTGTTGGCCCTGTGTGCCTCGGTCGTATGCAGTCCTGATTGTGGCTCTCACCTGCACGGCGCCAAACATGCATACGACCATCATTGGCACCAAGGCAGAAGCGACTCTCATCGCTGAAGACGACACGTCTCCATTCGTCCCTCCATTCACGCCTGTCGCGACACCACTGGAGGCGGGCTGCACGATGTTGGGGCGTGAGCGGAAGATGGCCTAATGGTGTGCGGGACCGTAGCCCTGCTTCATGGAGACGGTTGCGAATGGTCCTCGCCGATACCCCAGGAGCAACAGTGTCCCTAATTTGCTGGGAAGTGGCAGTGCGGTCCCCTACGGCACTGCGTAGGATCCTACGGTCTTGGCGTGCATCCGTGCATCGCTGCGGTCCGGTCCCAGGTCGACGGGCACGTGCACCTTCCGCCGACCACTGGCGACAACATCGATGTACTGTGGAGACCTCATGCCCCACGTGTTGAGCAATTCGGCGGTACGTCCACCCGGCCTCCCGCATGCCCACTATACGCCCTCGCTCAAAGTCCGTCAACTGCACGTACGGTTCACGTCCACGCTGTCGCGGCATGCTACCAGTGTTAAAGACTGCGATGGAGCTCCATATGCCACGGCAAACTGGCTGACACTGACGGCGGCGGTGCACAAATGCTGCGCAGCTAGCGCCATTCGACGGCCGACACCGCGGTTCCTGGGTTCCTGATGTGTCCGCTGTGCTGTGCGTGTGATCATTGCTTGTACAGCCCTCTTGCAGTGTCCGGAGCAAGTATGGTGGGTCTGACACACCGGTGTCAATGTGTTCTTTTTTCCATTTCCAGGAGTGTATACGTGGTAAACACTATGAATCCGAGCGCTTACCGCTGCGCCACGACGCTGTAGAAAATTATTAATCGTAGGGAGTATTTCACCACAACGGTTTCTTTTAACTGTCAATTTTCTCGAGAACAGCTTAGAAGTGCATCTTGGTGCTTTGCCACATTACACCTCTGGCCATGAGCTTTTATTATGCGCAGTATGAATTGAATCTGAATTTCACAATTGGTGGCCTCCCCTTGTAAGAGCCGGAGTTTTCATTGTTTTACTGTGGACTTCGTTATGCAAACATTCGCTTACCCTATCTAACATGGATTTGATGGGTCAGCATGTTGGTTTCAGCCACTGTGAGTTTCCTTTTTTTCTGCCATAGAGTCCATGTGAAATATGCAGTATCAGGTTTCAGAGTTGTGTGTGGGTACCTAGTATTGAGGGTTTCATTCATGTAGCACATCATTTTGAAATGCCCCTTTATCAAGAACACACATGTGAAGTCTCTCTTCAGCTGTCTCTGTGTCTAGGAGTTATGGCCTGTTCAAGTTTGAAACTGCTAGGAGGTGGTCAATTCTGCTTTTTGTTGCAGGTGATTCATTGTGTCCCTACTGTGTGTCATGGTGAAATTTTGTTAATGAGAGGTGGATGAAGTATCATAATGATTGATGCAGACTTCTTCAATGCCCAGCATCCTAAGAGAAATGGTATTTCACACAGGACAGTGTCCAAGTTACTTGACAAGCCATGCATTGAACATCCAAGAACAGCCACTGATGAAGAGTCGGCAACAGAAATTTTGACACCATTTGTGGATAGTCCAAGTCACAGCATGAACTGGCTCTCAGAAACATACAGGTGCCATTGGTGTGTTTACAACACATGCAGCTTAAAACTTTGACACCAGATAAGCTACAGTCTCAGTACCAGATCTGAGGGTGACCCTGATTGGCGGGTGCAATTCGTAGAAGAGGCTTTTGATCAGTGTAATAGGAATCCTAACTTCACTTGACAGGTGTTTTTCAGTGACAAAGTTACTTTTTAGTTACAAGGAGAAGAAAATGTTTTTTACTTGTCAGATGCAAACTCCCTTTTGCATGGACCTCTTGAAAAGTGCTGGTGGTGAAAAATTGATGATTTTATGTGGGATTTGGGACAAAAATCATGGTTCCAGTGTTTATTGGCGGAACCTTGAATGGGGTGAGGTATCTTAATATGTTCCATGGTTATGTGCTTCCAACACTGATGAATCAGAGGGTGATACCCCAACCACCTTCCAATGAGACTGGGCACCTTCCCAATACGCCACTGAAGTCAGACTGTTTTTGGCTAAAACAGTTTGTAGGTCACAGGATACATAGGAGGCATTTTATCAGAAGGCCACCATGGTGCCCTGGTCTCACAGCTGGACCCACAGATCTGGTGATGTGTGCAGCATGACTGGCAATGAAGGTTTGGCACAATGGTGGTCTTATTGAGCACATACTGCAATACCGGCTTTGCCAACTGTCCCAAATTTTAACAGGTCATAACTCCTACACTAATAAAGGTTTCTCAAAACAGATTTCACATGTTTATTTCTGAGAAAGAGACAGTTCAGAATGATGGCACACATAATCCTCTCACCATCTGAAACAAGTAACTGAAATCCAGTATGGTCTCTGTCACCATAGCTGTTGTAAGTTGCACCCCAACATACAGACAACCCATAATAAATGCCCTGTAGAATACATTGCATGTATTTGTGCTATTTTTAATGTTGTATGTTTATAAATGCACCTTAATAGTAACAATTTTTGACATAGTATTTTTCATTACTTCATGTTCCAGAGGTTTGTAACATCAGATATTTATCTAAAAAGCATGAGAAACGAGAATGCTGTTACTATGAAAAGGTTACTTCCTGTCCTCATCAAATGGTACCAGACTTTGCAAGTCCAAGCATCCCACAGTACCTATGAAGATAGCGATAGGGAAGGCAAATGGTCAGCCATGGATTATTGGGAGCAATTAAGGAAGTGTGGTTCATCTGTAAAGAAGACTGCATATAGCACTCTAGTGTTACCTGCACTTTGGTACTGTTCGAGGGAATGGGATTTGCACCAGGCCAGACTGAAGTAAGACATCAAAGAAATTCAGAGGCAGGGTGCTAGATTTGTTACTGGCAGGTTTCATCAGCATGCAAGTGTTACGGGCATGCTATGGGAACTCAAATGGAAATCCCTGGAGGAAAGAAGACATGCATTTCTAAGAACATGACAGTTAAGAGAATTGGCATTTGAAGCTGAGTGCAGAACTATCCTACTGCTGCCAAAAAACATTTCATATAGGGACTATGACACAATATTTGAGTATTTAGGACAGATTTGGAGAAATATATCATTTGTTTTCCCCTCTCTCTATCTTAGACTGGAACAGAAAATGGAACTACTAGTAGTGGTATAATGTACCCTCTACGAAGCACTGTGCAGTGGCTTGTTGAGTATGTAGATGTACCTCCAGCCGTGCAGCTCAGATGGAGTTCTCAATCAATCTATGCTGTTTCTGCAGAAGTTTGAGGAATTAATCTTGCAAATCATACTCACAATTTTTTTTCTTTCAGGAAGCCAAATTTAGTATCTATATCAAGCCTACCATTGTCATTTTATTCACAACTAGATCCTGATTTACTTTCTGTGATACATTCATCCACATTCGATTTCGTTTGCAAAAGCACATAAGTGAATGTCAATGTTTTAAGCCAAACCAATTAAATGAGATTATTGCATTGGATGAACACTTGGAAATTATATTTTGACAAAATTTTTTCAGAATTTACAAATTCGGAAACTTTATCAAACTACAATAGAACATATTTTTAGCTCTACAGCAAAGTGTGTGCTGATATGAAACATCCTAGCAGGTTAAAACTGTTTGATGAATTGAGTTCTGGACCTTTGCCTTTTGAGGGCAAATATTCTATCAAAATTTAAAAGTTTTATATTTGAGAAAATTACATCAGTATTGTATTTGGTGGTCTGTGTTACATTATCAATCCACAATACTCCAATAATAAATAAGCAATATCATTTTATGAATTAATATATAAAAATCAGTTACAAGTCAAAAATATGTTGAAATACCTGCTATGCTTCGAACACAAATCCCCATTTTCAAGAAGGAAAATTATTTAAATGTTAAAGAAACTTAGTTGGCAAATATCAGCAAGGTACAAGAACACCTCCTGTTTCAATGTTCATCATCTTCCATGACTGATGACACATGGACAGATGAGTCCATGATTTATGTGATACATTTTAAAAAAATTTTGATGTTACTCACCTTATATCTCTGCAACTGAAGAATGAACAAGTTATCCCAAACAGCTGTAAAGTATTTTACATCACTTAAATAAGTAAATTACTTCACATTTACAAAAGCTGCACCCATGACTCAAAACAAGAAAAACAGTCGAAAATGACCAAAGCAGGTTATGGCAGATTCTAATCTACATTCCTTGGTATGATTCTAAAAATCTTTCACTTGACCAAAGCCCCAGCCAGAAAAGATTTGCTCCAGCTACAACACTCTCCACACCACTCAGGTGATGAAACATTGTGAAACCATTTTGAAAGCAGACCTAAAAATGGCAAATCTTTTTCTAAATGAACCCAAAGGCATTTAGGGTGCAAAACAGTTTTGTTATGCGTTACTGTACAGGTTAAACATGAGAAAGAACACAATTTGGTTTCCATGTGAATAATTTTGAAAATTGACGTTGAAACCTGTGGTAGAGTTTGGAAAGTCAAAACTCTTAATGGTAGGAGAAGGGGGAGGATAATGATTATGATAGGACCAACAGAAAAAAATGCAGGGGAAAAGTTATTAGATTCTCAGATTTTACAAGTTGGAGTAATATTTACTGTCAGCTTGTTAATATTTATCACATTATCCAGCTATGAGAAGTGCTTTGTAGGAACAATTACATCATATGATTACAAAAATGGCTCCAAGTCATAAATATACCAGTGCACCATAGACATTCCTCACTCTTGAATTTGAAAACTGTCCACCATCACATGGAAGGGAAGCCAATAAAGAGTACTCAAAACATTAACCTGTGATCCTTACAGGGGCCCCAGTGAATGGACAGAGTTGATTGTTTCCACTGTTTATGCACCCTAATGGAGAGATTTTTAAGTGCTTCAGTCCTCAAACCAAGTTTTGTAACTATGAAGTTTCAGTGTAGTTTTCTGCACTCAAATTTTCTTATTTTCTTTTGTTGCATGTAGTTTAATGTATAGTAATATGCACACACAATTCTTGTAAATTCGTTAGAAACACCAGCAATAACAATAAACTTTCAGTGACTGCAGCAGTGAATGCTAGAGTCAGCCAGAAGTACAGTTGTGAAAGGATTGCAGGTGGAATGGGTACCTATTTCATCGGACTAAAATGCATTCCACTCCAAAGATATTTGCTCAATTTCACAGTTATCCAATGACAACTGAAGTTACAATCAGCCAATGAAATCATTCTGTTATGAGTGGCATATTTTATAGATTATCCTGGCTCACAGGGTATAATCAAATATCAAATGTGTAATGTTTTGGAAAGTTTTTTGCCCAAAGTCATAACTTATGGAAAATGCATTTACCACTGACTGCAAGTGTCAGAATTGTGATGACTCTCAACACACATGAAAACACATGAGTGTACAAAGGACAGGAAAGAAAAGTAGTCAATATAATATGATGTACTGTAATGTTGTGCATGTATCATTAACAATTATCTGTTAGTTTATTTAAGAACATGCTTATGATGGATGCCATTCCTTTGTTAATATTGTGTAAGTTGCTTTGCTGCATTAAAATGCTTACCGTATATCCTGTTTCTTTGTCTAGGCCTATGGCAGGTAAAGGAACACACTTACAGCATATTTTGTTGTATTCATAATGGTTTGTACATTCACAGGAGGAAACTTTGAATGCAATCTAATTAAAAGACTGATTTATGGGGTAGTCTCTTTTCAGCCACACAAACAGATTGCCACATACCAACGTATCTTAGATTACAGGGTATGCTACAGATTATTTACTACCTCAGCCCATATTTCTGTGGGATGGTGGTGGGCACTATCACACACTAGTCATATTTTGCAGGATAAGAGAAAGGCTAAAACAGTTTTTGTAGATACTAGTAATTAACTGTTTTTTCTTTGCATGTAGCTTATTCCATAGCTTATAATCTTTGGTGATGTATTTTTTTTTTTCTTCCTCTTGGGAGTCAGTGTGGTATTGACAGTGCATCCCGCTGCCCCACCCCCCCAAGAAAAAAGGAGGAGCAAGAGAAAGTTCTTAAGTTAAAGAATCAATCTTGTGTTCTCATTATGGTGTAAAGTGTCTGTTCAGTTATGAGGTAAAGTTATATACTTTAGTTGGAGATTAAATGTGTTATCTTAAGAAAAGGATTTTTTCAGAATCAAGCAGAACTCTTAGAAATGACAATAGGCTGCACGCGTCTCTTGTGATCACCATGGATGGCAATGTGTGCTCCGCAATGTAGTGGCATTCTGCCCCCACATTTGGTATGTAGTTCTTATGGTAGAGCTTTCCATTCATCAGCATTGTCGATAATTGCAGGACAGTTGACTGTGCATGTGGATGCGCTGCAGTATGTCTCCCAAACACATCCAGCCATGCTACATGGGAATTAAAGCAGGGGAATGGGCAAGCTATCCCACTGGTCAAATATCTTCTCACACCTACAGCTCTTGCACCTGTGCTGTTAGATGCAGTCCTGCAGTGTCTTCCATAAAAATGAAGTCAGGGCCAAATGCACTCTTGGAAAGGCAGGGGTATAGAAGGAGTAGTGCCACAAAGACGTTGACCTGTAAGTGAACTGTGTTCAATGATTAGCAGGCAATATGCCCATGCAACATTATCACTGTCGATGCCCTAAAACCTCAACCACCAAATTGATCATGTTCAACAATGTTCCTGTATGCAATATGTGTGACCTCTTGGTGAGAGCACTAATGCATCTCACCAACATTGCCTGACATCATCATTTTGGTAGTCTAGTTGTCATGATGTAAGAGGCACAATGTTGCAAGGGCATACTGCCTTCAAGTCTTTGAACACAGTATACTGACCAGACAACACCACTGTGACACAGTACTTCTTCCCAATGTTTGCTTTTTCAGGAGTGCATTCGGCTGTGACTTCACCGACTGACTGCACCGAACAGTGCATGTGGAGATCTTGGAATGCAAGGATATCTGACGAATGGACTATCCTGCATGTTCCCCTGACTTAGGCCCTATCGAACATGTTGGGGAGATGCATTGCAGCATGGCCACATGCACCAATGAGCATCTAGCTATTGTTAGCTGCACTGGAGGAGGAATGGAACACTGTACACAGGAACTCTTTACCAACCTTGTGCCAAAATGGGTGCACATTGCAGATCATGCATTCTCATTCTTGATCACACCCTATTATGAACCATGTTCTGTCTTTTGTAGGCCAGAGGATGTTCATAAATCATGGCCACTTCAGTGTACTTATTTTCTTTGAATGAAAGCATCATTTCTGTTTGTCAGTTTCTCTTTCAGTTGCCTTCTGTAGAATACTGAAATAATTATTTGTATGTACAGTTTCTCTGAGGTATGTTATTTGGCTGTTACACCATGCAAAATTTGCTTTGTCCTTATAGTTTTCAAGCCTGTGTAATATGAATGTATAGGCCTATGAGCTTCCAGGAACCTTTTGCTGTTTACTGTGGCACGAAGCTATCATGTGGCATGTGTTCTACAATCTGGTGCATGTACAACATGACCACCATCGTGAGATAAGTAAATGGAGACCCATGTTCCTATTGCCATCCCCATGCTTTCAGTGACTTATTTCTCTTACTGATCCACTGCTGCTATCAATCTGCTGTAGTTGTTAACATGAGGTTGTTCTCTAGACGTTGTGTTGCATTGTAAATCAGGCACAAGGGAGGTGCCAGATTTCTTGCTGTTATTGATTTGTTAAAGATGACACTTTCCTACCAACCAGTGGATGAATGCCAGGGAAAAGCAATGTCAAAGTTAGTCTGTCACACTCCAACGTAAGCCAGCTCAAAAGAAATTTCTGGAATTCTACAAGAAAAACAGCTTCTATCAAAATTTATATTAATTCAAAGTACATGTGTCACCTTCTAGGTATTGTATAACACAGTGCTGAGTTGCTATTATTTGAAACAGTTACCACATAACTCTATTATGAACACTTCATTAATGCAATAAAATGTTAATGTTTAGTGGAGATTATTTTACATTGCGTGTGATTCCAGCACCAAACTGTGTGATTAGGCTTGTTAGGAACACTGTTAATGTTAAAAAATATTGTGTTTCATGTTATAATCATGGAATTTGTTGATAACAAAGGCAGCATCTCATGTAGAAATAAAGTAGTTTTAATTATGAAAAATTTAAATTAAAGAACATGAATGTTGTGCCAGTAGGACTGATATCTTGTTAAATTTATGTACTGTAATGTTATTGTGTACCTGGAAGAATCCTGGAGATACTAGTAGGTATCAGATAGATTATATAATGGTAAGATAGAGATTTAGGAACCAGGTTTTAAATTTAAGACATTTCCAGGGGCAGATGTGGATTCTGACCACAATATATTGGTTATGAACTGCAGATTGAAACTGCAGATTGGAACTGAAGAAACTGCAAAAATGTGGGAATTTAAGGAGATGGGAGCTGGATAAACTGAAAGAACCAGAGGTTGTAGAGAGTTTGAGGGAGAGCGTAAGGGAACAATTGACAGGAATGGGGGAAAGAAATACAGTAGAAGAAGAATGGGTAGCTGTGAGGGATGAAGTAGTGAAGGCAGCAGACGATCAAGTAGGTAAAAAGACGAAGGCTAATAGAAATCCTTGGGTAACAAAAGAAATATTGAATTTAATTGATGAAAGGAGAAAATATAAAAATGCAGTAAATGAAGCAGGCAAAAAGGAATACAAACGTCTCAAATATGAGATCGACAGGAAGTGCAAAATGGCTAAGCAGGGATGGCTAGAGGACAAATGTAAGGATGTAGAGGCTTGTCTCACTAGGGGTAAGATAGATACTGCCTACAGGAAAATTAGTGAGACCTTTGGAGAGAAAAGAACCACTTGTATGAATATCAAGAGCTCAGATGGCAACCCAGTCTTAAGCAAAGAAGGGAAGGCAGAAAGGTGGAAGGATTATATAGAGGGTTTATAAAAGGGCGATGTACTTGAGGACAATATTATGGAAATGGAAGAGGATGTAGATGAAGACGAAATGGGAGATACGATACTGCATGAAGAGTTTGACAGAGCACTGAAAAACCTGAATCGAAACAAGGCCCCGGGAATAGACAACATTCTGTTAGTACTACTGATGGCCTTGGGAGAGCGAGTCATGACAAAACTCTACCATCTGGTGAGCAAGATGTATGAGACAGGCGAAATACCCTCAGACTTCAAGAAGAATATAATAATTCTGATCCCAAAGAAAGCAGGTGTTGACAGATGTTAAAATTACCGAACTATCAGTTTAATAAGTCACAGCTGCAAAATACTAACGCGAATTCTTTACAGACGAATGGAAAATCTGGTAGAAGCGGACCTCGGGGAAGATCAGTTTGGATTCAGTAGAAATGTTGGAACACGTGAGGCAATACTAACCTTACGACTTATCTTAGAAGAAAGATTAAGAAAAGGTAAACTTACGTTTCTAGCATTTGTAGACTTAGAGAAAGCTTTTGACAATGTTAACTGGAATACTCTCTTTCAAATTCTGAAAGTGGCAGCGGTAAAATACAGGGAGCGAAAAGCTATTTTCAATTTGTACAGAAACCAGATGGCAGTTATAAGAGTCGAGGGGCATGAAAGGGAAGCAGTGGTTGGGAAAGGAGTGAGACAGGTTTGTAGCCTCTGCCCAATGTTATTCAATCTGTATATTGAGCAAGCAGTAAAGGAAACAAAAGAAAAATTCGGAGTAGGTATTAAAATTCATGGAGAAGAAGTAAAAACTTTGAGGTTCGCCGATGACATTGTAATTCTGTAAGAGACAGCAAAGGACTTGGAAGAGCAGTTGAACGGAATGGACAGTGTCTTGAAAGGAGGATATAAGATGAACATCAACAAAAGCAAAATGAGGATAATGGAATGTAGTCGAATTAAATCGGGTGATGCTGAGCAAATTAGGTTAGGAAATTAGGTTAGGAAATGAGACACTTAAAGTAGTAAAGGAGTTTTGCTATCTGGGAAGCAAAATAACTGATGATGGTCGAAGTAGGGAGGATATAAAATGTAGACTGGCAATGGCAAGGAAAGCATTTCTAAAGAAGAGAAATTTGTTAACATCGAGTATAGATTTATGTGTCAGGAAGTAGTTTCTGAAAGTATGTGTATGGAGTGTAGCCATGTATGGAAGTGAAACATGGACGATAACTAGTTTGGACAAGAAGAGAAGAGAAGCTTTCGAAATGTGGTGCTACAGAAGAATGCTGAAGATAAGGTGGGTAGATCACGTAACTAATGAGGAGGTATTGAATAGGATTGGGGAGAAGAGAAGTTTGTTGCACAACTTGACTAAAAGAAAGGATCGGTTAGTAGGACATGTTTTGAGGCACCAAGGGATCGCAAATTTAGCATTGGAGGTCAGCGTGGAGGGTAAAAATCATAGAGGGAGACCAAGAGATGAACACACTAAGCAGATTCAGAAGGATGTAATTTTCAGTAGGTACTGGGAGATGAAGAAGCTTGCACAGGATAGAGTAGCATGGAGAGCTGCATCAACCCAGTCTCAGGACTGAAGACCACAACAACAAAAATGTTATTGTATGAACAATTATCCATACAATAAATGTGATGTCTCATAAATGTTGTAAAATTAAATTTTGTTGTTGATAAAGATACATTCAAGCTGTTGGTTGACTGTTCAGTTTGTGCTAAATAAATATATCTGAATGAAGTAAGGAGGTCCATAGAGGAAGAATCATCCTACAGATGAAAATCAGGTGGTGCCTTGGTAATACTTGATTTGAGTGTTTTGGCAAATGTGTGGAATCATGTTCCTCTGATAAGATGCATCCCATGAAAACATTTTCAAAAAAACAACGATAAGCCCATTCTGTATTACAAATTGATCAGTCTTCATATGTTTTCAGTATATTGAGATATAAAACTAATAATATCATCATTCCTGATAAAGCATTAGCAACACATTATTTTTGCAAAGTGTATAATTTTTCACTATAGAACAAGTTTATGAAAGATGCACACCTTCACTTTAAAAACCCAACTACTGTTCTTATTGGTAAAGAGTATACAATACACTTTACATATTCCCATATTAAAAACCTAGATGTGAGTTCAGGAACCACACTAATGAGGAAGTTGACTTCTACTCCTGTTTACTCTAAAACTGAAATCAATACAATTTTTGAATTGGGGACTGAACAAACTACAGTGTGTTGAAAGATGAGAGTGATTAAATTAGTTAAAGCTAGGAATTTGGAATAAAAAAGATAGTTAAAAAGTGAAGGAGTATTAGGAGCCTGAATCTGTGTGTGTTACACTCAGTTGTGCAGTTCAGTGCTATGATACTGTGGCATAATTGGTCGGTGGAGTGCCGAGTACAGTAACACAGGATAATGCTGTGTCAACAGCCAGTTCACCATACAGGAGAAGACATGACAAGAAGCAGCTCACTGCAAGCCAGGGCACCAACATCGAGGCAGTAATTGGATCAGATAGGCCAGCTGAGCAACACCAGAATATTCCCCTGACCTACTGGGAAAGAAAAACAGCAGACCAGCAAGAAAGCCACATTTAAGGACCGGCAGCCCGCTCATCACCATCATCTGTCTTGAGATGTTTGAGTGACACAGAGCCGTGTTACTTACCACCACCACCACCAGTTCAGAGTTGTAACTGCAATCACAATCATTGTAATAGTCACTGTCATAATGCACGTAGTTTCCCAGGAGCTGCCAGAGTGACTCCACTGCCATAACTATCCAGCCTTAATTATCTTAGGACACTGTCTTTGGAGCCATTGCTTGGGGTGCTTTGTGATAATGCACTGTCGGCATTATCCTGGATGCTGCTGGCTAGAACACCATGACTGGGGCAGGGCCAGGGACGCTGGCCCATTCACACCAGAGTGTCGGTGCTGGGGATGTCTGCTGAGACAGGGCACTGATCTGTCCTGCCACACCCCCCAGTTGCCAGCATGACTGAGTCCCACAGTGAGTTGTTCCAGCTGCAGCAAAATGTCCTGGAAGGCTGGAGTGCCACTGGCAACGCAGCAGATTCAAGTTATGCCAATGCAATTACAGATGCAGCAGCTGGCGCGTTTGTGAACATCCACCTGTCACCTCTATCACCACCAAAAATATTACGAATGGAAGCAACCCTCGCCTAGAGTGCCCACAACCAATATATTGCTGTTTATTAATAAATGTTGCTATTTTGACACCAGGAGACATCCATGGACACATTCCCATCATCTTCCTCACACCCATCAGAAAAACCAGCAGTGGAGTTCAGTGCCCAATTACACTAGTATGGATGTGGCCATTGACAAAGCACATTACACTAAGTATCTAATAAACATATGTCTTGGAACTGCTGTGAGCATTTGCTACACAAGGAATGTTAGTTTTTGTCAAACTATACTGAAAATATTGCATCTAGGAATTACTGTAACTTCAGACAGTGATTGCATTTGCTACTGTGGTACTGTGTCATAGGAGAGAGGGGTAGGCTGGTTGATGAGCAAATTTACTTGCATAGAAGCATTTGATGTGCATAGTATTTTCTGGTGGTAATAAATATGGAAAAAAGTCATGTTAGTATAAAACTGTATAGTGTACATCATTTGCACAATATCTGTAAATCAGTTTACAGCTTTTCTACAAGACTGATCAAGAGTCAGAGGGCTTAACAGATAATGCAGGTATGCACTAGTCATACCTGTGGAACACTTGGGGGTACCTAAATCAGCATAATCCACATATCAGTTCCTAGTAGGGAAACAATCAGTGATTTAAAAAAAAAACTGTTAGGGATGCAGATGTGGAAGGAGCTATATGTAAGCACAACTCTGAAACATGCACAGAAATTTATAACACACTATGTACAAAGGAACATACTGTTGGGATAAGATGAATGCAACTCTATACAATGGTGTAGAAGAAACTGGATATGCAAGACATTTTCCCCATGCTTTATTCTCCTGGAAACATCATTCACCTTCCTAAGTCTAACAACTGTGGCTTGTGTGTGTGTGTGTGTGTGTGTGTGTGTGTGTGTGTGTGTGTGTGTGTGTCATTTTTTTGTTGTGCATATGGAGGCACCAAGTAACATATCTTGAACATGTTTGCATGGACTGAGGTTTGACAAGCAATGAGAACTTCTATACAATTAATGTAGGTAGTTCACATACTTTGAAATTGTGTGGGTTGGCAACTGCAGATTTACTTTGTGAGAAATAGCATATAATGAATGGCCTGTCTTATTGTAGACATAACCAACAAGCATCTTTCATGGTATGATGATTTTCTGAAACTGGACATTATTGAGACACATCTGTCTGTTTAGACTATTCACTCCTAGCAGTTTTCACGCACAGTACCTACGTAACACATCAATTTGTCATCTGCATTAGAAGGATTTTACTTAGCCTATACTGCTACAAAATTTGAACAATACACTTATTTGTAATTCTTTCCAAGTATAATAATTTAAAAAATGCTTAAAAATCCTTCTCAGACATTTCTGAGATTGAACATACAGTAATTTCAAGCCAAAAATTTATAAACTACGAGCTTTCGCTTATGGAAGAAATTGTCTGACAATCTCAACATGTAATTCACAGCCAACTATGTTTAGAGAAAATAACGACATCAGATTTAGGTAACAGAATGTTACAAAAGTACTTTTGCAATTAGAGCTACATAATGAGCTCAGATTATCTGCATTATTTGCCACCAGATAATGTCCCCACAACACAGACATATTACAAAACTGTACACTGCAATGTGTAAAAGTTTCCATTTAAGTAGCAGGGTACTTTTGAAAGAATAATATGACCATACTAAAAATCACATGTGGCATGAGATCATTCTTTGTAGTCTAAAAAGGCACATCAAGCTTTTGGAATTTGGTAGGGGTCAATTGTTATTTCTAAAGCATTTTTTAAATTGCGGGATCCTCAGCCACTGTGAAACTGTGTGTCATCAGTTTCTGACTTTCGCTAATCACAGGTCACACATTATACCAAGCTTTCTATTTCAACTGACAAGACAACTGTACATTACATGATATTTCTAGGGGAGCCACGTGGGATCAACCAAATTTAACAGTGAAGGGCTAATTCCAACTGCAAGATTTCACACAGTTGTAGGCTTACACCTTCTGACACATATTAATCATCTTCATTTTGGATTCCCTGGGGATTTTTGTCCTACATATGAATCGGACTTCAAGTGGTCCCTCACTTCCACCATAAAATACTGACACCTCGATTATTTGAAAGCAGTTATCATCCTTGTGTCTCCTCTACCTGCACTAGCCACCAACACAATTGTGCAACCATTTACCAATTACAATAACATGACAACAACAAAAACTGAAGACAGGCAGTGACTCATCTGTGGGTAACTGATGTGTTGTGCACAGGCACACACAAAGATTTGATGTCCCAAGATTTTTAGCTACAGATATTTTTGTAGCATGTGTGTTCTAGTGGAGATTTACACGTGCACACCGAGATAGAAACATGAAGCTACCTGTTTTATGTGGCATGAGCAGGAACAGAATCACAGGTTGCAAGAAGGCAGCACAAAATCATTGAAGCTGACTGTGCCCAAGTACTGTAACAATGGAAAATGGTACTGAAATGCAGGAGGATCTGCAGTGAATTGACGCATGGTGCAGGGTATGGCAATTCAGTCTCAATGTAGACAACTTTAATGAGCTACGAATACATTTAGCTACAAAATAGCAGGTCAGCAAGTGGAAGCAGTTAATTCCATAAATTATCTGGGAGTACGCATTAGGAGTGATTTAAAATGGAATGATCATATAAAGTTGATCGTTGGTAAAGCAGATGCCAGACTGAGATTCATTGGAAGAATCGTAAGGAAATGCAATCTGAAAACAAAGGTAGTAGGTTACTTGTTCGCCCACTGCTTGAATACTGCTCAGCTGTGTGGGATCCGTACCAGATAGGGTTGATAGAAGAGATAGAGAAGATCCAACGGAGAGCAGTGCGCTTTGTTACAGGATCATTTAGTAATCGCAAAAGCGTTATGGAGATGATAGATAAACTCCAGTGGAAGACTCTGCAGGAGAGATGCTCAGTAGCTCGGTACGGGCTTTTTTTTAAAGTTTCGAGAACATACCTTCACTGAAGAGTCAAGCAGTATATTGCTCCCTCCTACGTATATCTTGCAAAGAGACCATGAGTATAAAATCAGAGAGATCAGAGCCCACACAGAAGCATACCGACAATCCTTCTCTCCACGAACAATACGAGACTGGAATAGAAGCGAGAACCGATAGAGGTACTCAAGGTACCCTCCGCCACACACCGTCAGGTGGCTTGCGGAGTATGGATGTAGATGGATGTAGATGTAGATGTAGATGTAGAAATTAATCTTTCTTTTTCTTACATCAAACCTCATAATAGATATCTGTAGGTGTGATCCATAAAAAACAACAATCTACACACTTCAAAAGATTCAGGCGGTCCTAAAGAAGGTAACACATAAGAGCAGAAGTAAAGTTATCTGGAGCAGAATGGCACTGAATGTGGAACAGTTATTATAGACTTACTGATTGTACTTTGTGACATGTAATTAATACACTGACTGCTTAGAAGCTGCTGCCTTCACTTAGTTACAACTGCAGGACACTCTTGGGCCTAAAGCGGGAAACCTCACTAATCTAAACTCTTACAGCCCTGAACTGCTATCCTTTACAGAAACATCATCTTTCGTACACCATAGTCAAGGTTAGAGATTTTGTTAGTGGTCAGATTTATATGGAAGCCCGAAACACAGCGGTGTTTATACATGATAGCACTGCTACTGAAATGCCCCACAACTCTAACAAGGAAACACAAAATTACAGTAGTAACTCCTTTGTTGCCATAGTGCTATATCAAATCTTTATAAATGTTTTGCTACATCAAAACATAGCATTCCCCATCATTTATGCTGACATCCACACATTTTCGCCATTTAATGTAGTGTCCACGTATATTTTTATGTTTTTTGCAAGTGTCCATATTATTTTAGTATTGGGAATTAGGATCTTTTGATTTTCGCTATCATCTGATAAACTACTTATACGTTTTTCACTTCAGCTATTGAATTACATCAACATGGACTAATGTGGATGAATCTATCAAATCTTTGTTTGATAGAAATACTAAAATTTATGATGAAGTGTTTTGACCACTTTTCATATATAAAAAAGAAATCGTGGCCACTTACGATAGAAAATGTCAACAAAGCCATGAAAGTTTTGAATCTCGTATCATATAGTTTGTCCCAAGTCTGACTAGTAGCTGGCTGCTCTAAATTTTTTGTCTGTGATATTACTGAGCTGCAAGCTTACCTGGCTACCATATCTAAGACCTGAATTATGATTCCTCATCTGAAATTTCAAATGCATTCATGTAGGTTGTGGGAAACAGAACATGCTACTGTGTCCTCATTCCACAATCTTGCCTGCCATCCCATCTTTATTATGTATATGTACTACCTGTACCTACTAGACCTCTATACTAAAATACATTTTTCTAGATAATAAACTATAACTTTTCGTTGCTGATCTCTTCAGTTCACCAGGCACACTAGAGATCTGTGTCCAAGTGAATCTGGCAGCCCACGTCTCACTCCAGCTGACTTACAACCTGTGTTCAGCTTTTTGTGGCAGCACAGTGCTCCTAAACTTTAGCTTCATATGAGTGCCTGTGCATATAGTGGGTGATTTGAATGTGCACAGCAGCAGAGGACCGTAACTGGAAAGCAAACTCTTGAGCATGAGGTAATGTCACCTAAATCTCTTCTTCCACCCAGACTGGGTGGAGCTCACCTTCAGAGCCACAGTTTGGAGGTTTCACATTTTGACAGAGTAGATGTTTGTGGATAATCCATTTTACTCTCTTTTACAGGTAAGGAAAATAGCAATAGCCATTGATTTTCTCAGCACATTTAACCACTTCAGGATCCCCAGTGCTTAATGGATGTACAAGATTAGGTTCTCCAGGCTGTCCTCTGGAATGCAATTACACCAGTTATACTGGGTAAAACAACAACAAAATAATACATTATTGTGAAGCACATAGTATCTAACTAGTGTCTTAGGTGGGTCAAGTGCAGATTGTATTCTGATTTCTCTCCACCTAGGATTCCTGTCTTGGAGATGACACACATTGCTGCTGACATGAAACACAGACAATAAGTGTTATCATGCACCAGAAAGACATTATATTTAGAACTTCATCCCTCAGAGCAAAAGTTACTGGATATTTCTTCAGGTAAACATGGTAATGTGTCAGTTACTACATTGTTCTGTTCCATGACAAACTATTTTTAAATTGTATTACTGAAGTGAACCACTTCTGCATACACTAATTTGCAACTGAGAAGAAAGCTTAAAGGTTGGCAACCACAATATACTTTGGTGTAATTATCAACAAAATAGTGGTGCAATTTCCTGAAAGGGTAAATAATTGTGACAACTTCATATTCAATGGCTGTGTAGGCCCATTAGGAAAGGGTAGTGTACAGACACTTCATCTACCATCTAAACCCCTAATTTGGAAGAGAGAAGCTCCCAACCTGGTAAATGAAGCATCAGTTGACAAGCAAAAATCCCGGGACATTCATATGGTACACCAACTGTTTATTTGCTAGTGCATCTTTGATCTTATTAAAAGCAGACTGGATTACTTCAGACCCAATCTAAGGGATCAGTCTGCGTACAAAATTTTGTAATTGTTCTGCATATAAAAACTGGTTTGGAACAAAATGACAATGTTCATTGGCTAAATCTGAAGATACTTTTAACTGCACCTGTTTGGTATACTGGGAAGTTATGAACTCTTTGTATTTTTGTTTTGTCAATTACGATATATTGAGGCATAATAATGTGCCAGAAGAAATTTATTCATTCTCTCTCTCTCTCTCTCTCTCTCATATATATATATATATATATATATATATATATATATATATATATATATATATATATATATATATATATATATATATATATATATATATATATCTGTCTCTCTCTGTCTCTCTCTGTCTAGAATTTTTTTTTTTTTTTTTTCATATTGCCTTTAACATCATATTGCTGAAAGTATTCTAAAACATTCTCTACCAATGACATGTGCACTTCCAAAATTTGTGTGGCATTCATCAAATCACCCACATATAAAGTAATTCTTTGTAGTAATTCTGGGCCTAACACATCATGTAATGTTATTATAAACACACCAACACTCATGTTTAGAGTAACTGATGTCATTCTAAACGGGTAGGTATGACATGCAGAAATAAAAGCAGTGTACATTACAGGAGCTCTGTTTAGACTTATCTGTCGATACGACATACTCAAATTGATGGAAACGAGGTACTTGATCCTTGGCTCCACTGTACTTGTTGAACTAAATTTTCTGCTCAGATTCTCACACGATTATTATTTTATTAATTGCCCTCATGTCCAATACCAGCCTAGTGCTTCTCCTAGTCTTACCTACAGCCAACAGGGGGTTGCAGTGCTGTCTTTTTGATGGCTTCCAATCCATCATTGAATGGTTCATGTGGTAGAATGTTGTCTCAATGACATAGTCTACTTTATGCTCAAAATCTCTCATTTATGCACAGTATGGAACACTGCTAGGGAATGAAATTCTCATTTTCATCTTTTAGTTGACTGCAAAGAATTTTGTGATAGACACTCAGAGTTGCACAATAGTTTTTACAAAAATTGCATGAGAACAATGATATAGTAGTCCTCTCCTGTAGCAAATGCCAGAAGCAGTGAACTAAAAAAAAATGTGTTAACAGATGTAACAGTATGCAATGTCTGATCTCTGGTGTCTCAGATCATGTAAAATATTGTTGTATGGATGATGTAATATGTGCTGCAATCCATCAAGACATATTTGGATTTTCCAGTAGTAAATATGAAGGTACGAGTGATTAATGGAGACTGGATATAAGTATGGAGTGTGGGTGCCTTTAAAGAAGCACTATAACATTACAGATTAGGTATCTGAATGAAGATTGTTAATTGGAAGCCATATGGAAATTCACAAGAAGAAAGAAGCAGCTTTGGATTGCATCTTATCTGATAAATACCAATAGCATTGGGCAAGCTACAATTAAGCAACTTTTGCATCCCCCCAAAAATAATTTTTGGTACTAGTCAACTTGTACTTACCCAGCACTGCATTGTAACATATGTGTCACACCACTTGTATTTGGTTACATGAGTAATGAACCTAAGAAGTAAAATGAAAGGGTCACAGCCCACAGAATCTTTAATGCCATGCGTTTGCAATGTAATCACAGTGTCACACCACAACACTCCCAGCAATGTCTGATGTTCCAGTTGTTAGCAAGACTTTCTGCTGGAATAGCCCTACCTAACTAAGCTAGATTCTCCTCTCTGGAGGGTACCTGTCTACATACAGACAGGTTAGTGTATGTAACGGACACAGGTCTCCACTCTGCAGCACCAGAAATACAACCTGGAGCCTGAACTCCCATGCTGCAGTCACTACAGACCCTTCTGTTAGCAGAGCTACCATAGCTCCAGGTCACATAGCAATACAAGGGATATACAGTGCACTGTGCAGTCCAAATGGAAAAAGCCTGTCAGTAGGAAGACAAAGAGTTAATGATTATCGAGTTTTCCCAGTTACTGTAGCACAGTGCCTGAAATATAGGCCATGTCTTTTAGTTACAGACCCTGCTTCATATGAAAACAGAGGTCTACTACTGAAGGAGAGCTTTTGTGCCTAACCATTGCTTCCTATAGCTGGGGCATCTTTCAAGGTTGTAAAAGTTGTGCAGTAATCTTGCATGCATTAAGTGTTGTGGGCACCCTTTAACTGTCTGAAACTCCTTGGGTCTTTCTTGCCAAGTAAAAGCAATACCATCATGACAATTATAGGAAATGCAGCTCCTTCTGGCAAGAGATAGCTAATTACAATATCAGACAATTAACGTTAACAGGTGACACATCTTGCCGATCTTCACTCATACCTCACATTCACTGGAGGGTAGCAAGTTTCCATGTGATGTGCACAACTAGTCTGGAGTAGTTATCTATGGAGTTCGTGGGGAAATCTTCATTGTTGCACAGTTTCTGATAACCATTTTTTTTTTTTTTTTTTTTTTTTTGTGGTTTTAGGGCGCACAACTTCAATGGTCATTAGCGCCCTGACTACTCTAAGAATGCACCGCGAGGCACAAGTTGACCACAACAACTAAAAGGGAAAACACAATAAAAGACAGACTGACAGGCATAGGATTAAAAAACAGCATCATCAAATGTCCTTAGCGAGGTGTGTCAATTGATAAAACGAAGAACACGAGCAGCTGCTCGTGGGTCATCCGCTAAAATGGCATCGAAAGTATTTGGCAGGTTAAGATCGAGGCGCAGTGTGTTAAGATCTGGACAGGACATTAAAATGTGTCTAACCGTCAGCAAGTGCCCACATGGGCAGAACGGCGCCGGCGCAGCCGTCAGCAGATGGCGATGGCTGAACCGGCAGTGTCCAATTCTTAACCGGGCTAAAACGACCTCCTCCCGCCGAGAAGGGCATGAGGAGGACGTCCAAGCCACAGGAAGAGGTTTTAAGGCCCAAAGCTTGTTGTCGGTAAGTGCAGCCCAATCGGCATGCCACAGAGATAAGATGCGCCGACAAATCACACTGCGAAAATCGGACGAAGGGACGCAACAAGAAGCTGTTCGAGGCTGGAGGACCGCAGCCTTGGCCGCGGCATCTGCAGCTTCATTCCCAGGGATACCGACATGGCCCGGAACCCACATAAAGCTAACTGGAGAACCGACGTCCACCAGCTGCTGAAGCTAGCGTTGGATCCGGTGTACGAAAGGGTGAACCGGGTACGGATCACTGAGGCTCTGGATGGCGCTCACGGAATCTGAGCAGATGACATAAGCAGAATGTCGGTGGCGGCAGATGTAAAGAACAGCCTGGTAGAGGGCAAAGAGCTCAGCTGTGAAGATCGAACAATGGCCATGGAGCCGGTATTTGAAACTTTGTGCCTCGACAATAAAGGAACACCCGACCCCGTCATTGGTCTTAGAGCCATCTGTATAAATGAAAGTCATGTCGATGAACTTCGAACGAAGTTCCAAAAAACGGGAGTGGTAGACCGAACCGGGGGTGACCTCTTTTGGGAGCGAGCTGAGGTCAAGGTGAACGCGGACCTGAGCCTGGAGCCAAGGTGGCGTGCAGCTCTCGCCCACTCGAAAGGTTGCAGGGAGGGAAAAAGTAAGGTGTTGAAGGAGGCGACGAAAGCGAACTCCAGGGGGTAGCAGGGCAGAGACATACAACCCGTATTGACGGTCAAGAGAGTCGTCAAAAAAGGAACGATAAGACGGATGGTCGGGCATTGACAGTAGCCGACAGGCATACCGACAAAGCAGTATATCGCGCCGGTAGGTGAGTGGCAATTCGCCAGTGTCAGCATGAAGACTCTCTATGGGACTGGTATAAAATGCTCCGATCGCAAGTCGTAAACCCCGATGTTGTATGGAGTTGAGGCGGCGTAAGATGGATGGCCGTCCAGAGGAGTATACGAAGCTGTGATCATCATATGACATTGAGCAGTATTTGTATATTTTCAGTGATGAGGATTTCATAATCATGGAAATGAGCTAATTCTCTTGGTGATTTATTCACTGACCTGATGTGGCACTGGACAAATACACAACATGACATTGAACCACTTCTGCACCTGCAAAGGTCTAAAAAATCCTCTAGTTCATACACCCCAAGAAATCAGCATTTTGGAACTAAGTATGTTGATTGCGGTGTTAAGAATATCTCACATGAAAGAACCTAGTGGCAGTCTTTTATATGCAAGTATTAGGTGAACAGAGTGTCTTTGGAATTCATACATCAAGAGATTTCATACACAACTAAAGCATTTGGCACAACACTATGATGTGTATTGTATCTGTATGTAAGCTCTCAGGAGCTATGTACAATGTAATATAAAACTATGTTCATATGTGATCTTGCTTTCGTGTCCAGCATTACTATATCATTATTACTCATAACCAGGCTCCAGCCAGAACATAACGTCAGCCAAGAGGTTCACCTGGCCAGCATCTTCAGGTGATTAATCCGGCACACTAACTCGTTCAAACAGAAATTAAACCAAATGGCAACTCCTTTGTACACTATCTAGGTCTACTACCTTTACACCACTCTAACTGTCCACCAGTGCTAAGCGTGACAGTGCACCGGCAGTGAAAACTTGCAGAAATCGAATACCAAACACTTATTAAAAAACAAACAGAACAGGATACCCCTGTAATTCTGTTTATAATGGACATAAGGGGTATCACTTAAGAGAGATCTGAAACCCTGTTTTGTTTGACATTAAAACCTACTGTCTTTGTTTTGGGCATCAATTTTTAGCAAATTCAAGTTCTCACAGCTTTAAGTATCTTTTCCTCAGGAACTATTTGCATTACAGAGTGAACTGGGTGGTGTTTTACTTGTGACAATTGAAGAGAGCAGTTTTTCTCACTTTCCTTAGGAAAGTGAATAAGGAAGTGAATGGAAGGTTTAATCAGATTTTGTCATCTTTTTTGGTGCAATGATTACAAATTTTAAGAATGTCCTATTTACTTAACTGCTTATCATGTTTTGTTTACTTCGCAACAATTTTTCTGTTCTCACCCACAAACTGTGTTTGAGTAACTGAGAATGAAAGTGATCTCAGCTTGTAGAATAGTGGTTTTCAGTAAACATCACACTCTCTATTCCAAAAGTTTGAGCCATGCACATTATAATTAGTATGAATGATTGTATGAATGTAACATGCAATTGTACACAGCTTGAAACAAAATGGAGAGAAAGTGAATTTCGGCGTTTTCAAAATGGGCATCTTCACTAGCCTGTGTCATTAATTTATAACATGGAAGTAATATCACATGTGACGGTGAATTTTGGGTTCAAGTTTAGTAAACCCAAAGAAATCACTTTCCAGTCAGATCACTATTCTCTGGAAGACAAGAAAAAAAGGAAAAAGCCAGTGAGCGCAGAAGTTATGTCACAACACACATTCACTTTTCTCAGTAATCACATCCCTCCACGACTGATGCAGCAGTGAAAAACACGCCTTTCCAGAAGCTCTGAATTCGGCAAATGAGAAGTTGCAGGATTTACTAGTGGGCCAACTCAAGTCAATACAAATATTCCAGGTGTCTTTCAATCAGATTGACAAATTTGATGAGCTGCTCACTGAATTACAACAACCACTATAAACTATTAACAATGATGCAGATGATGATTTAGAGTTATTGCATACTGCAAATAGGAATTAATTTCTCTCCCTACAGTAGACAGATTGAGGTAACTTCTAAACTTTGCACACAAGCAGACAATTCAATTCATATCCAGGAAAGGAGAATCTGAAGGTTTGTTGAACGGAAAATATAAACATGAACATTTGAAAGCTGAATGTAGAGCAATATTGAAAATAATAAAATACTACAATCTAAGAAGTTAGTGTAACATCCTTACACCTCTCACTGAAAGTTCTTCATCTGACCACCCTATGTTAGTGTGCTGAGTATGTAAGATAGCACTGGGCTCCAAATGTCAAATACATCCAACTGTGGGATGTAGTGTACTGTATCACATTGATCTTTAGCCGCATGTATACCATTATTGAGACACAGTGCAGTTGCAACTGTGTAGAAGTGCAGAATCCAAAATGAGAGGATTATTTTAATACCAGTAATGGTAGACTTGGCATTCAGAATAAATATTACTGTACTAACAAAGACCTGTTGGAGCATTAAAAAAAAAAAAAAAAAATAATCACTGCCCCTGGAATTAGTCAGTTTTTAGTTTTGTTATTCCACATAATGACTGACCAACTCTGAAAATTTAAAATGCCCTCATAATCTGAAACTGCACATTAGGAAATATATTATAAGTTTAAAACAGAAAGAAACAAGTATTAGATTTAGGCACTGTGAACTTGTCTTTAAGAAGTGTAACTGACAGCATGCTGCTACCTGGGGTCTGTTTATCCAGTATTTGAGAATGTGACCTCTTAATGGAATCCAATTAACTTTTAGAACATAAGTGGAAAAAGTTTAGGTAAGGTTTGTTATTGTACTTGAAGTCAAATATTTAACACACTAACTCACTGTGAAGTAATCAAACTCATTTTAAAGTAATTGGACTATTAAAGTTGCTTCACACACGGGAGTTTGATTGTTTAATGGATCTGTAATTTACTGGTACATTTGTACCTTGTCATCCATGTGCTACAAAATTTCCACAAGTAAATTAGACACGTTTGGAAATCCACTGCATTAACCTGTTTGTATTCAACATATCTACATGATAACCATGCAAGCATGTTATAAATTTCTAAGAAACTGTTGTCATGATATGTCTATAAAGTTGTTTGTTCATAACAACAACATTTGTCAATATAATAGAAATAGTAACGTTAAGTAAGCATTAATCAAGTCAATATTCTGTCATTCATAGGTATTTATTTTTTAATTATTGTACAACAAGTTTCAGAGCTACATCTCCATTTTCACTGACTGTGTGAATGTAATGAGCATTACATTTGTTTCAATTTTTCACCTTACATCTAATGATACAATTGTATAGTTAACTTCCTTCAATTTAACATCAGCTGGGATGATGGCAGAGTGCAAAAGAGATGGAGAATTATGTCTACTAACATTACATACATCAGACCACAGAACTTCCTCTGTCTTGTGCATTGTTGAAATAGTTCCACATTTAGACTTACATTCTGAAACTATTTTTGAGATGTCTATGACTATACTACATACTAATAATACATATTTAACCAATATTACAGTGATGTGATGTAGATTATAATCGATTTACAATTATTTCCATTCACATAATTGAAGAAATAAAATATGACATTAAAAGATTATTTGGAGAACTATACACTAGCCATTTTAGTTTATGTACTAACACACTGAGCATAAATTTTACATTCTAATTTAAATACAGAGTGACTTTATACTCAGTGCTGTTTGCTATTTGCTGCTTCTATTGCTATATGAGCAACAGAGCAGGTCGAGGGGAAGGGGGTTTGGAGAGGGGGAAAAGTGTGTCTCACTGACATAAGAGCTGCTGATCATTAAACAGGCACTGTCATTACCACATCCTGTTGAGGTGCGGGCTGCTGCTTGCATCTTGACTATATTTCTTTTCAGCTGGCTGCTTTCTGATTAGGTGTAAGTAATAGTCCAATGGTACTAAATATTACTATCAGCTGAAAACTCATCAGAATACCTTGATGTGCCACATCTACTACAGTGAAATGTGCCAGAGAATATACTACCTGTAGTTTGGGACTAACTGCCATTTACAACCTCAGCATCTATAATGCTGATGGCCATCAGGGAAGGTGAGACTTGTACAGTACCGGTGAAGCATGTTGTTGGCCAGGTAGTCCTCTTGAATTGCCAATTCCACCAAGGCTGTTGCCCTACATGCAGTTGATGTCCTTTGCCCCAAGTGAAGTACTGCAGGTCCACATCTGGCTGGAACTCTTCATATGATGGCAAAGATGGAGAATGATCATAAGCAACAAACAGTCACTGTCTTCATAGTAATAGTCACGGACAGTAGGAACAGTGCACACATCCGTGAGCTCCAGGACAGAGACCTTCAGACATCATACTACTTGAGAGGCCATGCACTGAAGAGAGACTGCCTTGGGAAGAAGTAACTTTTGGCAGTGTTCCATCACAGCATAGTGTAATCATTTTCAGATCTGGCAGCCACAATTATGTTCTTCATCTGCTGCACAATGTCATTGGTATTACAGAACCGGAGTCTGCTCTGTCTCATCTGTATTTATTCAGTAACCATCGAGTTCACCTCATTGATATACACCACTCCAGTATTGTCCATGTAGTAGTGGCAGAAATGTGAGATTATGTGTTTCCAAAACACCTCATAACGCCTTTCAGTGGAATCACAACCAAACCCAGCAACCCTTCTTCCAAGGGTGCTTCCTTATTCAGTAGGCTCATGTTTCCATACCACTTACTTCATGCAAAGAACATCTCCAACTGTGGTCACATTTTGTTACAAAACCAGAGCTTAATCAGAGTGATATCATACGAACACTGCTCTCTACACATCCACAATAACCCTTTCCGACCTCACCGCCTCTTACTTCGCATTCGTATTTGAGGATGATTATTTTCAGGTGTGTGGGGACATCTACATGGGTATGTTACCAGCCTTAAACAAATAACCTGCAGCTTGGAGGACCAGGCTTAGTATTATGTGATTGCTCTACAAGGAATGCTGGCTTCACAACACCTGAGCATGCCCTCCTCCCCCCTTCCACATAATGATTAGAGAAAGAATATGAAAGACACCGCCCGGCTTCACAACCTAATACCATTGGGGTCGAAAAATCAAGAGTTGGCCAAGGGAGGCTGACAGGAAAGGTGATAGTAGTGTGATAAATAAGTGGAATCAATGTCAGAATTAGGTAACAGCTTAGTCAGTCATGTGGTGGCATTTTCAAAGACTGTCAGAGAGTGCCTGATGAAAAAGGAGCATTGTTGTATGAAGGACAGAGTATTTCCATGGATTGTGAAATTTTGTACATGATAGTTGCAGTCTAACTACAATTTTATATCAGTGCACAGAAAAGGAATCAAGTTGTTACTTATACAGTAATGACACTGTTACTGAATAAATATAACTTTTAGAACAAAACCATTACAGACACTTCTTACAGGTTATCTTTTATTGCACATGGGAGGTTGTGTACATCTACACAACAAAAGCTACATTCAGGCTACAACTTAGCTATCAGTACCAGCTCTCTGAGTCAAATAATTAGCTGTTATTCTTGAAACAAAGTTACTTCATCCCATCATAATATAAACAGTAAGTTATTTCTAACAAGCAAATTGTGCGACAATTTTTGTCTCTACCATTTAACAAAGCATGCCCAATACAGATACATTTTTACAACAGTCTTCATTACAGTGCTTGAAAAAGTTACATTAACTTAAGAATTTCAGTAAGATTAATATGAAATATTTGCTTCCTTTAAAGGAGAGCAAATTCCAATGACATTAATCGTACAAATGACAGTGACACCAAACTTATGCATTACAAATATCAAAGAGTTTCTCTTTCACAGTCAGTACTCCAAGTGTTATTGAAAAGTAAATAAATATGAAAAATTATCTAATTTTACACAAACTCTTCAGCACACTGTCAGACTGCAACAGTATTAACATACAAATTTCACACAAGGAAATTTATGTATCAAATGAAAAATTTAACTGCAAAATCTAAAGATTCTGTAACAGTTACTTCCACAATCAGGAGAGGGTGGTATGTCTGGAGAAGTTAAGAAATGAGGAGGAACTCAATCCAAGCCCACAATCTGAGTCACCCCTTGAGGAGATGGTGAGCATACAAAATGATCAGATGGTAGACAAAGATACTTTTGTGTTTAAGTCTTCACACAAAGACATTCATGTGCACTTAGAGTCTCCCTAAAATTGTTAGATAACTATTGTCTTTGAGAAATGCATGACACTGCTGCTTCCTGAAACTTATAACACCTGCGTTCTGTCATTGACCATCCTCACAGTTCCATATAATTGACAAAACTGAAAATAAAGCAATGTAACAATGAAATAGTGTATTATAGTTGAAGTGTACTTTTAATATTTGCAGAAAAATATTTTGTCAATTGTCATACATTTCTCCACATAGGAAAAAAAAATTGTCCCAATCAAAATGTAAGGAATGCAAACATACATATCCAGTGCTTCAGACTATACACTGTCTGTCAGGTACACATGTTTCATTTAAGAAGCCAACAAGGTAATACAAAGTAGATCATACAGATAAAGGGCATATATGTGGATAGTGTAGAGTGACAGTAAATGAAAATTTTCAATGTATGTACTTCAAAATTTTTAAACTATTTACCCCATGATCAAACTGTATGTTCAGAGTGCATATGCTGTATGTGTATATGCCACACAAGTATAATAAAAGAAACAGTGCACAAACCGCAATTTAAGTAAATGGCATACGTATCAAATGTCATGAGGAGTTTCATTATTAAGCCTACTTGAGTTCAATTTAATGAAATCATCAAGAAATATAGTAACACATTTATGTACTATATTTCTGAAGTTTATAACACTAAGACGGGATTGGAATACATGAGTGATTAAATAATCATATTAAATAATGTATCATCTGGAAGTATATAGAAAATCACATTGAATAGCAAGACAACACATCAAAATAACCTGAGAGCTTCATAATGTAATCACACACATGGTTTACTACTTTACTTAAGGGGCAGGGAGATCAATATGAATATATCACTGGCACTCTAGGTACCTGCATGTTATTTTTCCACATGCACAAAAACTAAAAGGAAATGGAAATATTCACAATTCAAGCATAATCATGGAAACAAAACATTTAGAGCAAAATACAGTACATAATGCCCACCAATTGATGAGGAAGTACTCATAGAGAGTGAAGGATTGGGAAAGCTTTGAAAGCACTAGAGGAGTAATATGTTTTTCTGTACTTATACATCACGTTCAGATTACACTGAACCCATCATTACAATTATTAACACAAATCTACACTCAAACCACAATGTTGAGTTCAAATGGTTCAAATGGCTCTGAGCACTATGGGACTTAACAGCTATGGTCATCAGTCCCCTAGAACTTAGAACTACTTAAACCTAACTAACCTAAGGACAGCACACAACACCCAGCCATCACGAGGCAGAGAAAATCCCTGACCCCACCGGGAATCGAACCCGGGAACCCGGGCGTAGGAAGCGAGAACGCTACCGCACGACCACGAGATGCGGGCACAATGTTGAGTAATTAAGTAAAAACTGTCATGTGATATAACAAAAGAACAGGAGTCCTAACACTACATGACTGTGTAAAGATAGAACAAACGTTTATACTGTATACAATAAAAGCCATGAGTGGTCAGAAGTCTGAAATTCACAAAATCAGGAATGTAATCTAATTTTGTTGGCCCTTGTTAACTTCAAAGGCATATGATGGGATTAGAAGACAAGCAATATGGTGGCCAAAGTGTGTGCTAAAACATAGCTTAAATTGGTAATGTAATTCTCAAGGGACTAAATGTATTACAACTCAAGTGCATATTTAAAATACATTGAAAGGAGGCAAAATATAAACCACAGAAAAACCCTCCATCTGGAGAAGCAGTAATAGCAAATCAACATTGAACAGTGAACCTATGATATCTTAAGGAACCAAACACTCAAGTTTTTAAATTATTTGTAAAGCAATCAGATGTTTGCAGCAGTTTAAATGTGTTAAATATCTGAATCACAGGCAAAAAAGAAAAAAAATTAGATAACGTTTGAACTTATGTTTAAAGTCACCAAGTTTTCTCAGTATGAAGCACTGCATTAATATAGTCTGTGTAATTTGCCAATCATGAGCTACACTGACTGAAAACACTATCATGTCCATATTACAGTCAAACTGTGTTAAACCTTTGACCTAACATTATACCTGTTAATGAGTAGATCAAAACAGGTATTTAATTATTGACTGAATATAAAAATATATATAAAATGTTGAAATTCAAATTCTTGTTGCCCCTGGAAACTTACATAGCCACCATGCATCTGGTGCTTGGTGTCATGAACCAGGTTAGTCATTAGGTAGTATTGATGGAATACTGTTTGGGCATACAATAAATACTGATCCATATCCATTACTCTCTCTGATTTAGGCCAATGATGTACGTGCAGTTGTGAACAGTGCAAAGCAGTGGTTTCCAACCCATGGTAAGTTGACTGCAGTGTGGCAATGGACGCCAGCTACTTGAAGTCAAACATTTAACACAATAATTCATTTTTAAAGTAATCAAACTATTGACGCTGTTTTATGCAAGCGTGTTTGATTCTTTAAGGGCTCAGATGTTTACTGGTACATTTTTAACATGTGTATGATAATGTGCAGAACATACATGAAAAAAAAATAGTAATCTATGGAAACTCCACTTCAGTGACTTGCTTGTATTTAAAATATTGATGTGATAACCATGCAATGAGGTTATTACTTTACAACAAACTGTTATGAATGAACGACTTTATGGACATCACAAAACAAAAAATTTTGTGAACATGCAGTAGCACAAACAAATGTAGTGAGTCTTGAGTTTGTTGGTATTCTGTTATTCACAAATTGATCACTTATTTATTATTTTCAAATGAGGTTTGGAGCTACATCTCCATTTTCACCAACTGTATGTATCTAAAGAGCATTAAATCTGCTACAGTTTTTCACCCAATACACAAAAATGCAGTTGCTACATTTAAGGAGGTGAATTACACCTCATGTGGAATACTGGCAGAGTGCAAGAGCAATGCCACAATAATGCCTATTAACATTACTTGCATTTGACCACACAACTTACGTTTTCTGCATTGGTGAAATACTTCCACATTTTCACTTACATTTTGAAAAGACGTTATGACAATATAGCACAACTTATGCAGTAGGCTCATTCTCCATTCTGCTTACTTCATGCAGACAAACATATCTAACTCTGGGCACATTTCGTTCCAAAACCAGAGCTGAGTGAGACTGGTATCATATGAACACTGTTCTATGACCTGTTCCAACATCACCACCGCTTACTTGTAATTCATATCTGAGGATTATTATTTTCTGGATTTTGAGGACAATTTTTACATGGTCATATTAACAGCCTTATATAACCCACAGCATTGAAGACTGAGCTTTGTGCTGTGCATTTGCTCCACAAGAAATCCTGGCTTCACCACACCTGAACATGCCCTCCTGCCCCCTTCCACATAATGATTAGAGAAAGAAAATGAAAGACACCCTCTGGCCTCGCAACCTAATACCATCGGGGTCGAAAAAACAAGAGTTGGCCAAGGGAGGCCGAGAGGAAAGGTGATAGTACAGTAGTCTGGCAAATAAGTGGAAGCAATGTCAGACTTAGTTAACAGCTTAATAGCTGTCAGTCATGTGGTGGCATTTTCAAAGATTGTCAAGGACCATATGACAAAAAGAAAATTGTATGAGGCATTAGATATTCTCATGGATAGCAAAATTTCTTGAATGAGTAACAGCACTGTTACTCATTAAACATAAATTTACAACATACACTCACTGCTCACATGATATCTTGTATTCCACAATGGAATTTATGTGCTTTTACACAATCACAGTTACATGCACATATATCATAGCTATAAACAGAAACTTCATTAAAATAAGGCCTGTAATATTTGAACCAATAATAATGAATGATGCTTGATCTGGTCAGAATATAAAAAATTAAGATTTTGTAACAACTCAACTGTAGGCCAATAATTTCATTATCTACCATTTACAAAATTATTTTGAATACAGAGAAGTATTTTTAAAACTCACTTAATTAGAATGCTAGAGAAGAGCATCACTAACATAAAAAACTTTTGTTTCCTTTCAAAGAGAGCATATTCCAATGACTTCGATAACAGAAAAAGGTAATGATGATTACATAATGTAATATGAACATCTAAAAATTTCTCTGAACACAGGAAAAATAATCTATTGTGGAATCGATACGAGTACTCAAACACACCACAGATTCAATTTTTATGAAGTACTTTGCAGAATTTATGTGAAAATTAGTGCAAGTTATTGAAAAGTAAATAAACATGAAATAATTATCAAATTTTACACAAACTGCCAAGTACACAGAAAAACTGTAACAGAGTATATACTGACATAAAAATTCATACAAAGAATTTCTGTATCAAATGAAAAAGTTAACTGTGAAAACTACAGCTTTTGTAGCAGTCATTTCCTCAGGATATGATGGTACATTGGGAGACAGTAAGAAAGGAAATACAAGCCCACAGTCTAAGGGACCCATTCATGGTGGTGGTAGTGATCAGGGTACAGGATGGATAATGATCAAATGGTATAACAGATACATTTGTGTGTGTGTGTGTGTGTGTGTGTGTGTGTGTGTGTGTGTGTGTGTGTGCGCCTTCATACAGAGACATTGAGGTACACAGAGGCTCTGCCTAAAATTATTAAGCAAGTACTGTCTTTGAGAAATGCATGACACAGCTACTTTCTGAAACTTATTACAGCTGGTTTCTGTCACTGACCATCTTCACAGTTCCATATAATTGACAAAACTGAAGAAAACTCAATGTAACAATGAAATAGTATATAACATTGAAAGGGTTCTTTTAATATTTGCAGAAAAAATTTTTATCAGTCATCATACATTTCTCCACGTATGAAGAAAAACTGTGGAAATCAAAATGTAAAGAACACAAACCGACATTTCTGGAGCTAAACACTACACATTGTCTGTCAGGTACATATGTTTCATTTAAGAAGCCAACAAGGTAATACACAGAAGATCATACAGATATGAGCATATATGTGGATAGCAACATACAACTGCTTCCTCTAATATTATATATATGTAGTTCTAGAACAAGAGTGACAGTAAATGGTCAGTTTCAATGAATGTGCTTTTAAAAATTCTTGAAATATTTACTCAATGACCAAACTGTTTGTTCAGAGTGCATGTGTATATTACACACAAATGTAATAAAGGAAACAGTGCACAAACTGCAATTTAAGTAAATGTCATCAGGAGCTCCATCAGTAAGCCTACTCGAGTTCGATGTAATGAAATCATCAAGGAATTTAGTAACACATTTATGTCCTATATTTCTGAAGTTTATAGCACTAAGATGAGACTGCAATACAAGAGTCATTAAACATTTATATTAAATAATGCATCATTCAAAAGCATATTGAAAAATACATAGCAAGACAACACACCACAATAACTTTAGGGCTTCATAATGTAATCACACACCTGGATTACTACTTCACTTAAGGGGCAGGGAGATCAATATGAGTAGACCACTGGCACTCCAAGTATCTGCATATTATATTTTCATATGCACAATAACTAAATGGAAAGAGAAATATTCACAATTTAACCATAATAGTGGAAAAAACATTTAGAGCAAAATACAGTACATAATGCCCATCAATTGGTGAGGAAGTACTCAGAGAGTTAAGGACTGTGAAACCTTTGAGGCACTAGAGGAGTAATATGTTTTTTTGTACTTACACATCACATTCAGATTACACTGAACCCATCATTACAATTATTAACACAAATCTACACTCAAACCACAATGTTGAGTAATTAAGTAAAAACTGTCATGTGATATAACAAAAGAACAGGAGTCCTAACACTACATGACTGTATAAAGATAGAACAAATGTTTATACTGTATACAATAAAAGCCATGAGTGGTCAGAAGTCTGAAATTCACAAAATCAGGAATGTAATCTAATTTTGTTGGCCCTTGTTAACTTCAAAGGCATATGATGGGATTAGAAGACAAGCAATATGGTGGCCAAAGTGTGTGCTAAAACATAGCTTAAATTGGTAATGTAATTCTCAAGGGACTAAATGTATTACAACTCAAGTACATGTTTAAAATACACTGAAAGGAGGCAAAATATAAACCACAGAAGAACGCTCCATCTGGAGAAGCAGTAATAGCAAATCAACATTAAACAGTGAACCTATGATATCTTAAGGAACCAAACACTCAAGTTTTAAAATTATTTGTAAAGCAATCAGATGTTTGCAGCAGTTTAAATGTGTTAAATATCTGAATTGCAAGTAAAAAAGAAAAAAAAATAGATAACATTTGAACTTATGTTTGAGGTCACCAAGTTTTCTCAGTATGAAACACTGCATTAATATAGTCCGTGTAATTTGCCAATCATGAGCTACACTGACTGAAAACACCATCATGTCCATATTACAGTCAAACTGCGTTAAACCTTTGACCTAACATTATACCTGTTAATGAGTAGATCAAAACAGGTATTAAATTATTGACTGAATATAAAAATATATATAAAATGTTGAAATTCAAATTCTTGTTGCCCCTGGAAGCTGTTACATAGCCACCATGCATCTGGTGCTGGGTATCATGAACCAGGTTAGACATTAGGTTGTATTGATGGAATACTGTTTGGGAATACAATAAATACTGACCTATATCCATTACTCTCTCTGATTTAGGCTAATGATGTACATGCAGTTGTGAACAGTGCAGAGCAGTGGTTTCCAACCCATGATAAGTGGACTGCAGTGTGGCAATGGTCACCAGCTACTTGAAGTCAAATATTTAACACAATAATTCATTTTTAAAGTAATCAGACTATTGACGCTGTGTTATGCAAGCATGTTTGATTCTTTAAGGGATCAGATTACTTGGATTAGTGGCCTTTAACAATATTAGTTCAAGTGCTTACATCTACAGCATGAAATTTTACAAGCTAATTTAGACACAGAGTAGCTCGCTCTCTCTCTCTCTCTCTCTCTCTCTCTCTCTCTCTCTCTCTCTGGCTATGAGTAATAAGTATTCAAACCAACATTACTCGCTGACTTCTCATAAAAAACTGGGAAACAACTTACACATTTGAGGTGCCTGGCAACTGCTGGTATCTTGCACTGTATTTCTTGTAAGCTGTCTGCTTTCTAGTAAGTCTAAAGCAGTAGTCCATTAATACTTAATAATGTGCCATGAGTAACTACTCTGTTGAAGAGTGCCAGAGAATGCATGTGTGTAGTTAGGCACCCAAACTTCTATTCATTACCCTGGCTATTATAATGCTGAAGGGTATGTTAGCAAATCTGAGACACATACAGTACTGCATCAAGCACGCTACTTGGCAGGTAGAGCTTCTTATCTGTCACATTTCTATCACACTGTTATGGAAGGAAGTTGCCCTATAGGCAGTTGACATCTTTTCCCCAAGTGAAGGAGAGCAGGTATACATCTGGTTGAAACTCTTCATATTCCTGCTTGCAGGGATGCAGAAAAATCTTGAGTGACAAACAGTTGTCATTCTCCAAGTAGTAGACACCAATATAAAAATGAGGATTGGTGCCAACATCAGTGAGGTCTAGGATGACAGACCTTTGAATATGGTACCATTTGAGATGGTCTGTTGAAGATTTTGTGGACAGATCAAGCACACTTCCATCTGACAAGATATGTCAATACACAGAACTATCAAATATGGGCATAGTAAATCCACACTCAAATCAACCAATTCCCCTTCATCCTAAAAAGGTCATTGTGTGGTGTGGGGCTACAGCATCATTTACAAAGAGAAATGCTTTTGATCCTGTTACTTGTACCATCACTGCTAAGTGCTGTCAGTCTCTTTTGCACAACCACATCATTACAGCTCTCCAACAGCTTGTATGTGTGGTTGGGATTATTTTTATGCAAGATGGCGCACCTCCACACATTGCAAATCCAGTTAAGCAGTTGCTGAAGCGTCATTTTGGAAAAGCTAGAATAATCAGCCGCCATTTCCCTACATCTTGGCCATCCTGATCATTTGATCTTAATCCATGTTACTTCTGGCTGTGGAGCTAACTCAGGGACATTGTGTTCAGTGTTCTGATTGCAAACTTAGCTGCACTGAGGTCATGTATTGTGCAAAACATTCTGAACATGACCCCAGAAACACTTCAATCAGTTGTGGAACATGCTGTTTTTTGATTTCAATTTGTTGCGAAAAACAGTGGGCAGGATATTGAACATATTTTGAGCCAATGGCACAGAAATTAATAATCTGATCTGATTTGATCTTGATTGATTCTTTTTATGTGGTTTTTGGCCTCAGGACAATTAAAAATCAAATTTTGTCATTCAATGTGATATGAACCTGTTGTGGTTGGTGGGCTTACATTACTAATGGTATCACACCTTTACACCCATATACACTGAGTAGCACAGTTTGTTTAATATGAAACACACATCTTAAGCATTGTTGTACAATTCATTTCTGTTTTGTGGTTGAAAACTATTAAATTATGATGCTTGCAGTGCTATTGCTACATTTTGTAACTATTTATTTTTCATCTGCCATACGATATCCCCATCTCTGATAATATTCCATTGCAGTTTGATGTCATTCGTACCAGTGGTGTTATTTCTACAATGATTTGAAAATTTAACTTTGAATATAATCACCCTATATATGCATAATCACAGTAAACAGCAAGTCAACACATCAAAGTACCACGGGAGCTTCATAATGTCAGCACACAACAATTAGATTATTACTCTACTAAGGAGGAAGGAGTTCAGTATGAATAGTCCACTGATACACTAGATAATTCTGAGTCAGCACGTCATTATTCCATAGGCACAATAACTGTAAACAGAAATATTCTAAATTCAACAACAATAGCTTAAACAAAAATTTAATTTAATACATCATATAAACTACTGAGCAAGCTATAACATAGATTGAGAAAATGTGAAAGGTTCAAAAGGACAAGAATCATAATATGTTTGTCTGTACCTATAAAATATGGTTCAGATAAGACTGAAATCATCCTTACAACTATCAATAGAAATGTGTGCTCAAATCACTATGTTATGTATTTAACCAAAAACTTACATCTGATATAACAAAAAAATAAGAGTCCTGTCATCTTGACTGTGTAAAAACTGTACTAATTTTGTGCAGTATACAATGAAAGCCATGGATAATCAAAAAGCTGATTGAAGTTAACAAAGCCTGACACAAACAGATTACATTCCTGCTTTTCTGTCAAAGGCATATTATCGGATTAGAAGACAAGCAATATGTTGGCTAAAGTGTTTGCTAAAATCCAGCTTAAATTGATAACATAATTCCCATGTAACATTGTATTAAGGCTCAAGCAGATAAAAATATTATGATAGATGTCCTAGTATAATCCATAGAACAAACCTCAGCCAAGACAAGTAGCTATAGCAATTTGACACTAAACAGCAAACCTCCAGTTCCTTAAGGAATGAAACTCCCACATTTTTAAATTATTTCTAAGGCAATCAGAAGTTTCTAGCTATTTTAAGATCTAAATATCTGACAGATATGTGCATGAAAAAATTTGGAGAAGGTTAGAACCTGCAGTTAAAGTCGGAAGTCATGAAGTACTCTCAGTATGGAATACTGCACGAATGTAGTCTGGGTAAGTTGCACATCACAAGCTACAGTGCCTCATTGCATCTACTCAAGGCATTACATCTACAATCCGCAAATCACTGCGAGGTGCATGACAGAGGCTACTTTCCACTGTACCAGTTATTAGGCATTCCTTCCTATTCAGTTCATGTATGGAGTGCAGTAAGAGTGAATGACTGAATGCCTCTGTGGTGACTACCACACATGTTGATTGCAGCTGACGCATAAAATTTGCGCCAACCACAGAGATTAATCTCCACAGTTCACATGGGAGTCACAGAGAAGAGAGCTGTTGACTGTGATTCTCAAACCTACCTTTTTTCTCTTTGTTGTCGATTCTCTTTTATGTATTCTCTTACTTGACAGCCTGTTATATATGAAAGAAATGAAAAGAGAGACTTGAGTTCACACTCCATTAGTTTCCAATTTCTAACTGTGTTTGCGTGGGTACACACCTACTTACGCAACATTGGTGACCCCGACTGCAAAACAAACAGCAGATATGGATATGGACACGCCAGCAGTGTCAAGACTAGCGGTTCGCTTACCACCCTTTTGGCCACACAACCCTGTGTTGTGGTTCACACAGCTGGAAGCGAGTTTCATGTACGCGGGAATAACTGCAGAAACAACTAAGTTTCCCCTGTAGTAAGCCAACTCGATCATCGTTACACAACTGAAGTTCAGGATATCATAACAGCTCCTCCAACAGAGGATGCATATGAATGGTTAAAGACTGAACTGATATGTTGCTTAGCCATTTCTCAAGAAGACAGAATCCGGCAAGTATTGACGCAAGAAGAAATTGGTGACAGGAAACCTTTACTGTTCCTGCACCATCTCCGCAGCACGGAGGACCCTGGCACGATTCCAGATAGCATTCTGCATACCCTGTGGAGTTCCCACCTGCCACCACAGGTAAAAGCAGTCATCGGCACGCAGAACGAGACGTCACTGGACACAGTAGCAGAACTCGCCGACTGCATACTGGAAGCGATCACACCGAACACACAGGTCAGTGTTGTAGACATAACTGTCAGCGCAGCAGCTGCATCTACTATGGTGTCTTGGGCAGATTACGATGCACTAACGGCCAAGGTCAATCTCCTATGCACACAGCTCTCGAAACTAATGTCGAATGGCATCAATGTCAATCAGAGAAGCCGTAGCCGATGACGACATGGAAGTCGTTTCGCATCGCAATCTACAACCGAGAACAGACAGACCATTTGTTGGTATCATAGTCGGTATGGAGAGCAAGCACGTAAATGCATTAGCCCACGTTCTTTCTCCAAATGCTTGTTCACCCACTGCTTGAATACTGCTCAGCAGTGTGGGATCCGTACCAGATAGGGTTGATAGAAGAGAGAGAGAAGATGCAACGGAGAGCAGCGCGCTTCATTACAGGATCATTTAGTAATCGCGAAAGCGTTACAGAGATGATAGATAAACTCCAGTGGAAGACTCTGCAGGAGAGACGCTCAGTGGCTTGGTACAGGCTTTTGTTGAAGTTTTGAGAACATACCTTCACTGAAGAGTCAAGCAGTATATTGCTCCCTCCTACGTATATCTCGCAAAGAGACCATGAGGATAAAATCAGAGAGATTAGAGCCCACACAGAGGCATACCGACAATCCTCCTTTCCATGAACAATATGAGACTGGAATGTAAGTGAGAACTGATAAAAGTACTCAAGGTACCCTCCGCCACACACCGTCAGGTGGCTTGTGGAGTATGGATGTAGATGTAGATGCAGAAATTGGAGCGGAAAGTGGCAGTAGATGCTACCTCCTATCTTCCTGCATCTTGACGCCTTTTTATAACAGATGGTGCGCCAGGCAGGAAATTTTTAATCGACACTGGTTCAGATCTCAGTATACTATCAAGTCCTTGCATTGTTACCGGCCGTGCACAACATTTAACTTATCCACTGCCAACAATTCACAGATTTCAACATACGGATTACAACAAGAGAATCTGAACTTGGGACTCCCTAGAGATTTTAAATGGAATTTCACAGTAGCAGATGTCGCAGAAGCAATACTAGGAGCTGATTTCTTATCACACTTCAGACTTTTGCCAGACTTGGCCAATGCTTGCCTGATAGACAGTCTCACCAACCTATCAATGGCTTGTTATTATCGTGACACAGACTGTACCAGTATTAAGTTGGTTCAAATGGCAGACACAGAGTACCGTGCAGTCCCTAGCAGATTTTCCTGAATTAATGAAACCACCTGGAGCACTGCACAAAGTGTTGCATGATACAGTACACTACATAAAAATCACAGACTGTGTTATGTCAACCTAGGACACTACCACCAGAATGCCTCGCTATAGCTACAGCGGAATTCGAGCTAATGCTTAAAGGAGGAATTATACGCCCGTCATCCAGTCCATGGGCGTCAGCCTTACACCTCGTACCAAAAAAAGGTGGAGCCTGGCGTCCGTGTGGCGACTACAGAGCACTGAATGCCATAACTATTCCGGATTGTTATCCTGTACCTTTGTTAAGGGACTACAATCACGCGCTGCACGGTGCCACAGTCTTTAGTGTGCTAGACTGCGCAAAGGGCTATACACAAATTCCTGTAGCGCCAGAAGGGGTACCAAACACTGCCATAACAACACCCTTTGGATTGTTTGAAAGTAATTTCATGACGTTTGGTCTGGGAAATGCTGCACAGACATGGCAACGTTTTCTGGATTCTGTATTACGAGGATTGACCTTCTGTTTTGCCTACCTGGATGACGTTCTCATATATTCTGCAAACAATTTACAGCACAAGCAGCATTTAAAAGAAGTACACCTATGCTTAGAGAAGTTTGGAATAGTGTTAAATACAGCGAAATGCCTGTTTTGCCAACCTGAAGTGGAATTTCTAGGTCATCGCATATCCGCTACAGGTTCAGCACCCTTACCCGGAAAAGCTGAGGCTATTCTACACATGCCCAAGCCTATTATGGTCAAAGAATTAAGAAGATACCTAGGCATGTTAAACTTTTACAGAAGGCATCTACCACAGACAGCTGAACAGCAGGCACCATTAAACTCGTTATTAGCTGGCCCAAAGGTTCGCAGCAATGCAACCATGCAATGGAATGAGGAATCTTATGCAGCATTCGAAGTGACACATCAAAGCCTGGCTCAGGCCGCACTGCTGGCACACAATAAACTAGAAGCACCTTTGGCACTGGTGGTGGCACTAACCAGTTTGGTGTTGGTGCAGCCCTGCAACAATTGGTGGATGGCACATGGCAACCTCTAGCATACTATTCGCACAAGTTGTCACCAGCACAACAACGCTGGAGTGCTTACGATAGAAAATTTTTGGCTGTATATTTAGTGATCAAACATTTCAGACCACAAGTAATTTTTACCGATCATAAGCCCTTGACTTACACATTCAACAAGAACAGTGACAAATACTCCCCAAGGCAGTATTCTCAATTGGAGTTCATAAGCCAATTCACCACAGGCTTACGCCACATCGCAGGTTTAACTAACGTGGTAGCTGATTGTTTGTCACAGGTATCCAGTATAACACAGTCTGTAACTGTGGCCAAACTAGCACAAGCCCAGCAGGAAGATGATGAGCTAAACACCCTGTTGAGTGACGACAACACGGCATTGAAGTTACAGCTAGTCGATGTGCCCGGGAATATATACGACTACATTGTGACGTACAACATGATCAATCACGCCCTTACGTTCCAATCACACATCGCAGAAGAGTGTTTGATTGTCTCCACGGCCTATTTCACCCCAGTGTTCGAGAAACTACCAGACTGGTGTCCGAAAGATTTGTATAGCCAGGAATAGACCCCAATTGCCGTAACTGGATTAGATCTTGCCCACGCTGTCCGCTATTCAAAGTGAGCAGACACATGCGCCCTCCAATTGGACAATTCCCAGATGTCAAGGCATGCTTCTTGCACATTCATCTGGATGTCATTGGACCTCTTCCACCATCAGGTGGTAATCGCTACCTGCTAACAATCATTGACAGGTATACATGCTGGCCGGAAGCAATACCTACCGATAACATCTTGGTGGAAACTCTGACAACGGCATTCATGTCAACCTGGATATCGAGAATCAGCTACCCACTCCACACAACAACTGATAGAGGATGACAGTTCGAATCAGAACTATTTGCTCAGTTAGCAAGATTCTGGGAATACTGCCATCACCACAACACCACCTACCATTTGGCAAGCAACGGAATGGTAGAAAAAATGGCACTGTACCTTAAAAGCAGCCCTCATTTGCCACGGTACTAAATGGATGGAAGCATTACCCATTGTACTGTTAGATCCTAGGACAATCTTTAAACCTGATATGGATGCCTCCCCGGCAGAGTTTGTCTACGGAGAAACAATATGTCTGCCTGGAGAGTTTGCTGACGACTCAGGGGTACCGAATGCAGATGTCAAGTCAGAATATTTACAAGGATTGAGAGAAATGATCAAGGAAATCAAACCTGTGAAAGAGTCCAGACATGGAGCCCCGGTGTCATTCATGCACAACGATTTAAAAACTTGCACGCATGTATTGTTACGAACAGATGGCGTCAAACCACCACTACACCCGCCATACACTGGACCTCATCGCGTGATATGCAGGGATGCACACACCCTAAACATAGTACTGAATGGGAAACAGGTATAGTGAAACCTGCTTATATACTTCAAGACACTCTGGCAATGTCAGCATCGCACAGCGATCAGCACAAGACAACGATGCAGAACCCCACTCCGCTACCTCCGCAGTCAGTAAAGCAGCAGCCTTGATGCACCACGCATTCAGGCAGACAAGTGCACTTCCCTGCCCGCTACAGAGAGGAACATCTGAACTCCACTCTCACCAAGGGGTCTCATGTGGTGACTACCGCACACGTCGATCGCAGCTGACTCGTAAAATTCGCGCCAACCACAGAGATTGTTCTCCACAGTTCGCACAGGAGTCACAGAGAAGAGAGCCATCAACTGTGATTCTCATACCTACCTTTTTACTCTTTGTTATTGATTCTCTTTTATGTATTCTCTTATTTGACAACCTGTTATATGTGAAACAAATAAAAAATAAACTTGAGTTCAGACTTTGTTAGTTTCGGATTTCTAACTGTGTTTGTGTGGGTACACACCTACTTTTGCAACACCTCTGTGCATGCAGTAATTATTCTTATCTTATCCACATGATCCCTATGTGAGGAATACAGAGAGGACTACAGTACATTTGCAAAGTCATAATATAAAGCTGGTTCTTTAAACTTTGTCAGCAGACTTTCTCAGAATCAATTGTGTCGATCTTCAAGAGGGTTCCAGGTCAGTTCCCTCAGTGGATTACAACCTCTGACCATTCATACTGCCCTGATCTGTATTCGTTCAATATGCCCTGCTAGACTTATTTGGTAAGGGTCTCACACACTTTAACAATATTCTAGAACTGTTCACGCAAGTGATTTGTAAGCCATCACCTCTATAGACTGACTGTACTTCCCCAGTATTCTGCCAATAAACTGTAGTCTACCACCTCTACCCACAACTGAGCCTACGTGATCTTTCCTTTTCATATCCCTGTGAGGGATTACACCCAGGTATTTGTATGAGGTGCCAGATTCCAACAGTTACCATTCAACATTTGACCTAAGATTATACCTCCTAATGAGTAGACCATAGCAGGAATTTAATTACTGGCTGAAATTGAAAGATATTTATGAAATTTTGAAAGTCAAATTTCATTGGTCCTGGAAGCCATTATATAGGCAACATGCAACTGGTGCTGGGTATCATGAACCAGGTTAGTCATTTAGTAATACCAGTGGATTAGTGTCTGGGAGAGAAATGCATCCTGTCCTGGACCCTCTTCGCCTTTATTTATGTTAATTATGTACCTACAGTTGTGAATGGTGTAGAGTACAAATTTGCTATGTTTTTAGATGTCAAGCATTGCAACATCTTTCAAACAGTTGGCAGTAACACTTTATCAAAAGTTTTAACTAGTTTATGTTAATGCCCTTATTGTGTTTTGTTATCAATAACTCCACTGTGTCTGAATATGACACAGCAGTCCCGCTGCGTGGCAATGAATGTAATTTTGTGTATGAAAAAAAGGCAGTAATTCTACGTGGCATATTGAGCAGTTCATTGACTGAAAACTTGAGTATATTAGACGTCGATAAACATAATAGTATGGCAAGCATTTTCATTTAAGTACAATCTGTGCTTAGTAGCTGTTCAGGTTTTGGGAAATATGTTACCATAAACTTGCTAACATGAATGAAAGGGTTTGTGCATGACTGTGTTTGGATTATCATGGGCTTGGCAGTGAATGTGTAAATTATCAAATTCCAGAATATACCAAGGTTTTGCCATTATTTCCACCTTTCATTCAAAATTAAGACCTTTTCTGATGCTTGGAATAGTTACATTGTATGCTGCCTGGTGGAAGTTTCAGTACAGTACGTTTCTGCATAGCTTTCTTACCCATGATCTGCCGCAGTGCATTCACAGCTAGGTCCAGGTAATGGAAGAAAGAAACCATGCTGCCACAGACAGTCGAACTGGAGATGAGTGATCTGCATTTAATGAAATCTGTGCATTCAGAGAAAATCCATTAGTAAAGATCATAAATATAATTTTTTACTGATAAATAATACAATTTTAATATCAAATAGCAAACAAATTAGGATCAAAAAACGTTGTAAGGTTGTATAATGCATACAGCTGTAATTTATGACAATGTATTCAATCAATTATTGATTAACACTAAAAATTTTGTTATCTGAAGACAGCTCATTTATTATGAACTACGTATCAAAAATTATATTTATGGTCTTCACTAACAAAGAATTTTTATGAACCCCTATTTTTTTAAAGTGCAGTACAGCTAATGACATTAGCTGATGAACCAACCTGGGTACAACTGTCAAGAACTGGGCACGTTCTCAAGCAGAGAACATTAAACACTGTACTGGCAACTTCTTTGATCAGTGACAAAATTTCATGAGTTTAATGAAAAAAAAGAATAGACAACTGCATGTAAAAAGATACTGACACACTAAAACGACAGCTTCTTTCAATCTGCAGCTTCATTTTCATTAAGCACTATTGAAAGTGGCAGAATATTACTATGCAATTCCCAGACTTATTATCAACATCTAAAGTCTGTACTCATTTCACAAAAAAACACAAACTGAAATCACCTAATACAACACTGTCCTGTACTTTAAAATTATTCTGTCAAAAATTCCGGAACCTGATTTCCAAGAACACTAAAGTTCTTCTTAAAATATGTTTAATTAGATTTACAAAAATATAAGAAGCTATACTTCAGTATCCAGTTCTCATTTAAAATAACCAAAGTTATTGGGTATAAGTTTTCTGTCTCTGTAGGATAGATAATTGTTTATTTTCTTTAATAAGGAACAAGTATTTTGACATATGAATAGCTTAGGAAAAAGGCTAAACTGTTCGGAAGACAGACCACTTAGTTGATACTATAGCTGCCTAATTACAAGGCTGTTCAATTTTTTTCCCCATTAAACATGTTGCATGTTGATATCACAAATCTGACTACTTATTACATATGTGTGGCATGTTCCATCAGACATGCCCAGCAGAACATACTTTTGTTCTCGATACAGTGACTGTAATTATCAATTTTTGGAGGAAGATACCAATATCAGCATCAATTGGACATTGAAACAATTCACTGGTGAAAGCTAAAAATTTGTGGTGGACTAGGATTTAAAACCAGATTTCCTGCTTTACATGAGCAGTCACCTAAAACATTCTGGCTACCTGAGCACACCCTTCATTTGATCCAAACTCTAAACCTATCCCACATACAAGATATGTTTGCAGCAATTTTCATATTCCCACTAGAGGTTTGAACCCTACCGTGCACATGCAGTGAGGATGTTATCAGTTAGCGTGCTTGAAGTTGTGAATTTGGGTCAGATAGAGAGTGTGTTCAGATAGCTGAAACAGCTAAGGCAAACACTTATGTGAAGCAGGAAATCTAGCTTTGAGTCACAGTCTGGCACAAATTTTCACCTTTAGCTACTGAATTATTTTATTAGCTTATTGCAGCTAATGTTAGTACCCCCTCAAAGTAATTGTTGATCAAAAAGTGAAAATACACAACTGGTCAGTTCTATTTAAAGTGGTAGTCCAGCTTTTGGGACAAAATATGCATTTGAATGTAACACTAATCCCAGCTGGCAACCCTACCTCAAATGCTCAGCTTACTGACCATTAGATATGGGCAATAAGTTACAAAATTCCTTCAGAGAGCTGAATCATTCTATAGAGTGGGGGACAGGTGGCTGGATAAAAAGGATATCTATTAAGAACCAAATGTTTCCTGTGATGTCAGCAAGTGGGATGAGTACTATAGGGTAAGTTGCTGCAACAGCCTGTGGTGTAACAGATGACAAGTGGTCTGTTGCATGCGCCATCTATCACCCCTGGCCTAGCACAAATTCTAATTAAATGATAAAATTCAGTTGCGTGTCAGGATTTCTTAGTTATGTGCATAAATACTGTGGCAGTATTTGGTTTTTATATGTGCAGATAATTCAAACACTGAGCCAGCAACTGGCGCGGACTTTCGTTGATGCGGCAAGTAGTAGGCCGCTATGGAGCAAACACAGTGAGGCTGACGACGTTACTCGCTGGAGGTCCAGAGTCGCGGCAGCAGGATACTCCGACACAGTTGTTGGACTTCGGAGGAAAATAATGAAGAATGTATTATGAGGAACTTTGTGTATAACAGCAAAAGTAGGAAGAAGCAATTTAATGGGCGGTAACGCAGTAGATGGTACCTCAAGAGCAGACTGTACATAGGTATCAGAAATAAATTGCTGTAACTATTGTAGAAAAGGAGTTCTGAATAAGAGTTATTACGAGAAGTAGTCAGGCAGCGTCAGTTACTGGTGAATGATCGCAATAGGTGACATTTTCTTCATCAGCTGCACTGTTCCTTCTTTCACTCGATGAATTTAGTCAACATTAAGCTGGAGCTGAACTACGCAAATAATAAAACTCATTAGTAGGGCGGCGACAGCGCACTTGGTGACCCTGCAATTGGAAGACAATTTTGCATCCTTGAACCTTGAAGCAACAAATTAATCTAATTAAAATAAAAATGTTTACATAAGAAAGTAGAACATATGAGAGAAGTGAAACCTTTTATTCTTTGAAAGTGATCAAGTATAACGAAAATCACAAAGTAACAAAGCGAATACAAACACATGATAAGACGGTTTAACCAGCACTTACAAACATCAAGAACAACCAACAAGTGACCGATGCTACGAGTTACAGCTATGTCACCAAAGAAGTTAATTACATCAGAGCAAACAACGCCAGCTGTGCTACAGCCAAGACACACCAGCAGACGATGCTAGCCAACAAGCCAACCACTGCAATTCACATTTGGTGAGCTACAACTGTTTAAATATAATTAACTACTATAATGTGATCAGTGATATTTGGAATAAAGAGTGATTTCAATACAGTAATGTTTATTAGAAAACAGAGAGAAAAAGAAAAAGATATAATGATAGGCAGTGATTTCTGTACTGTGTATTGTTGTTGTTGTGGTCTTCAGTCCTGAGACTGGTTTGATGCAGCTCTCCATGCTACTCTATCCTGTGCAAGCTTCTTCATCTCCCAGTACCTACTGCAACCTACATCCTTCTAAATCTGCTTAGTGCATTCATCTCTTGGTCTCCCTCTACGATTTTTACCCTCCACGCTGCCCTCAAATGCTAAATTGGTGATCCCTTGATGCCTCAAAACATGTCCTACCAACCGATCCCTTCTTCTAGTCAAGTTGTGCCACAAACTTCTCTTCTTCCCAATCCTATTCAATACCTCCTCATTAGTTATGGGATCTACCCATCTAATCTTCAGCATTCTTTCGTAGCACCACATTTCGAAAGCTTCTATTCTCTTCTTGTCCAAACTATTTATCGTCCATGTTTCACTTCCATACATGGCCACACTCCATACAAATACTTTCAGAAACGACTTCCTGACACCTAAATCTATACTCAATGTTAACAAATTCCTCTTCTTCAGAAATGATTTCCTTGCCATTGCCACTCTACATTTTATATCCTCTCTAGTTCGACCATCATCAATTACTTTGCTCCCCAAATAACAAAATTCCTTTACTACTTTAGGTGTCTCATTTCCTAATCTAATTCCCTCAGTATCACCTGACTTAATTTGACTACATTCCATTATCCTCATTTTGCTTTTGTGGATGTTCATCTTATATCCTCCTTTCAAGACACTGTCCATTCTGTTCAACTGCTCTTTCAGGTCCTTTGATGTCTCTGACAGAATTACAATGTCATTGGCGAACCTCAAAATTTTTATTTCTTCTCCATGGATTTTAATTCATATTCTGAATTTTCCTTTGTTTCCTTTAATGCCTGCTCAATATACAGATTGAATAAAATTGGGGATAAGCTACAACACTGTCTCACTCCCTTCCCTACAACTGCTTCCCTTTCATGTCCCTCGACTCTTATAACTGCCATCTGGTTTCTGAACAAATTGTAAATAGCCTTTCACTCCCTATATTTTACCCCTGCCACCTTCAGAATTTGAAAGAGTATTCCAGTCAACAATGTCAAAATCTCTCTCTTAGTCTACAAATGCTAGAAATGTAGGTTTTCCTTTCATTAATCTATTTTTCTAAGATAATTCGTAAGGTCATTATTGCCTCACATGTTCCAACATTTCTACGGAATTCAAACTGATCTTCCCTGAGGTCAGCGTCTACCAGTTTTTCCACTCATCTGTAAAGAATTTGTGTTAGTATTTTGCAGCCGTGACGTATTGAACTGATAAATCGGTAATTTTCACATCCGTCAACACCTGCTTTCTTTGGGATTGGGATTATTATATTCTTCTTGAAGTCTGAGGGTATTTCGCCTTTCTCATACATCTTGCTCACTAAATGGTAGAGTTTTGTTAGGCCTGGCCCTCCCAAGGCTGGCATTAGTTCTAATGGGATGTTGTCTACTCCCGGGGTCTTGTTTCAACTTAGATCTTTCAGTGCTGTGTCAAACTCTTCATGCAGTATCATATCTCCCATTTAATCTTCATCTACATTCTCTTCCATTTCTATAATATTGTCCTCAGGAACATCACCCTTGTATAGATCCTCTATATACTCCTTCCACCTTTCTGCTTTCCCTTCCTTGTATAGTACTGGGTTTCCATCTGAGCTCTTGATATTCATGCAAGTCATCCTCTTTTCTCCAAAGGTCACTTTAATTTCCCTGTAGGCAGTATCTATCTTACCCTTAGTGACATGTGCCTCTACATCCTTACATTTTTCCTCTAGCCATCCCTTCTTAGCCATTTTGCACTTCCTGTCGATCTCATTTTTGAGACGTTGGTATTCCTTTTTGCCTGCTTCATTTACTGCATTTTTTATTTTCTCCTTTCATCAATTAAATTCAGTATCTCTTCTGTTACCCAAGGATTTCTACGAGCCATCGTCTTTTTACCTAGTTGATCCTCTGCTGCCTTGACTATTTCATCCCTCAAAGCTACCCATACTACTTCTACTGTATTTCTTTCCCCCATTCCTGTCAATCATTCCCCAATACTCTCCCTGAAACACTATACAACCTCTGGATCTGTCAGTTTATCCAGGTCCCATCTCGTTAAATTCCCACCTTTTTGCAGTTTCTTCAGTTTTAATCTACAGTTCATAACCAATAATTTGTGGTCAGATTCCACATCTGCCCCTGGAAATGTCTTACAATTTAAAACCTGGTTCCTAAATCTCTGTCTCACCATAATATGATCTATCTGAAACCCTTTAGTGTCTCCAGGGCTCTTCCATGTATACAACCTTCTTTTATGATTCTTGAACCAAGTGTTGGCTATGATTAAGTTATGCTCTGTGCAAAATTCTACCAGACAGCTTCCTCTTTCATTCATTGTCCCCATTCCATATTCACCTACTATGTTTCCTTCTCTTCCTTTTCCTACTACCAAATTCCAGTCACCCATGACTATTAAATTTTCGTCTCCCTTCACTATCTGAATAATTTCTTTTATCTCATCATACATTTCATCAATCTCTTCGTCATCTGCGGAGCTAGTTGGCATATAAACTTGTACTACTGTAGTAGGCATGGGCTTCATGTCCATCTTGGTCACTATAATGCATTCACTATGCTGTTTGTAGTAGCTTACCCGCACTCCTATTTTTTTTTATTCATTATTATAGCCACTGCTGCATTACCCCTATTTGATTTTGTATTTATAACCCCGTATTCACCTGATCATAAGTCTTGTTCTGCCTGCCACTGAACTTCATTAATTCCCACTATATCTAACTTTAACCTATCCATTTCCCTTTTCAAACTTTCTAACCTACTTGCCCGATTAAGGGATCTGACATTCCATGCTGCGACCCGTAAAACACCAGTTTTATTTTTCCTGATAACGACATCCTCCCGAGTCTGCTGATTCACAATGGCACACACAGGGACACATTGAATTTGTGTTAATGAGTGGTGGGTGAGGTACCAGAGTGATTGCTGCTGACTTCAATGTCCGGCATCCTGAGAGAAATGGTGTTTCACACACGACACTATTCAAGTTACTTGACAAGCCATGTATTGGACATCGAAGAACAACCACTGATGACAAGATGGTAAGAAATTTTGTCACTCTTTGTGGTAAGTCCACATCACTGCATGCACTGGTTATCAGTAACATCTGGTGTCAAGGTTTAAAGCTGTGTGTGTTGCAAACACACTTGTGGCACCTGTATTAGCTACAGTCTCAGTATCATCTCTGATGGGGATTCTGATTGGCAGGTGCAATTTGTGGACTGGGCTTTTGATCAGAGTAATAGGAATCCAAATTTCATATGACAGGTGTTGTTGAGTGACAAAGTTAATTTTTATGTACAAGGAGAAGTAAATCATTTATACTTGTCAGATGCTAACACTCTGGTGCGTGGATCCCTAGACATGTGCTAATGGTCAAAAATTGATCATCTGTCATGGGATTTGGGCCAAGAATCGTGGGTCCAGTGTTTATTGGTGGAACCTTGAATGGTGTGAAGTATCTTATTATGATCCATGGTTATGTGCTTCCAACACTGATGAATCAGAGGGTGATTCCCCAACCACCTTCCAATGAGACTGTGCACCTCCACAATAAGCCACTGAAGTCAGACTGTTTCTGGCTGAAATATTTTGGAGGTCACTGGATAAGTAGGACGGGTTTTATTGAATGGCCACCACAGGATCCTGATCTTACAGCTGGAGCCTCAGATCCTGTGATGTGTGCAGCATGACTCGCAAAACTGGACTGGCACAATGAACGTCATATTGAGCATATGCTGTAATGCTGACTTTGACAAGTGTCCCAAAATTTCATAGATCATAACTCCTACACAAATAAAGGTATCTTACAACAGTTTTCACATGTTTATTCCTGAGAAAGAAGCAGTTCAGAATGATGTCACACATAATCCTCTCCCCATGTTATTTTAAATTTTAACTGTTTAGAAATGCACCTGAATAGTAACAGGTTTTTCACATAGTATTTTTCATTGCTTCACATTTCAGAGCTTTGTAACATGATGAAAAAGGGAAATACTGTTACTATGAACAAGTAACTTCCTGTTCCTCCCAAATGGTACCAGACTTTACAAGCCCCAGCATCCCATAGTACCTGTGAAGTTAGTGGTAAGGAAGACAAATGGTCTGCTTTGGTTTACTGGGAGCATATTAGATAAGTGTGGTTCATCTGCAAAGAAGACTGCATGTAGAACAGTAGTGTTACCTACACTTTTGTACTGTTTAACTGAATAGGATTTGCACCAGATTGGACTGAAGTACGACATCGAAGCAATTCAGAGGCAGGCTGCTGGATTTGTTACTGGTGGGTCTGATCAGCATGCAAGAGTCATGGGTATGCTTTGGAAACTCAAATGGGAGTCCCTGAATGCAAGAAGACATGCACTTCTAACAACATGACAGTTAAGAGAACTGACATTTGAAGCTGACTGCAGAACTAGCCTACTGCTGCCAACAAATATTTAATGAAACAACATATGGGAAACTAGGACTCATATGGAGAAATATACTCAGTTTTTCCCCTCACTCCATCTGAGACTGGAACAAGAAAGGTAACTACTAGTAGTGGTACAATATACCCTCCACGAAGCACTGTGCGGTGGTTTGCTGAGGATGCAGATATACCTCCAACGATGCAGGTCATATGGAGTTCAAATAAACCTACTCTGTTTCTGCAGAAATGGAGTAATTATTCTTGCAAATCACCCTCTTAAATTCTTTTCTTCCAGAAAACCAAATTTAGTATTTGTATTGCGCCTACCATTGTCATTTGATTCACAATAAGATATCAGTTTTCGTTTTCTGATTCTCACATCCATGGCGGATTTACATTTGCCTTGAAACACTGATTCACTTATGTGTTTTTGCAAACAAATTACGTTATATTATTGCATTAGGTGAGCACTTGAAAATCATAAGTTTTTCAAAGTTTGTATGTGGTAACATTACAAATTATTTGACTACTGCAAATACAATGGCAGGTTGGCTAGTGCAAATAATTTCTATTCACTTGCACATTTTATAAATAAGAAGACTGGTCAATCAAAGGATACAATCTCACCTCTCCACTTTTACCAGTGACTGAGTGTGATTATTTTTCAGCATTGTTACCAGAATTGATCAGCATCCTTTGTTTTGAAGCTGGGTGATGTGTTTCAACCAAAGCTTTTGTCAACTGTGGCAATTGTAGCTTCTGATCTCTAAACCTGCATTATCAGATGGAGAGTTGCACTCCCCTTGATAGGAAGGGGTGCACTACTCAAAGTAAGTGGCTACTTGGTTAACCAAGCACTTGTGGAGTGTACATAAGGGTCTTAATCTAGGCGGTAATTTGAGGTCCTCTGGTGAGCACTTGGCAGTTGATTTGCAGATAGTCTAATCAGACTGCTTCCAGAATAAGGATATTTTAAACTGCCAAAATTCAACCAGTGTGTTGTTGAAGTTAAGTTTCTGAATTTACTCCTCTCCAGGAATTTCTCACACTCAAATTATTCTTGGGATTGAGAGGTGAAAAACTTGCAGCAGAAAGGTCTGAAATATTTAATGACGCATGGAACATTTATTGCAATGGCATTGGACACCATAGGAGGGAGTGTTCATTGATGTTCACAAAAGTATTAAACCATTTAGGATGGAAAGGTGTAGCTGAAGTTACCTTGACATGAGTAGCAGGCCTAGGTGAAAAGTAATTTGTCAGGTGTTTTTACTGGACAGGTGATTCCACCACAGTAGTTTTAGAAAAATTCACGGAGGACTACACTCAGTAGCATAGGAAATTCACGTCTTTCATTAGCTGGAGGCAACTTTTGCTGTTTAAGAATAGACTGGTGCATCGATGGCTTGACTGTAGTGGTTATCAACAACCCAGCTTGTGAAGTGTTTTGAACATTTTCCAGAAACTGTCTTGAGCAACTAGTTCAACAGCCAAGATAAAACGGAAATATTTTAGACATTTTCAACTTAAGATCAAACTGTTGAAGATATTTTCATTCACTATTGCATTACGATCTTATATTCAGGGGTCTCATTGATGATGAAAGTGTGTTCTGAATAGAAGCATGTAATAAAGGTAATGCATGGTTTTCACTCTAGAAACTTTTCCAAAAAGCTCTTGAAATTGAATGGGTGTGGTGTTGACAGCTTCCAACTTATTTACTTCCTTATGAGATTTATCGGTAATGATCAATGACAGAAATAGCTGTGTGGTGGCTGCACCACAGAAACGCGTGAAGGGTGTGATTGCAGCACAGCTGACAAGTCACTGGTGCCAAGCATGCATGTGGCCCACACACACAGTTTTTCCATTATGTCAAAGTCTGGCAACAGTGTGTAACTTGCAGGTCGACAAGGCACAGAACAGGCGGGCAATGCGAGCTGGTCAACGTGACGTGACACACATTTCTGACATTTCTCGTCACAAACCATGTGGGTCAAATTAATGAGTGTCGCCACATATGCATACATGAAGAATTGTGAATTCATTAATTTCATAGTGTGCATCCATTCATTTCCTGGTGCTTTTTCTACCTTTTGCGAAGGTCACAACACTCCGTGGGATGTGCTGAAAAGTGAACTTCCAGAGATGCAGCCTTTTACTCTCTCAGTTCACACAGTCAACCCATGGCTTGCCACTGGAGTGTAAAACCTTCTGAAACACTGATATGACCTAACTGCAAGTACAACATGGTTACATGAATGGACATTAATGACAGATGTTTGTACTAACTTGCGAGATATGGAAAAATGTGTCATTGACAAAAATGACTCATCATTTCCAGTCACCAAGTCTGTCCCACAAGCATCATGTATGGGCATGCCAGTAAAGCCTGTTCACTGCACACTTATGTGTAGGCACTGCTAACAACATACCCCATCACTGGTGACTCTGATGTGATCTGAGACTAAATGAGACGATAAATGATCATCGGTTCAAAATGGTCAAATGGATTTGAGCACTATGGGACTCAACAGCTCAGGTCATCAGTCCCCTAGAACTTATAACTACTTAAACCTAGCTAACCTAAGGACATCACACACATCCATGCCCGAGGCAGGATTTGAACCTGCGACCGTAGCGGTCACGCGGTTCCAGCCTGTAGTGCCTAGAACTGTTCGGCCACTCCAGCTGGCTGATCATTGGTATGACTTGACTAAGGTAAGATGGTGACAAGCCCTGCTCGCAAACAACCACAGGCTGTAGAGGGAGATACAATCATGCCCTACACAATCCGGAATCGTGCAGCCTCAGACAGCCAAAGAAAATTTTGGAGCAGGAAACTCCACCACACTGATGCCTCCTACAATTGCAGGAGCACCCACAAGCACTGTATGGGTGTTGGGCAGGCTACATCCTTTTTGGCCCTGTGACCTTCTAATACGGTTTGGACAAACAGAGGCTGTCTTCATGAACATCTGTGTAACCTGTTACCTTGCAAAATTTGAGCTTGTAATTAACCAACTGTGCCAAAAATGCATGGCTTAAGTGCAGGATATAACACTGACCTACCAATGCATTCATCATATAAACAACTGCAGAAAGAGCTGATCAAGCGGATCCCACCATGGAGAAAGCAATGGGTGTACTTAGTGCTGGACAAGAGAAATGCTCCAGCTCTGCCTGCCTCTGGCCAGCACAGTACTCACAGTCTCAACTTATCACCATACTCTATCGGCTGCTGGAACACTCCCACATGCATCTACATCTACATCTACATCTACATCTATACTCCGTGAGCCACCTTACGGTGTGTGGCGGAGGGTACTGATTGTACCACTATCTGATCCCCCCTTCCCTGTTCCATTCACGAATTGTGCGTGGGAAGAACGACTGCTTGTAAGTCTCCGTATTTGCTCTAATTTCTCGGATCTTTTCGTTGTGATCATTACGCGAGATATATGTGGGCGGTTGTAATATGTCGCCCATCTCTTCCCGGAATGTGCTCTCTCGTAATATCGATAATAAACCTCTCCGTATTGCGTAACGCCTTTCTTGAAGTGTCCGCCACTGGAGCTTGTTCAGCATCTCCGTAACGCTCTCGCGCTGACTAAATGTCCCCATGACGAATCGCGCTGCTTTTCGCTGGATCATGTCTATCTCTTCTATTAATCCAACCTGGTAAGGGTCCCACACTGATGAGCAACACTCAAGAATCGGACGAACAAGCGTTTTGTAAGCTACTTCTTTCGTCGATGAGTCACATTTTCTTAGAATTCTTCCTATGAATCTCAACCTGGCGCCTGCTTTTCCCACTATTTGTCTTATGTGATCATTCCACTTCAGATCGCTCCGGATAGTAACTCCTAAGTATTTTACGGTCGTTACCGCTTCCAATGATTTACCACCTATGGCACAATCGTACTGGAATGGATTTCTGCCCCTATGTATGCGCATTATATTACATTTATCTACGTTTAGGGAAAGCTGCCAGCTGTCGCACCATGCATTAATCCTCTGCAGGTCCTCCTGGAGTACGTACGAGTCTTCTGATGTTGCTACTTTCTTGTAGACAACCGTGTCATCTGCAAATAGCCTCACAGAGCTACTGATGTTGTCAACTAAGTCATTTATGTATATTGTAAACAATAAAGGTCCTATCACGCTTCCCTGCAGTACTCCCGAAATTACCTCTACATCTGCAGATTTTGAACCGTTAAGAATGACATGTTGTGTTCTTTCTTCTAGGAAATCCTGAATCCAATCACAAACCTGGTCCGATATTCCGTAAGCTCGTATTTTTTTCACTAAACGTAAGTGCGGAACCGTATCAAATGCCTTCCTGAAGTCCAGGAATACGGCATCAATCTGCTCGCCAGTGTCTACGGCACTGTGAATTTCTTGGGCAAATAGGGCGAGCTGAGTTTCACATAATCTCTGTTTGCGGAATCCATGTTGGTTACGATGAAGGAGATTTGTATTATCTAAGAACGTCATAATACGAGAACACAAAACATGTTCCATTATTCTACAACAGATTGACGTAAGCGAAATAGGCCTATAATTATTCGCATCTGATTTATGACCCTTCTTGAAAATGGGAACGACCTGTGCTTTCTTCCAGTCTCTAGGTACTTTACGTTCTTCCAGCTATCTACGATAAATTGCTGATAGAAAGGGGGCAAGTTCTTTAGCATAATCACTGTAGAATCTTAAGGGTATCTCGTCTGGTCCGGATGCTTTTCCGCTACTAAGTGATAGCAGTTGTTTTTCAATTCCGATATCGTTTATTTCAATATTTTCCATTTTGGCGTCCGTGCGACGGCTGAAGTCAGGGACCGTGTTACGATTTTCCGCAGTGAAACAGTTTCGGAACACTGAATTCAGTATTTCTGCCACAGTATACGCTACCAATCTTCTGCAGGTGCAGTTTCTCCTGTGATTGGTGCATGTGCAGCAGCTTCCACACTCCCCGCAGCTGCTGTGGGTGCCACCACTGCAGCTCCACTCACCTTTCCAATGGGCAATGATTGCTTGTCTTTCATCAAGAGCCGACAAGCTCAATTCAGAAAAAAGGGGAATCTAAGAATTTAAATGGAAAAAGAAAATGATGAATCACCAGATCCAGATAGCTCTCCAACAAAGAGGAGATGATGTGATGATACAGTGCCAGCCCATCATCAGGTGTCTGGCAGCTGCTCAACCTCTGCAGAGAGGTCAATTGGAGCAGATTCTCACTAGCCAGCTCTGGAGTTCCTCTCCTTGAAAGGGGATCTGGGTGGCAGCCACACCACAGAGACACTTAAAGAGCATAACTGCAGCACAGCCGACAAGCACAGAGTGCCAGCAATCACACTGCCCAAGCACACAACTTTCCCATTATGGCAAATTTTGGCAATAGTGCATTGTGCTCCGGCTCTCACAGGATGAAGCATGTGGGCAGTGTGAGCTGGTCAACATTACACAAAATGTCTCTGATCTTCCTCAGTGCCAACCACATGGGTTAAAATGGCTCCCCACAAAAACATATGCAGTGTTGCACATTTGCTCAATCCATGGCATGCATCTGTTCATTTAGTGATGCATTTTTCCCACCCATGAAAGTCACAAGCCTCCATCAGCTGCACAAAAAACTGTACTTTCAGAGACGCGGCCTTTTCGGTTCATGCGGTCATGCCACGGCTCACCACCGGAGCGTATAGCCTCTGCTTTTATTGATCGAGCCATACTGTCAGTGCAATGCACCTGTACAGACAGATATTAATGACAAATGTTGTCTGTACCATCTTGTAAGGTATGGGAAAATAAATGGGTAACACTAATGAAAATGACTCTTCATTTCCCCTCATGAAGCCTGTCCCCTGAGCATAGTAAGTGGGTGCAGCCATGAAGCCAAATCATTCCATGTTTATGACTAAGTGATCCATTGGCCTAAGTGTGGCATAGAAGAAAGTGACATATTTTCATAAAAATGTGTCACCTACATATTGATGCAAAGAATTTAATAGGTAATAAAACTCAATACAAACAAAATGAAATCTTATCTGCTTGACAAATAATTCTACTCTCTAGAACTAGTTAAGAATACAAATAGTCTTAAAGACCTCAACAGCGAGTGAGAATACTATTTCCTATCGTGTGTGTGGGTGCCAACCTTCCTACCACTATATATGAGTGGTGCCTTTCTCTTATACAGGCTTTTACAACTGGGTAGACACACAGCATGTTCTCCAGTTCCTATAATTGGTCATCTAGGAGTCTTGTCCAGAAGTTTATCACTTGGATGCAAATGACGCCACAAACCTAAGAGTAATGGATCCTCCCACAAGAAGAGGAAGCCATTTGTGGAAGGGCTATGTCCAGTGCACAGACTGGTAAGCAGAACCTGCTTCCAGCTTAGAGGGTGACACGAAGTCTAAAGTGTGTCATGACTGTGCGATCAATTTGGGGAACCACAGTTTAAATGGCTGAAGGTGACAGACAGGTTTCCCACAGACACGTGATGAGACAGTTCGATAATGAGATGACAGCATGCCTAGGGATGGGACTCTGACAAACACCACCATCCCAAAATGCTTCCTTGGCTGCTCTATTGGCCATGTCGATTCCCTGTATCCTGATGTGGCCAGGTATCCAGTTAAAGATCATGTCCTTGCAAAGCTGTTGGAGCCACTGTAAGGAGTCATTATGTGCTAGTTTGTCTTCTTTATTTTTCCATTTGTTGTCCTCTGTGTCAATGTACTAGCTGCAAAAATAGGGGCTGGAAATGCAGTACTGTCTGCCGTAAATAATGAAGCCCACAGGTACACATTTGCAATTAAGAGTTGTTTACTTTCACTTCACACAACCTCCCATATACACATTTAATATGGCCAGTGCACTACTGTTTAACTTTCGATAACTCTCATTAATAGTTTTCAGGCAAACATCAACATACTGTTACAATAGTTTAGTGTTGAATATCTATGAGCAGTAAAAATGTAATTCACAGTTCTTCCAGAATAATCAGGTACATATGGAATAGACATTGTCATTGTTTTAACACATGGCCTAATTTTGTTACACTTATTGCACAGTTAAGTTGATACATTGTTGTTGATCTAACCAACACGGATTTCTCTTCTTAAACTCAGCCATGGACTGACTGTCTTGGGACCTAAAATTGGGCCCTTATATATCCTCACAATAATACGTGCTGAAGCTACACATTATTCGAAGTTAAATTTGCAGAAATTACAATTAACCCTTTAACTGTTCTGGATGTGTTAACATGCATGCCTTTGTACCTGTCGCTGTGTGCTCTGAAGGTGTTTGCCACTAGGTGACCTGTGGACTACTACTACTACTACTACTACTACTACTACTAATATTTTAAGGCACTCAATTACTGTACCTGATGTTTCAAAGTGCAGTTTCTCACAGGGAGTGTTGAGATCTAGGTTACTATACTTTTGTGTAGGCGGTGCTAAATATTAAAGATAGTAGTTGTTATAAGAGAAGGAAAAACAGGGAATGGTATACGCCACAGTTAGGGCAAATGAAAGACACTGTTATGCTCTATTCTGGTATGTACAAGAACAGCAAATCTGAACTACATATAGAATTATATTCCAGAGCTAAGTGTAATTATAGACAGGCTATCAATGATGCTAAGAAGCTATATAATACAGCCCTCATTGAAAAGTCTAAAAATAAATGCAAAAAAGTCTGGAGTATAATTAACTTTGTGGCACACACTAAAGAAAAAGACTTTTTGCCATATCCCCAGATGAATTCAATAAATTCTGCGTCCAATCTATTGGAGAAATATGCAGCTCAATAGACAAACCTCTAGAAAATGCCTATAACTTCATTGACAACTATTTTGAAAGGCCCCACCAGAGCATTTTCAACTTCACAGAGGTGTGTACCAATAAAATTCTGAAAACAGTTAAAAATTTCAAAGCCTCAGATAGCGTTGATTACTATGATTTATCATGTAACTTATTGAAAGATACTATTGACTGCATAATTGATCCCTTAACCTACTGTGTAAAAAAATGTCTAGCTGAAAACAAGTTTTCTGATGTACTAAAAATATCTAGAGTGGTCCCAGTATATAAGAAAGTTGATAAGAACTGTCCCGCTAGTTACAGACTAGTATCGTTAACTTCTGTTTTCTCAAAAATTCTCGAAACAATTATGTATAATCATGTTAGTATGTATTTAGATATCTTAAACTTAATCAGTGACAAACTATATGGATTCATGAAAGGTAAATCCACGACACATGCTTGTAAAATTTGTTCTGGATGTGTTTGAGGCTAGGGGATTTGCTCAGGCTACATTTTGTGATCCGAGCAGAGCGTTTGACTGTGTGGACCATGATACTTTACTGAATAAGTTATCCTATTATGGTTTTGCTAATAGCAGCATAAATATGATTAAATCCTTCCTTGAGAACTGCCAACAAGTAGCATGCATTAAGAGGGAGTAGTCAGATCTGATTAATGTTAGGACTGGCGTGCCACAGCGCTCAGTACTTGGAGCTCTATTGTTTTTACTTATTATTAATGACCTGCCATCTTTTGTAAACTCTCACACAATAAAGTATGCCAATGACACAACTTTTTTAAATAAAAGCTCAGATTTAAATACACTAAAAAATATAGTTAAAGATACCTTTGTTCAGAGTTCATTATGGTTTAGAGCAAATGGTTTTCTACTAAATGAAAGTAAGACCCAGGCACTTTCCTTCTGCTTAAGAGAGAATCATGACTTAGAAAGTAGAAAGTTTTTAGGTGTTTTAGTAGACAACAAGTTGACATGGGAACCACACGTCAAACATTTATCTGTCAGACTCTTAAGAGTTATCTATTTAATTAGAAACATAAAAATACATGTCCGTAATAGTTATATAAGATCAGCATATTTTGCTTTCTTTCAAAGTATCATATCATATAGAATCTTATTGTGGGGCAATAGCAGTCACATAAAGGGCATTCTACTTTTACAAAAAAAATTAGTAAGAATAATAACCAATTCCGATAAGTTAGAACACTGTAAACCCTTGTTTGTTAAATTGCAATGCCTGACGGTAATAAACTTTTGCATCTATAATACTCTATTGTATGTTAGGAACAATATTTTAAATATATCATTAAGAAGGGATGTGCATAGCCATAACACCAGGAACAAATCATGTTTAGATGTACCATATCAAAGACTATCCAAGTCACAGAATTCATATTTAGTTCTTGGACTTAAGTTGTACAATAAGTTAAGTAGAGATTTAAAAGAGTTACCTGTCAATATCTTCAAAGCTAAGTTGTACAGAATACTAGTAAATAAACCTTTCTACACAATAGATTGATTGATCAACTGGGACAGGGACAGGGGCAAAGGCGTGCATGTTAAAATGTCCAGAGCAGTTAAAGGGTTAAAACTTAGTCATTAAATTAATTGAATACATAAAAAATTGGTTCTTTTCAACAGTTTCTACTATGGTGAGGGTTAAGCCAATTTAGTTGTTTAAATCATGAAATTAACAAATACTGTTACATATACAATACTTCTAACAAACTGTTAATTACTGTGGAATTAATTAAGGGGTGGCTTTAATAACTAGTTTTTGAATAGAGTGAAATAAATACGTAAGAATGCTAGTGTTTTGTCTTCCAAATGTTTAGATTATTACAGAATTTATATTTGTTTATATGTCAACAACAGAATTTAATTTACAAAACAATTACTGATTTCACCCTATGATGAAGGATACTAAGTAGCAATAGTCAAAAAAAATTTTCATACCAATTACATACATAACACTAAGCACAAAATTAGATCAGGTGTTAAATTTTTTTAAAACTGGGAGCCAACCTTTTTCTTATATGAAAATGCAGGTTATACTCGTGTATGCTAATGGTAATTAGTCAGAAGAGGCTCACTGCAAAACAAGAGGGGAAGAAAAATTATCCTGAATTGCTTCATCACATCATCCCTCGTTGGATTGAGTAGATAGATATTGCAAATAGCTAACTGGGCAATTTACTGACCACCAGTGACCCCAGACAGTGGGTTAAAATTCTACACACAAAAGAATAAACATATGAAATTTTATCCAAACCACAGTTCAAATTTTTTTTTCAAATTTATACTTATGTGAACTGGCCATACAAAAACCCCATACAAAATATTTACATACAGTGTAGTGTACATTTACATAAGATATCTACAAGTTATACTTCTAAAAACAGTTAAGCATCTTCATCATATGTGATGTCTTTTTTGGGTAAACAAAGGTTACATTCTAAGATACATATTACTTGATTCAAATAATAAATTCCCATGGGTTGCAACAAGTTAAATTGCACTGTGCATTCCAGTTCACTTTCAGGCAGAAAATTTCACTTGCTCAATGTTTGGTATTTTTCAGAAGCACTTTCACACTTTTAATGAGCTGTTACGCAGTTTCTCATCAAGTCGCCCATGCCCGCAACAGGTACAAGTGGCAGTTAGTATGGAAGTGGTTCTCCTCCACCACAGCACGTTAAAAAATGAGACAAAATACACTACTTTACTACACTTACGTTTTCTTGAAACTTAAGTCTAAAAAGTTTAACACTAATGGCAAATAATAGTTCTTGAATCATAAATAAGTACATCACATAGTTCTCATAACACTTTAACAATTAGCACTAAAATTGACTATAGTACGCAAGGTGTGGATTAGAATTTTTTATAAATAAAGTGCACATTACACCACAAAACATTACTCTAAGTCATAACTGCCTGAAAATGGTTAAACTTGAAAGATGTGGGTCTCTTTCCCAACTGCAAAATAGCAAAAACTCAAGATGTGCAGTAGTATATATTTACTAATCCTTACATTACAAAAAGAAAAAGACTTATGTGATGATAACTTAATTATTATTCAAATCAAAATTTCTGGGGATGGAAGTTGTACCAAATCATTGCCCCACTTCTCTAATCAACTCTAAGCACTAGTCTCATTCAAACTGAAAATTAAATCCTCACAAAAATCACAAAATTTTACCTAATAGTTGACCTGTCAGAATATTTACATCAGTCTATCATCACAGTTATCAGCTAATCAGCAAAATTACTTTTCTTCATTTCAGTATCCACTTTAATCTCAGAATTCCTCAGAAAACAAATAGATGTTTCCAGATAACATATAGATTGAATAATGGAGCCTTATATGACTTGTAAATATTACTCTGTAGTCGAAACTCTTAATGGCAAATCTGATTCAGTTTCCACACACTTGTTCACATCTTCCAAAAATGATACTTCGTCCCTACTTCCGTTGAACTTAAAGCTAAACTCACTACTAGCAAAAAATCTACATTTACACACCATTTCAACATGGAACCAATACCATGTATTACATCAATGCTGAGATTTTGAATCACCAAGAAATTGCACTCCAACAGCTGTACTGCCAATTCCACTGTTCACAGTATCTCTTGTTTCACACTCTTTGATAGCTTGCCACTAGCACCAATAATTTTTTATTCCAGAAACGAGCATCACTATTATAACCTCTGTGTTCTTGATAGATTCAAAAAATGTCTGTGAAATGCCATTCAAATCATTACCACTGTCCAGTACACACTTAACTTGTATACCTTGTACCCTTGCTGTTATTACAGGGTGCCACACTCCCTTTTAACTTATCATGTGATCTTCTTCATACAACAAATCCTCATTAATCCTTTTCCTGGAAAAACTATCATCCTGCTTACAAAATTGATTATCAGACACAGTAAAATGACAGATAGCATCATCCTCTTCCTCATTACCTCTCTCAAACTCTGACTCTTCATTAGGCCTAATATCATCCTCCTCTACTCTTTCTTTACTTATGGCATGGGCATCATTATCAACTATAAATTGAAATACCTAACCCTCATCACTGCTGGAATTGTCACTGCTATCATCATTAAAACTACTATCAGAATTACACCCACTACCACTTATACTGTCCTCAAATACTTGGCAAATTGGTTGATCCTTGTTTGCCGTTTAGACCACAAAGCAGAACACCTGAATTCTTTATGTTCTCTTAAAAATTTAACATCCATTTTGACACTTTGGACATCCTGAGCAACAGCAACATGCTCTGTTTCATCACTTTATTTTATTACAATAACTTCCTCCTCTCTTTTTTCAGAATGAACATTTGTTACCCACACCATCATTCAACATCTCATTAGAATTATAAATTACACTTGTCTTACTTCTATCATTTACATTACCCTTATGTGTGATCACAGCACAATTATACACAACTGGCTCTACATCACTACCTTCTCTAGTGCAATCCAAAACTGGAGCATTATCTAGTTTAAATGGTTTGATTCAGAATTAAAGCCATCTCCTCAATTTCTTTTACTTGAATTTCTCCTACCAATTCTGTGCCCATTCTGGCTATCCTCCACCCAACCATTCCTTGAATTTCTATTGTAATTAGTTCTGTTCATCCTATTTACCTGAAATTCTCTCCTTGATTGATTATAGTCATCAAAATTCTTCCTACCATCTTCCATTGGTGGCTTCACCCTCTACACTTTATCAACATAATTCAAGAAATCACTGATATTACCCATAGGGGCAGGTACAAGCAATTATCTAAGTTTCTGAAGTTTCTAAACCCATAATTATTAATTCACTACCTAGCTCTTTGTCCAAATATTTCAGTTTGTATGTCCAAAGCTGACAGAAGCCTTCACAGTATCATTCCTAGAGTCAAATCTCTCTCCTCCCCCAAAATTTACTAAAAATTCTCTGCTGCTTCTCTTTCGACCAATATTCATCTAAAAACGCTTTCTCAAAGCTTTGCCATGAAGTACAACTATCAGCTATGTGAGCTGCCCATCCATAAGCATCCCCTTTCAAAAAGCCCCTCACAAATTACATTTTCTCTTTACCATTTCACATTTCAGGCAAATCATTAAATTCCATATTGAAATCCAGTGGATGCCCTATCTCATAGGGTTCAAAATTATTAAATTTCTTAAAACTAACAAATGAAAGACTGTTTGGTATACTATATAATCTATGGTTTTGATTTTGTATCTCTTCCCTTTGTTTCTCCGTTTCAGCCAATTTGGAAACTATATTTTTATTTACTTTTTTTATTTATTATTTAACCCAGTTTTCCACACAAAATTTCTTGGCACCTCTGACTTCATCTTTGCATCGTTTTTCAGAAGCCTCCACGTACTACTACCTAATTCCCATGGAAGAGGTGTTGGCCAACTTTTTCAGGATGAACTAGGATCAGAATACCAGGTTGCCATTTTTTTTTTTCAACCTAGTGCTGGTCTGGAGCAGGCGACAGAGGATTTAGAATTTAGGATCACTTTGCAAAGATTTCACTAAGGAAAGGCAGGTAATAGTATTGACAGAGATCCTGGGTACAGTATAGAGTGTGAACTGCCAAAGATTGCATCACTATTGAAGCATACTAGTGTTGAGTTTGTATCTGTTCTTGGGTGCCATGACCGACCTTATTTGAACTCTTCTATCAAGAGAGTTAATTTGGAGTTGGAACGGTTGCTTATGTCGGGTGCAGGATCACACACTGGTGTGGTTCCTGTTGATTCTCTCAATAGGTGGGATTATACTAGACATGGCCTTCACCTCAACAGGAAGGGGATGGGTAAACTTGCTGGGAAAATAGCAAGAAAGTTAAAGGGCGGGAGGCATTGTCATGAGTGATAAAATACCACTGGTTATAGGGTTCAGAAAAGACCCTTTTTTATTGTAGGGAGGACAGAAAGAAAGCAAATTTTAAGAGAGGTTAGGACTGAGACAAACCTTCAGTTTGAGAAAGAAACCAAGAAACATAATTCTAGCTTATTGCATCAGCATAAACAGCCATCGGTTAAGAATTTTCAACACTCAGCAGATATTCTAACTTTACCCACTGTTAACTCAGTCAATGTGAAATGTCAGCTATCTTTATTGCATCAAAATATTTGAGGACTGAGAAATAAAATTAATGAATTAATTGTCTGCATAGATGAATTAGTCTTCAAACACAGCTGACATAATCTGCCTCTCTGAACATCATGTGACTACTGTTATAGAACTTTTAAGTGTTACAGGGTTTAGGTTAGCATCTCACTTTTGTAGATCAGAAATGGAGAAAGGAGGAATTGCCAAAATTATCATGAACTGTCATAAATTTAAGAACATAGACATTCATAAATTTTGCCTAGAACAGCATATGGAAGCTGTGCAAACAGAAGTAGAATTTCACAAAAAATCCTCCATAATATTAAGTGTATATCAAGCATCTGCTGGTAACTTTAATCTGTTCGTAAACCACCTTGAAGCTGTACTGGCCCATTTAACAACCAAAAACAAAGAAATAGTGGTTGCTGGTGGTTTCAATGTAGATTTCCTTAATGACTCTACCAATAAGAACTTATTTGGGTTAGTAACACTATCATTCAACTTAATTCCCACTGTAAAGTTTCCCACTAGGGTAGCCAATTGCTCTCACACAGCCATTGATAGTATCTCTATAGAAAAGTCCAATGAACAAAATTATATTACAAAACCAAGAATCAATGGCCTCTCAGATTGTGACATGCAGTCCCTTCTGTTAAATGTTAACACTGAACAGGATATAAAATCTGTTAAATCTGAGCTCAAGAGGGTAATCAATAAGCCAAAAATTGGTTATTTTAGGACACTCCTCAGAGACATTCACTGCACTGGTGTTTAGAGTGCTCATGGCATGAATGAAAAATATAGCACTTTTGCTAATAAAGTGCTTACCTTATTTGAACACTGTTTTCCTCAAAAACGTACCAAGGTTGGAGCAATGTCTACAAAGAAGCCATGGATTACTCAAGGAATAGCGGTATCTTGTAAAACAAAACGAAAACTGTATCTGTCAATCCAAAACAGTTCTGATGTTGATGCTATAGCACATTACCAGAAATATTGCAAATATTAAAGACTTTAATATGGACATCAAAGCAAATATATTACAAGGAAAAGAAAGTCATATCAGATAACAAAATAAAGACAATATGGGATATAGTGAAGGAGGAGACCAGTAGAACCAGACATGTAGAGGGACAAATAGCATTAAGAGTAAATGAAACATCGGTGACAGATGTGTCTAGTGTTGCAGACCTATTTAACAAACATTTCATAACTGTTACTGAAAAAATGGAGTTTTCAGGTTCTGTAGATGCTGCTATGGAATACCTCAGACCAGACATTTCAAGTAACTTCCATAATATGAATTTGACCCTCACTACCCCAGCAGAAATAATGTCCATCATAAAATCTTTAAAATCAAAAACATCTAGGGGGTATGATGAAATATCAACAAAGCTAATTAAAGAATGTGATTCTGAGTTAAGTAAAATATTAAGCTATCTGTGTAACCAGTTATTTAACAGTGGAATATTTGCTGAATGGTTAAAATATGCTGATGTTAAGCCACTGTTTAAGAAGGGAGATAAAGAAATAGCATCAAATTTCCATCCAATTTCACTTTTGCCTGCATTCTCAAAAATTTTAGAAAATGTAATGCGCAATCCAATTCATAACCATCTTATCTCAAGTATCATACTGTCAAAGTCACAGTTCGGATTTCTAAATGGTTCTGATATTGAGAAGGCTATCTACACTTACAGTGAAAATGTGCTTAATTCATTAGGCAAAGATTTCAGGCAACTGGTATATTTTGTGATCTGTCAAAGGCATTTGACTGCGTAAATCACAATATCCTTTTAAGTAAATTAGAATATTATAGTGTAACGGGAAATGTTGCAAAATGGTTCGGATCTTATATCTCTGGCAGGAAACAAAGGGTGATATTAGGAAAGAGACATGTATCAAACTATCAGGCATCATCCAACTGGACACTAATTACATTAGGGGTCCCACAAGGTTCCATTTTTGGGCCCTTACTTTTTCTTGTGTATATCAATGACCATTCATCTGTAACATTACCAAATGCCAAGTTTATTTTGTTTGCCGATGATACAAACATTGCAATAAATAGCAAATCACATGTAGTCTTAGAAAGATCAGGTAATAAAATATTTGTGGACATGAATCACTGGTTCCTAGCCAATTCTTTGTCACTAAATTTTGAAAAAACACATTATATGCAGTTCAGAACTTGTAAGGGGTGTCCCACAAGTATATGCCTAACATATGACGAGAAGCAAATAGAAGAAATGGACAGTGTTAAATTTTTGGGATTACAGCTTGATAATAAATTCAAGTGGGAAAAGCATACCACAGAACTGCTGAAGCGTCTTAATAAATCTCTATTTGCAATGTGAATTGTGTCAGACATATGGGATATAAAAGTGAAAAAGCTGGCATTTTATGCTTACTTTCATTCCATAATGTCATATGGAATTATTTTTTGGGGTAATTCATCAGGCCAAGCTAAAGTTATCTGGGCACAAAAACGTGCAGTCAGAGTTATATGTGGTGTGAACTCAAGAACATCCTGCAGAAATGTGTTTAGGGAACTAGGGATACTAACTACTGCTTCCCAATATATTGATTCTTTAATGAAATTTGTCATTAAAAATGTATCACTTTTTCAAACCAACAGATCAATTCATGGAATCAATACTAGAAATAAGAATAATCTTCACAAGGATTTAAAGTCACTTAGTCTTGTGCAAAAAGGTGTGCATTATTCAGGAACACACATTTTCAATAACTTGCCAGCAGCCATGAAAAGCTTAACAACCAATGAAATTCAGTTTAAGAGAAGCCTAAAGAATTTATCTGTGGCCAACTCCTCCTATTCCATTGCTGAATTTCTCAGTAGACCCAATTGATTTGTGTGTTCATTGTAAGTGTGTGTGTGTGTGTGTGTGTGTGTGTGTGTGTGTGTGTGTGTGTGTGTGTGTGTGTGTGAGTATAATCTAACTTCGCCATTTAAGTGCAGTAATATGTTCATTGTAAATATTTTAGTAGTTGTATTACACGTTTATTACCTAATAAATAAATTTAAAAAAAAAACTTTTTTATTTTAAATTCAGTGCATTAGTATTTGTAAAATGATTCTTTCATATAATGTTCATTAAAGAATGACGATCATTCCACTTGGGACCTGTGGAATGGACATTAGTTTATTTATTTGAGTTGTAAATATTTGTCATGTATTATTGTTTTTCTGACATGTTCTACATCCTGGAGTATCTCCTAGCTATGGATCACTTGGAATGAAAGTAAATGTAAGTTAATCCAATCTATAGTCATCACAAAGTTAGTTTCTCTCTTCTACACATTTACCACTCATCAATGTTAATTTCTCATTAATGATATGAATAAAATAGAGGGAAATATTCCACGTGGGAAAAATATATCTAAAAACACAGATGATGTGACTTACCGAACAAAAGTGCTGGCAGGTCGATAGACACACAAACAAACACAAACATACACATGAAATTCAAGCTTTTGCAACAAACTGTTGCCTCATCAGGAAAGAGGGAAGGAGAGGGAAAGACGAAAGGATGTGGGTTTTAAGGGAGAGGGTAAGGAGTCATTCCAATCCTGGGAGCGGAAAGACTTACCTTAGGGGGAAAGAAGTGTATACCCCTTCTGACAGACAGACAGACTGCTGACAGACACATCACAGTGAACGAATTGTCACGCTACATTGGGATAGGGGAAGGAAGTGTTTGCAGAGTATTGAAAGTGTTGGCGTTGAAAAAGGTTTGTGCCATGTGGGTTCCCAGGATGTCAACAGTGGCTCACAAAGAAACAAGAAAAATGGTATGAAGTGAACTTTTGGAACAGTACGACAATGGTGGAGATTAATTTTTTGGAAGAATTGTGATTGGTGATGAAACATGGCTCCATCATCTTTTACCAGAGATGAAGAGGCAATCGATGGAGTGGCATCATGGAAATTCACCCAAGAAAAAAAAATTCAAACACACACCTTCTGCTCAAAAAGTTATGGCTACGGTGTTTTTCAATTCTGAAGGTCTCTTGCTTGTGGACATAATGCCAAGTGGAACCACCATAAATTCTGATGTATATGTGATGACACTGAAGAAACTTCAAGCTCGACAGATTCATGTTTGACCACATCAGCAAAAGCAGGATGTTTTCCTATTGCATGACAATGCATGGTCACATGTCAGTCAAAAAACCATGAAAGCGATCACAAAACTCAGATGGACAACACTGAAATACCTGCCTTAGAGTCCTGACCTGGCTCCATGTGATTATTATCTCCTTGGGAAACTGAAAGACTCTGTTTGTGGAACAAGGTTTGAAGATGATGACTCCCTTGCACATGCTGCCAAACAGTGGCTCCAACAGGTTGGTCCAGAATTTTACCATGTGAGTATACAGGCGCTGGTTCCATGATGGCGTAAGGCAGTTGAGAGGGGTGGAAATTATGTGGAGAAATGAAAATATTGTTCCTAATGGATATATCTACACACTGTAAAACTTTCAAACATGTAGAATAAAAGATGGATTTTAAGAAAATAGTGTTCATTTCTTTTGGAGTGACCCACATTTGAGTACCACTTACAATAATCAAGAAAGCTAAATATGCTGGGTATGCCTGCCAAAACAAACTGCTGACCCCAGACAAAACCTTCAAAATCGCCAGACATCTGTGTCAAATCATATTATTTTCCTAGGCACACACATTCTGTAGACATGATTTTACCCTGAACTCCAAAAAAGTTACCAAAAACTACATTAGGCAACACCAAATTTTAACATTTTGTTTGTGGAGGACCCCCAACTCTTCTTTTGTTAAGCGATATTCCATTCCCCCAAACCCCTTACTCCCTTCCCACCACATCATTTGTCCACCGCTTGACTGACCTAGAATTGCCTCTGATCTCTAGTGCTACAAGGCACATCATTTATATAAATAAGGAGCAGGAGTGGCCTCAGAACTGACCCTATGTCGCCCCCCATTTAACTGTGCCTCACTCTGATTCCACATCGTAGCAATTCTCAGTGCTATGAAGAACGACCTTCTGTTCTGTTCTTAAGGAGATCAACAAATTGTGAGCCACTCCCCACATTCCACAATGGTCCAACTTCTGGAGCAAAATTTTGTGATTGACACAATCAAATGCCTCAATTAAGTAAGGTGACTAGTGTTTGAAACCTTTTGTTTTATCCATCCAGTACCCCAAAGAGGAAATACACCAAAGAGCCAAAGAAAGAGGTACACCTGCCTAATATCCTGCAGGGCCCTTGCATGCACACAGAAGTGCTGCAACAGGATGTGGCAAGAACTCAACAAATATCTGAAGTATTGCTGGAGGGAACTGATACCAAGAATCTGTAAGAGTACGATGGGATGGAGATCTTTTCTTAACAGCACGTTGCAAGGCATCCCAGATATCCTCATATCTGGGGAGTTTGGTGGCCAGCGGAAGTGTTTAAGCCCAGAAGAGTGTTCCTGGGATCACTCTGTAGCAATTCTGGAAACGTGGTGTGTCGCATTGTCCTGCTGGAATTGCCCAAGTCTGTCATAATGCACAATGGGCATGAATGAGTGCAGGTGGTCAGACAGAGTCATATCTAGACACGTCAGGGGTCACATATCACTCCAATAGAAATTTTCCCAAACCATTAAAGAGTGTCCACCAGCTTCAACAGTCCCCTGCTGATGAGGAGGGTCCATAGGTTCATGAGTGTCTCCATACCCATAAACGTCCATCTGCTCGGTACAATTTGAAACAATACTCATCTGACAAGGGAACATGTATCCAGTATCAACAGTCCAATGTCAGTTATGACAAGCCCATGCGAGGCATAAATATTTGTGTCATGCAATGAAGGATACAAGAGTGAGCCTTCAGCTCCGAAAGTCCATACTGATGATGTTTCATTTAATGTTTCACATGCTGACACTTGTTGATGGTACACCATTGAAAACTGCAGCAATTTGTGGAAGGGTTGCACTTCTGTCATGTTGAATGATTCTCTTCAGTTGTTGTTGGTCCTTTTCTTGCAGGATATTTTTCCGGGTGCAGCTGTCAGAGTTGATGTTTTACTGGATTCCTGATAATCACGATACACCTGTGGAATGATCATATAGGAAAATCCCCACTTCATCAGTACATAGGAGACGCTGCGTCCCATCGCTCGTGCACCGACTATAACATCACGTTCAAACACAGATCTCAATAACCTGCCATAGCAGCAGTAACCGATCTAACAATTGCTCCAGACACTTCTTTTATATAGGTGGCACCAACCAAAGTGTCACAGTCTGCCTGTTTACATATAATTGCATTTGAATACATATGCCTGTACCAGGTTCTTTGGCACTTCAGCGTAATATAGCATTGTAGCGTTTTCAGTTGTTAGCACAGTTCTGAAATCGAACTGTACATTTGACAGCAAATTATGTGAAAGGAAATGATCAATTATCCTTGCATACTCAGCACTTTCAAGAAATTAAACACTGATGGTATAGAAATACACAAGTTGTAATGTAGGACCCCAAAATATTAAAACTGCAAAAAAAGTAAAGACAAAATCATTAAAAATTTTACAGTAAATGTTGAAATAACCTGAAAATACAGGTATAATGATGTTTAATGAAGAAGGCAAAGCACCTTTCCTTCATTTAATTTGTCAAGCGAATGCTGAGTGGTAAATCGTCTAAAAGAGATTGTCAGTTTCAGTGAGTGAGCGGTTCTGATTGTATCCCTGATAAGAATTGTTTTGTACATCTCTTCTCCACTGGCACAACTGCCAGAACTACTGAACACCCCAGTTAGTATATCCATCATATCCTTCCATGTGTCCACCTACCTGTCACTATCTCTGCTACCCTTCCCTTTATATAATCAATATTCCTGTTACTCATCTCTGATACAGCTTCCACATGCCTGGTGTGAGTTCTGCAAGCAGTCTCTTATATAGACTTACTCAGTTCTCTAGTATTTTGTGAAAAAGTCTGCCACTTGATTCACTGATGAATATGCTTATGTAATCATTCCACAAACTGCTACACAAGTATCTGTACATGTTGACCAATTCAGATCACAACTCACTGACAGCGTAATCACAGGACACTACATTTCTCCATAATGTGAAGTGCTCAGTTTTAAATTTCTAGACATTTAAAGCAATATACAAATGTGACATGTTTAAAAAGTTGAAGAAAGGATTTAATATCTGCTCACTTCTTATACGACAATGTACAGCAATGAGGTGTGTCACTTTAGTTTTACGTGGTGAGAGAAACTGATTCTCGAAAGAAATCACCGAACTGCTTCACAAATCATAGAAGTACAAATACAAATTCAGTTTAATTGTTTAAGTTTGTTTGGATGAACAGAAAGTATTTCTGAAGCAGATTATAATAATTTTAGTTCATCATAAGAGAATACTTGTACTTAAGGTTGTTCATCTTCTAATGAATGACAGCAAACTGATACAGAAAATGGCTGTGTACTTCCATATAATTATCACAATGCACCATGCAAATCAGAAGGGTGACAAAGATTTTTTAAATTGTGCATGCATAGCGTCCAAGTCTTTAACAACTTTGAGTAGTATCACTAATATCATAAATCTTGACAGTATGTTACACAATGTTAGCACTATTAAAACTTAGCAACATTTCATTGAAGATGGAAGGTGTGTGGGAAAAGCAATAAGACTGACAACACTGCAAGTGATCTAGGAATGCTGTGTTGTTGTTCTTGTGTGGATTGGTGTAATCATACCTTCCAGATGCTCAGTCCAAATTACAGATCTGTATAGCTGTCACATTATCTTTGAGAGTGCTATCAGCAAAGTCGGGTTTTTGTTGTGTGCTATGAATATGGAACAGCACAGTTTAATGTGTGGAATGCAGAAATGTGACATTTGAAAAGTTGAAACAGGCCTAAGGGGAACATTTCTTATCAAGAGCACCCCTTTTTCACTGGCACAAATCATTTCTGGAAAGCTGAGAACAACTTGAAGATAAACTTCACTCAGTGAGACTTTCAGCTTCAAAGACTAACGAAAAGTCTAATATTTGTACACTCGTCAGAAATCAAATTGACGTTTAACAATAAGGATGGTGGGCAACTTGTTGAACACTTTCACCATACATCAAATTTTGACTGAAGTTTTGTACATGTAAAAGGTTTGCACCAAAATGGTGCTAAAAACTCCAATTCAGCAGAAGAAATATGTGCACTGATTTTTAGAGGCCTACCAATGACCACAAATGATACAATTATGTGATCACAGGTGATGGATCCTAGATTTTGGAGTATGATCCTGAGACAAAGCAGCAAAGTGAGGAGTGGCACAGAGATTTCCACAACCCTTCTGTTGTGATTCACTAATCTTTCAAAGTGCCGCTGCGCAGTTACGCGCGTCCTCCACATGCGGCGCTGTCTGCCAGCCATGCAGCACCAGCGCCACCTAAGCGGCCAGCCAGCCAGTGGCCGCTAGACTCTGACAATTGGCGACGAGGTAGTGAATTTTTCTTTTTCATGGTTGACCCACAGGTTTCCATGGCTAATTAAGTCAACTATTGCAAGGTCTCATTGAACAGCAAACACTTCTCACAAATGCGATTTGTGATTTTGTCATGGCATCCAATGCGGGGTGTCTCTTGTCATGGTCTCTCCCTCCTTTTCCTCCTTACGATAAGACGGCAGAAGACTGGTCTGATTACGAAAAACGTCTTCGACAGCACTTCTTGGCATTTCATGTCTTGGACAACCAAACATATAAGTCTCTTTCCCTTTCATGAATTTCACCTCAAATGTATCGGTTGTTGTCGCAATTGTCTCCTTTGAAAGATCTTGCGTTTATGTCCTTTGCTGAAATGTGCTCACTTCCGTCCGTATATTTTCAAAAGCATACGCATATGGTAGCCTATCGTGTTGCCTTTTATCATTGTCAAAAACAACCGAATCAATCCTATCATGCTTGGGCTGCTGAACTTCATGGCCTTAGTTGAAAGTGTTGATATTTTACTGACGTTCACAAAGAATCCTACGCCGATTCCATGGTACGGGATGCTATTATCTGGTCGGCGCCCGACAAGAAGTCAGGCAACGTGCCCTTCAGTTGGCAAATCCGACTCTAGATGAAGTCCTATCCATTGCTCAGTCTTTTGAAATTTTTCGCGCTGCATGAGCACAAATAGAGGCATAGGGTGGCATCGGGGATGTACAATCTCTGTGAGCTGTTGACAAAGCATGCGGTGTGTCCCCACCAGCCGACATGGCCGCAGTATGCTCCCAAGTGCAGCTTCAGCCTAGCCGCAAACAAACCTCTAAGAAACTGCAGCAAACCCCACGGCAACTTCCTTCATGTACGCAGTGTTTTACAAAACATTCACGAGAGGATTGTCCACAGCGTTGGTCCGTGTGTCACAAATGCACAAAGAAGAGTCATGTGTCATCCGTTTGCAAATCTGACCGCATACATGATGTTCATGAATATGACGCTGATTCTGCTTCTTTGTTGTCTGTCAATAGTACTTCTTCCCTTTCAGGGAAGTTATTCCTCACTGTCCAAATACTGGGTCGGGATATTCGCATGCAGGTGGATATTGGTTCTGCTGCCACTATCATCAGTTCTCAGATGTATCTTCAGTTGGGTTCTCCAATCCTACTACCTGTCACTAGGCAATTATGGACTTACAATAAACAGAAGATTTTTCTCTTGGGACAACTTGATGCTGAGGTATCTTACATCTGTAGTTTGCATTGTTCCCATATTTGTGGTCGACCATAGTAATGCGGAGAATCTTTTTGTTTTCGATGCCAGTCGTGTTTTTGGGTTCTCCATAGATGACTGTCAATATTGTCTCTGATGCTATTCCTTATGCTCAATTGGATTCCTTGTCAATGACATTTTTTGTCCTTTTTTTGTCCTAGGTTAGGCTGTGCAAACGACTTTGAAGCTCATATCACGCTCAAATCCACTGCTCAGCCTAAGTTTTTTCAGGCTTGGCCCATTCCTGTGGCCCTTCGTGATCGGGTCAAACGGGAGCTGGATCGTCTCACTGCTTCAGGGGTCCTGCTTCCTGTCACTTCCAGTAAGTGGTCCTCTCCTGTCATTGTCGTTGCTAAGCCCAATGGTGATATTAATCTCTGTGGCGATTTCAAAGCCACTGTAAATACTAAATGCCTCATCGACACTTACCCTAAGCCTCAACCTGAAGAACTGTTCACTAAACTTGCTGGAGGCCAGTATTTTTCTAAACTTGACCTGTTAGAAGCCTATCATCAGCTTCCCCACAATGCTGCTTCCCGGCAGTTTCTGGTCCTTAACATGCCTTTTGGCCTCTATCAATACGAACGATTGCCATTCGGGATTGCCAGCACCTCTGCTCTCTTTCAGCGATTCTTGGAACAATTATTGCTCACTGTCCCTGGGTGTATAAATTACATGGACTACATTGTTGTCAATGTCTCCACCACTGAAGAACATCTTCAGAATCTCTGCACACTTTTTGTGGTGTCACCACCAGACACCACACTTGCTGGGTGGTAGGCTTTAAATCGGCCGCGGTCCGTTAGTATATGTTGGACCGGCATGTTGCCACTATCAGTAATTGCAGACAGAGCGCCGCCACACAGCAGGTCTAGTCTAGAGAGATGCCCTAGCACACGCCGCAGTTGTACAGCCAACTTTGCTAGCATTTTCAGAGACGACAGTTTAGCATAGCCTTCAGCTGCATCATTCGCTACGACCTAACAAGGCGCCATATTCAGTTACTATGTCTTCTGAACAGATAATATTGTGACTCATGTACTGTCAAGAGCGATGTTCATCATTAATGGATTAAAGTTAAGTATGAAACTAATTACATCCGCTTTCTGAATTCTAATTCCTTGTCATGTTCCAGTCCTCATGTCAGTATAGTTCTTCCCTCCTCACGGCAGCCTGCATGAGCTAAGATGCGTGCATTTTGGGCTCCTCTAGTAACAAGGTGTTGGCTCTTCTGCCAACACGACATTTTTACATGTCTTAGAGACTGCTGGCATTAAGTGTAATTTGCAGAAATCAAAATTTTTTTCCAGCCTCTATCACGTACTTGGGGTTTCAACTCTCTTGGTATGGTATTTGTCCACTTCAGCAGACTGTCACTGCAATCGATGCCCTTCCCCCCCTACATCTGTTAAGGAACTGCAGGCCTTCTTGGGGAAAATAGCATACTATCACAGGTTTCTACCGTCTACTGCTTCGGTGGCTCAGCTGTTGCATTGCCTGTTGCATAAAAACATGCCTTTTCACTGGTCCGTGTCATGCGATGTGGCGTTCCAGAAATTGGAGACTATGCTGAAACAGGACCCGTGCCTGGCTACTTATCAACCTGGCCAACATCTTGTTCTTGCCATGGATGCCTCTCAATACAGAATTGGTGCAGTCCTTGCCCACCATTTTTCTGACGGTTCTGAACAACCCATTGCTTATGCCTCCAAAACGCTCACAGATGGCCAACAAAAGTATTCTCAAATTGAAAAAGAAGCTTTGGCCATTATTTATGCTCTTCATAAGTTTGGTGTTTTCCTCAATGGATCCTAATTTCATCATGTTACGGACCACAAACCACTTGTTTCCTTGTTTCATCCATCAACGTCACTTCCTGACAAGGCTGCACACCGCCTCCAGCGTTGGGCTCTCTACTTGTCTCGTTTCAATTATGAGATTCATTTCCGGCTGACAGCTCAACATGCGAATGCTGATGCACTGTCTCGCCTTCCCATGGGTCCTGATCTGGCATTCGATAGGGATGAACTCTTGTGTTTCCACCTGGATGTGCCTGAGCAGCGGGTTGTGGATGGGTTCCCCTTCACTGGGGACCGGCTGGTGGCTGGTGGCTGCTATGGGTTCTGACCCTACCCTCTCCCAGGTTTTACGCTGTATTCAGAAGGGTTGGCCAGATCATATGTCCGCTAAGACTTCTGATCGATTGCGGAACTACTACGCTTTGTGTTACCACCTCACACATAGGGATGGTGTTATCCTCCTTTCCAAAAAAAATGCTTCACTGCGTGTTGTGGTACCTGCATCTTTGCATGCTTCGGTATTGCGTCTCCTTCACCAAGGGCACTGGGGTGTCTCTCGCACAAAATCTCTGGTGCGCTGTCATGTGTACTGGCCCAGCATTGACTCAGAAATCGCACATATGGTCGCTGCCTGCGGCCCTTGTGCGTCACAGGCCACCGCACCGAAGTCATCTTTGTCACCATGGCCTGCGCCTGAGAAGCCCAGGAAGCGTATTCATGCTGACTTCGCGGGACCTATTTTAGGTGCTTATTGGCGTCTCACTACTGACACCTACTCTAACTTTCCTTTCATTGTCCGTTGCCCGTCGCCTACCACCGTGGCAACCACAAAAGCTGTAGCTCGCATTTTCTCTTTGGAAGGCCTTCCCTCTACTCTCGTTACTGATAATGGCCCACAATTTGCCTCTTCTGATTTTGCTGATTTTTGTGCCCATCACAGCGTCATGCACATCATGGCCCCTCCATTCCATCCACAGTCAAATGGTGAGGCTGAACGTCTGGTCTGCACATTTAAGGCTCATATGAGGAAACTGCTGACTTCTTCTGCTGCTGCTGATGATGTGCTTCTCCAATTTCTGGCTTCTTACCATTTCACCCCCATTGGCGACCACAGCCCGGCTGAGCACTTACATGGCCGACTGCCCTGCATGCTACTTCCTCTTCTGCAGCCTCCCACCTCACGGCCGCGGATGCCTTTGCTTGGCCAGTTCACCACCGGCGACCGTGTATGGGTACGGGGATATGGTAGGCAGCCAAAATGGAGTCCTGGCCGCATCTTACAACACTGTAGCTGACGCCTGTACGATATCCAGATGGACACGGGTGTTGCAGTGCATCATTTGGACCAGCTTCAGCCTCGTGAGCCGGCAACACCTGTTCCGGATGCCGCTACACCACCTTCGGCTCTACCTGACACTCAGGATCCTGGAATATCTCATTACTCACAACACAGTCCTCTCACCATCATCTCAGTGCCACCACAAGAACTGACGCCAACAGGAGATGTGCCCATGCAGGAACCAAATGTTAGAACAACTCTACTTGCCTCCTTCTCCTACAGACGCGGACACATCACCCTTGTCTCCTGTTATAACAACCGGACTTGCCGCAACAGGCAGATTGGTGCATGGGGCCCCAGCAGATGCAACCCCCACGTCTCCTGTCATTTCAACCTGTTATCATCGGGGACACATCCGTCCATACAGGAAGCCTCCTCCTCAAGGCTTTATGGCCAGTCAAACAACACCTATGGATGTTAGCAATCTACAGGCCACCTCCATCAAGATCTGTGCAAAAATTGTAAGAGGGGGAAAAGTGTTGTGAATCGCCAATCTTTCAAAGTGCCACCGCAGCAAGGCCACCTAAGCGGCCAGCCGCGAGCGGCCGCTAGACTCAGACTCAGTTCTGATTTGACTGTTAAAGTGTACACACGTCGTACTTTGTTTACTTGATCTGCGAATTACATGTATTGTGTCGTCCTTGAAATATATTTATTTAACTTGAAGTTATAACACTCTCTCCAGGAAAAACTGCCTGTCAATTGTTTTACAAAGATGAAAGGCCCAGGAAAAGTGTGAATCAAGGGAGACTAGACACTGATTACAAATGAATGCTTCATCATGACAATGCCCCATGTCACACAACCCCTTCCATCACGAAATTTTTGATCTGAAGAGGCATTCCTAGTATTCTACAGCCCCCCATTCTCCTGATTAGATTCCTTGTGACTTTTCTCTTTCCTGAAACTGCAAAATGTCTTAAAAGGAAATCATTTTGGGACCTTGCAGATCATTCAAAAGAACATGACTGATCACATTAAAAGCTGTAACAGTTTAAGCCTTTCATTGCCACTATCAAGACTGGAAGTGATGACTCCACCAGGGCACAGCTGTCAAAGGGAGCTACTTTGAAAGGGACAGTATTATTGTTCAAGAAATATAAAAACTTGGTAGATAAATAATCAGTCTCTCTACTTTTTTTCACACACCTTGTTTGTGCATCTTTCATCATGTACTACTTTATTATCAGTAATTGCAACACCTGCAAAAAGACTGAGATTACTGTTAATACTATTTCTCTGTTCATTAATATACCACATTAACAACAGGAGCCCCAACATATATCCCTGGACGAGCCTGAAGATACATCTACATCTGGCGATGACTCACTACTTAAAATAATGTGCTGCATCCAGCCTAATGAGAAATCTTCCATCTGCTCACAATCTTCAATGGATAGCATATATCAGTGATAGTCAATCAGATCACTACCACCCACCAACAGGTATTCTATTAGGTTTTCATAAAATTCTGACAAAGTATTTGTTAAGTAATTATTGTTACGTAATTGTTACTTTCTTAGTTTATAAGTCACCATTACTGTAGAACTGATGGGTGGGTAAAAAATTTTATTACCAACAGGAGATAAAAAAATTCAACAGAAGGTAAAAACAGGTTGACTAGCCTTGCCATATATGGTCATTGTTTCATTTTTTTGTCAAATGCTTTCACAAGTCAAGAAATATTGCACCAACCTGACAGCCTTGAGCCATGGCTTTCAGGGCAGTGTGCAAGAAACGCAGAACTTCCATTCTGTAGGACTGATACTTTTGGAGTCCTTACCTGTTGCCTTGGGGGGGGGGGGGGGGGGGGGGAGGCGGGGCAAGGGGGGGGAGGGGGGCAAGGGGGGAGGGGTGCAAGGGGGGGAGGGGGGCAAGGGGGGGGGGAGGTTCATTCTGTACAAGTTATCTCAAGGTATCTTACAGTGATTGTGTTTGTCTTTTCTGGATCTCTTCTCCTACCCTTCCTGGAGATCAGTGTAAAATAGGGACACTACTCCTGGGTTTTCTTTAGTAATGGAACATTCTGAAACACTGCACATCATTTCTGCTATTCATGTGCCACACTCCACTCCATTTCCTGTGTCGTCCATAAGTGCCTGGACTAACTTTTGTGCCACTTACTGCCTTTACAATTGACTGGAATTTCTTTGTGTTTTGTGAGATGTCTTTGAATAATATTCTGTTACAGTAATAAGTGAAGGCATCCCATTACTCTCAACAGCCACCTAGATTAATTTAACATCCCTGTCTATAATACTACGCTTTGTTTTATGTGGACTACGTAGAATGTTAGTCTCATTTGGAGTTTCTTAAAGAGACCACAAACTGTGCACAGTACCTCCCATCACAAACTATTCTATCTATCCAGTACTAGTTCAACTATCCTAAGCTTCAGCTACAGTTCCACTACATCCTCCTCCCCAGAGTTATATGTTACCAGGTCCCCATTTAAAATAATAATACTACCTATATATGTAGTTTACTGAACATGTAAATCATTATACTAATTTTTGTTGCCCTTATACCTTCAGTAATTATTATAGGTACAAGTGTCTCACTATCAATGACCTGAGTTTCAATGTGAACATTACATGAAGCAACGTCTAATGAGAGACACTTAATCACTATAACAGTACAAATTATGCAATGATTTCCAAACTCATCATTATATTGGTACAACTTACAAACATGAAACTTGCTGGCAGATCAAAACTACGTGCCAGATCAGGACTCAAAGCTGGGAGCTTTACCTTTCGCAAGCAAGTGCCACTGACTGAGGGATCCATGCCCATCTTATGGCTTGCCCTCACAGCTTTATTTTCACTAGTATCTCATCTCCTACATTCCAAACTTCACAGAACTTATCATTACATCACTGTTAGATTTCTTCTTCTTCTTCTTCTTCTTCTTCTTCTTCTTCTTCTTCTTCTACTATTACAACTGCCCTTTTATGGACACCCAACAAGTGAAGGATTCAACAGATTCAGTGTTGCACAAACAGCTTCCATGAATTCAAACTGTCCCATCTGCCATCTTCAGTGTTCCCAAGGCAACAAGACCTGTATTTGGCAATTTTTCATGTCATAAAAGTCAAACTAACATTTCACAAATCGATGTTAGGCCTCTTAACTCCATCTGTCTGTGAAAACTAACTTCCAGTAACCAGTAACTCCATAATCAAAGAGTGTTTTGAAACAGCATAGATTTCTCTAATCTGTCAATAACTAGGCTTCTCTTATATATTTACACATTCAGCAACTTCCTGTATTACATTATAGTATTCTTTTCAGAAACTATTTTTGCTTCAACTGCAAAATTTAACAAAATGTATGTATGAGGTTTTCATTGCCTGCCACCAATATTTCATTTTTTCTTTGTATATTATCTTTCCAGCTCAAGATATTTGTTCTTCAAATCCTAGAAGAACAGCTTGTGATGGGATGGATGCTCTGCCATACACAATCACTGTGCAGCAGCTTTGATGGAAGCAGGAACTACTCCATAGCAGGTACAAAATAAAGTATAGGGTTGTAGATAGAGAGCTACTGAAGGAATCACGTTTCACTCTCAAAAGTTTGGAACATGAAACCTTGAAATGACTGTTTCCATTGTTGTTGTTGTTGTTGTTGTTGTTCCTGTCTTCAAGACTAGTTTGATGCAGCTCTCCTTGTAAGTCCAATCTGTGCAAGCCTCTTCATATCTGCGAAACTACCACATACTTGCATCTGAACCCTTTTCTTTACCGAAGCCTTAATCTCCCTCTGTCATATTTACACCTCACATTGCCCTGCATTACCAAACTGACAATTCCTTGATAGCTTTCATTGGGTCCTTTCAACTGAACCCATCTTTCAACGAAGTTATTCAATAAATTTTCTTTTTACCCAGTTCATTTCATTATCTGCTAATTTGTTATTTGGTCAACACCATTCTTACATACACATCAAAATCTTTTATTCTCTTGTCGTCTGAAATGCTGATCACACACATCATTTACTACAGTAAAATAATTTTAGAAACGTTCCTGGCATTTAAACTGAAATTGGATGTTAACCTGCCCTCTTTTTCATAAACTGCTATTGCCAGTCTGCATTTAATTGCCCTTCTGCTTTGAAAACCATTTCACTGCCCAAATAGCAAAATTCACAATACTTGTAGCGTCTCATTTCCTAACATAATTCCCTGATTTAATTTGCCTCTATACCATTACATTGTTTTGCTTTGTTGATATTCATCTTCTCAACATACTGTCCACTGCACTCAAGTGAAAGCCTTGGGTCAATGACGTCATGTAGATTCAGTACTTCTCTATTTCTGAAATGCATAAGACTCTGTACACTTATGGTTATTATCAAAAGTAGGACCATTGGAGAGTAAGGAAAAATTTATGACTGGGCTGTGGATTCTTTGATAGGAAGCACACAGCTAGTGTGCTAACTCTGGCATAGAGTTATTGACAGATGTAGAAGTGAAATCTGGTGTGCACTAGGAAAATGTGTCAGGACTGTCGTCGTTTTTATTGTACATTTGTGGCCTCATCTACATTATTAACCTCTGGCTTCTTGTGGATGATACAGTTATCTGTAATGAAGTATTGTCCAAGAGAAGCTGCCCAAACATTCAGTCAGACCTTTAGAATATTTAAAAGTGGTATATAGCTTGGCTACTTGTTTTTAAATGTTTGCAATGTGAAATTGTGCACTTCACAAAACAAAAATATGTACTACTATATAACTGTAGTACCATGAGTGACAATCAGAATCTGTGGAGATAAATGGATGTACCGATACAAAATATGAGGGTGATTGAAAGTGAAGCCTTAGAAGTTCAACAAAATTTCGGAAAGTTGTGCTCTGGGGTTGGTAGGTGGCAGTAGTGTTCCTTGGGGTTCAGAATGACAGACAGAAGACAGCACCATCCACAACAATATGGCTGCTTCCCTGTCAACATGCACTGCAAATGAGCAAGACTGCGATGCATTGTTTCTGTAGTGTGGTATCAAAATTCATAACAGAAAGACAGTGCAGTATGATGGTTTGCGTTTGTCATTGCACCAAGGGTATGAGTGGTGTAGGACGTTTGAAAGTGGTCTAATTTCTGTTAAGGATGCCCCAAGACCAGTGCAGGCTCACTGTGTAGTAACGGATGAGAGCACTGAGTTAGAGGAGCAGCTTGCAAAAGATAATAGACACCTGACTCTGAACAAAATAGCTACAAGTTTGAAGATTAATATTGGTTCAGCACAGAATATTGTTCACAATGTACTGCAGTTCGATAAGATGTTTTTGAGTTGGATACCATGTCAGCTGACTGTCGAATCGAAAGAGCATCACGTCAGTGGCTGTGAAGGTGCATTTCTGAGAAAAATTGTTACAATCAATGAGACTTGGGTCCACTTTCACCAATGAGAAATGAAAAATTCAAGCGACAAATGGCAACACACCTCATTTCCGAAACCAAAAATATCAGCACTCAGGTGTTTGCTGGAAAAGTCATGCTCATTCTCTACTGGAATGCAAATGGAATAATTCTGGAGCATTATGTAGGTTGTGGAGTGATGGTAACTAGAACTACTTATTCAGAAATGCTGAGAAATCAGTAGTAAATGATGAGGACTCTTGACTTTAAGAATACTGCTACAGCAAGACAATGCCAAATTGCACACAGTCCTTAAGAGATTGAGATTATTCAGGAAATTAAATTTGAATGTCTGATACATCTTCTTCATTCACCAGACCACACTCCTAGAGAATCACCTGTTAAATGCACACTCACAAGCAACGGTACATAAGCATTTCAGAAGTGATAAAGAGGTGAAAACCACAGTGCACGACTGGCTACACACATGACCAAAATAATTCTTTCATCTTGGTATCTATGCACATCCAAATTTGTGGAATACATGCATTCAGCATCAGGGAGACTACATTGAAAAATGACATGCAAGTGTTTTGTCCACTGTTCCAATTAAAAATATTACTACACTTTTAAGATTTTCATTTGAATCACCCTCTTAGAACAATGACAGAGTCTCAATCATATGTAAAGTAGGTTGACAGAATGAGGTTCATTGGCAGATAATGAGGGAAATGCAGTCAGTCTATGAATGACGCTGCATACATTGTGTGGGAACTGTGACAAATAATTGACATATACAGAAAAGGGAAGCATGAATGGTCACAGATTTGTTTGACCTCTGGGAGAGTGCCATGAATATTCAGAAAGTACTTAACTGATAAATGCTTTAATATTGACAAAAACTCCCCTGTGAAAACCTACTTATTATGTTGGTAGAATGAGCTTCAAGTGATAAATCTAGGAATATACTACAACCCACTATGTACCATTTCCACAGCAGTCACAAAGATGAGGTTAGACTAATTCAGTGTGTAAACAGGATTTAAACAATCATTCTTCCCACTATACATATGTGAATGGAATGCACGAAAACTGCAACAACGTGCAGTGGAAAATATCTTCTGCCATCCACTGCACAGTGGTTTGCACACCATAAAAGTAACTGTAGAATGAATAAAACTGTAGATCAACTACCTTCCTGTCCCACTCTCTTCTTGACCACAACCGTCTTTTATGTCATTAAGCTCTTGTAACTGCAGTCTGATTTCTGAAGTCATAAATAACTTTTCACTCACTGCATGTCACACCCACTACCTTGGAAATTTCAATAAGGGTTGTAAAGACAATATTATTAAAAGCTTTCTCTGAATCTACAAATGTTTGAACCACATGTTTGCCTTTCTTCAAGCCCTTCTAGGGTAAGTGGTTAGTTTGGTATTGTTGTTCCAGAACTGACACTATTGCTCTCCAAGATATAGTTGTAATGCTTTTTCCATGTAAGAAATTCATTCTTTATTTTGTAGCCATAGCTTATCAGGCTCACAGTTCAGTATTATTCACGTGTCAGCACCTACCTACTTTGAAACTGGAATTTTTACATGCTTCCTGACGTACAAGGATATTTTGCCCATCTCATATCCGGCACTTGAGGATCAATAATTCTTTCGTTGCTGAATCTCCCACTGATGTCCGTACTTCAGATGTAGTGTCACCTACTCAATGGACATTATTTCCTCTTAGGTTTTTCAGTGCTCCATCATACTCCCTTTGCATCATCATATCTCTCATCTCATCTTCACCTACTATTTCTATTGCTGTAATATTGTCCTCAAGTTTGTTTCCCTTTATACAAATTCTCTATATTTTCTTTCCACCTTTCAGCTTCCCCTTCTTTGTTTGGTACTGGCCAGCCATCAGAGCTCTAGATATTCCTTCAGCTGCTTCTCTTTTCTCCAATGGTCTCTAATTTTCCCCATAGAAGCAACTCATCTTTATCCAAATTATGCATGGCTGTAAGGCCTAGGCCTAGCCATTGTCTTGCAGCCATTTGTGCTTACCCATTTCACAATTTGTCAATTTTATTTTCCAGATATCTGTATTCACTTCTGACTGCCTCATTTGCTTCATATTTTATATTTTCTCCTTTCGTTAATCAAATCTCTCTCTTTTTTTTTTACATGTGTGACATTCTGCTGCTTTCCCTATTTTATCTCTCAAACCTAACTCTTCATCATTTACTGTATTAATTTCCCTGGTTTAGTTCAATGTTGCCTAACACTCCTTCAAACTCTCAAAGATCTCTGGTTTATACAATGTATCCAAGTCCCACCTACTGAATTTCGTACTTTCCCCCACATGAGACACATGAAACTAGTACCTTTTGTCTGCTTACATAATCCCTGTAACACCAAAGATACATTTGCTAACAGCTTACTCACTTTCTGTGAGGGTTCATGATCCACAAGAGTAAACTGCAGCACTGGGAGTGGGCAGGTACAGTTTGCCTAATGTCTGCAGTGGAAGGACAGCAAAGCAACGTCAAGATGCTTCAAGTGTGCATTTTAGTTCATTTATTCTCATGCTAATTACATTCAGCAGATGCTATTTTATTGTCAACAGAATATTAGCACCATGTAGCACAAAAATACTCTTTCCACTGCTTTGTTGCACAAGTTTCACATGTGTGCTATACATTACACTGGATTTGTATCTTGTAGAAATGTTTATTCAACTGCAAACATTCTGCAGTAATTCTTTATCAGTTTTGGAACATTTTGATATTTTTGACTGTTAATATGTGAATTAGCTGTAACACCAACAACAAAGGAATAATGACTTTATTGATGGAAAAATAAGTAAATATTTATCCTTAGTGACAAGAGATAAGATATCATGAGCTGGAGAAGCCATTTGACTTTGATGGAAATCTACAAAAGCCTGACAAAATGTCAAGCGATGATGAGACTTTTGTCCAACCTACTGACCTAAGATCTGTAATTTTTGTTGTAACTGCAACCGAGACAGACACGGGGTTGAAATGACGGAAAGTGCAGTGGAATACCTGAAGAGGACACGACTATTTTACCTACAGAATATTTTATCAACAGGCTGCCCTATCATTAAGTCATGCAGTAGACCTGAATGCTCACTGGAAAAGTGTTGGCTCTAATTTCCCCTTGCTTTCAGAAACTTGCAGTATCAGAATTCCAAGGGAATGCAGGCTGATTTTACAAGACCACATCATTCAATCATGCTGACTGCTGTTCCTGCAACTACTTGATGGCACTGTCCTCATTCAGCAACCCACCTAAGTCACACAGCCTAGGCAAGGACCATGGTTAGTGGCCTGGGGGACCTTCAGTGACCACTGTAGCAGAACATAATTAATGATTTCTCATGAAGAGACAAATTCTGGTCATATGGTAATGACAACAGTGGCAACATAGTTAGCACACATACATTAATGGATTACACAGAAATGATATTTGAGGGTATAGTCCAGTCACCAAAGGAAAAATAGGGGAAAATTTGTGCACTCACAAAATTTCCTACAATGCTAGAAGAGTGTGTTTATAAACAGCATCTATACTAAAAATTCCCACCAGTGATGGTGGGGGGTACTGAAAAGTTTACTTTCCTATATTCTTCTTACATAACTCTACTTCTAGTGAACATACATTCAAAAAAAAAAAAAAACCTACATTAAATTAGCTAAAAACAAATGTCCTTTTCATTTTTGTCTAGGATTAACAGTTTCCACATAGTGGGGGATGGAAAAGTTCCAGATAATTGATGTTAGTAAGGTATTTTATTTATTTTCACCAGAATCACTTTATGAAACAACCGTAACTGTTTTCAGACTTGAAAGGCCATCTTCAGATGCCGCAAAGGATGACAAAAAAATCTTAAACTAAGACCTGAAACAGGTGCAATTATCTTCAGTTGATTTACTTGTGAACTCAGTACAATGTTCTCATGGTAAAAAATTAATGTTTATCTCTAAATGAAGTGGATTTTGGAACAAATATTTACAATGTGCCATCAAAGTGCAGTGGAGCATATTAACCCCTTCACTGCTAGATATGTGCCCTCTGCATTCTGTGCAAAGACAACATTTGTTTTGGCTGTACTGCTCACCAGATGCTGATGCCTGATGCCCGTGCTGAGAGACGGCATTCTGGCTGATATGAAATTCTTATGCCATCTTTCAAAAAAAAAAAACACACAGACTTTTGTACATCTCACAGTCTGACATCTTCACTCCATGAAGACGTGTGTTCCTTTTCATTTTCTATCATACTTACTGTGCTGCAACAAATTCACAGAATTTTAAAGCATTCACAGATGTAAAAATACATGGCATAAGCTTTCTTGCACAACTGGTTTTAGCTCATACATTGTAGTGAATGAAATGCAGATAAAATACTGAGATCTTATTTAAAACTCAGTGGAGAGCTGTATATCTTTTTGTTACCTAGTCATCAAGTTTTATACCCAGAAGACTGTCGCACACGATGTGCCCACTCGTGTCCTCGTACATCGTGAATCGTGTGGTCCTAATAGACATCTTGTCTCAAATGATTTCAGATATTATTGAAACAAGGTTTTTGCAAATGATGTCGCACAATGAGGCACATTGTTGTACAATAAATAATTTTAACACTCTTATTTTCTGAGATACAGAAGTAGCTCAACCACAACAGTGAGGCAAGAGCAGTGTAGGAGACATTCAGAGATCCACAGCACTGTAGGAGAACCTGAGTGGTGTACGTACACACATCCATCGGAACTAGGAAATGACATTGCAGGATGTGTATATGTGCCGACAGCAGCGAAAAGGTTAAGGGAAATATATCGTGTTCCGGGGGTGTAACAGGGTGAAGGCAGAGAAGTGGGAAGGCGGTAGTGTGAGAAGAAGTATGCTGCCGGATTGTGAGCATGCAGTTCACACATTTGCAGGACTTCAGATTTAAGGTCAAGCACGTGATTCCCTAGTCTAGGTACCCAACTACATCATAAGAAGCAAGTACAGGTCATCTCACTGAGCTGTATCTACACTCCACAGCTATCCCTACAAATCACCAGTGACACTGTGCAGAGGTGTCCAGGATTATTTAATTTCCACAAAGTGCATTGGCACTACACAGTACACACGAATGAGTTTGTCAATAGCAGCACAAAAAATGCTACTCTCAGGATCCACGTAAATTGCTGCACACTGTTCTGTTGATTCTCCTTCATCCTGTGCAGCACGTGCTGCTCTTTTAAGTTTACATACTTTCCCAGCATTTCCTGTCCTGTTCTCTTAAGCATAATTGCTGGTACTCACAAAATGAGCTGAAAACAGTAATCTGCTGTAATGTGTTGTTGGAATTATGTCAACATACATTAAGTTCTACATCACCTGGGTGACCTGATGCAGGCAAGAATTTCAACTTCTGGACCTCGTCATTTGGTCAGAAAGTTAAGGCCAGTGTGATGCATTCGACACCCCTCACACTGCAGAAAGTATTCCAGGCAGTGAAAGGAGCCACAAAATTGACACTGTCTAATAAGTATAGATGGCACATTACACTTTGTGCAGGTTCTTTAGTGTGGTAGACAGTTGACAGCTACAGCTGTCGGGCATTTATACACGACAACTCACTTAGCAATTGCAAACGAGTACTTACTTGATAAACTGAAAATAGCCCCAGTATACAAGCGTAACCTCTGTCAAGTTATTTCGCCTATGCACAAAGGGGAATGGAGAGGAAATTCTGGGGGGTATAGTCTGTCTGTAAACATACAAGAGCAACACTTTTAATGTGGGAAGTCGCATTTCCTGGAAGAATATTGCATCTGCCATACAGGATGACTGATAATCAATTACCCTTTGACAGGACAGAGCAGTGTGCAGAGATTTATATAGATTTTGCCTATATGCAGGCCTACGGAACAGGGAACTGCACAACCCCAATATGGACATCTGCCTCCCCTTGCACTGATACATCCTGTTACACCCACAGAACACAATTTTTCTCTGGATATGACTTCACTGCACTGGTACACACATTTAATATTTGTTCCTAAACCACTTCATTTAATAGTTACATCTTTTATACCCCTGAAATGCTATTTTTAATAATTTGCCATTTTTACAATGCCTGCAATGCCTGCAATGCAGGCAGTAGTAATCCTAGGGAGTACCTTATTGTAGAATATTTAATGTAATTTAATTGTGTACTGGGAATTGTATCTGCCAGAAATTGTGGTTTTTGATGTGTTTGAGAAAAAACATATAAAGTTACCTTTAAACTCCCACCACCACCACCACCACCACCACCACCACCACCACTGCACAGCACAGCACAACACAACACAGCACACAGCAGCAGTGGGGATTCTTAGTATGTTGTCCATGACACTCCTTCCTGTCACTGTACAAATATTTGTGACTACCTGATTTTTCCCCTATTTTTGGTCTTTGTTAAATGGGTAGAAAAGGAAAGCAGAAATGCATTGGTGCATTTCCCAGTGTTCCTTTTCGAAGGAAGGTGATGAACTGCCAAACTTCTCACACCACTGCAAAAATGAGTGATTCAGTTATTTGTGTCAGTGGCATTTAGAAACAGTTAAAAATCCCTAAACCTGAGAAGTGATTTGGGCCCCAAATGAATCTCCATTATTCTATACACAACATACAGCAGAGATTGCTCCCATGTTAATTCTAATATGGTATATTGTTGATCTCTCAAGGAAAAAAATGTGGCCAGTGGCTGGAAAGAAGTTTACCCACCTAGGAGGAGGCTACCAAAAGTGAACCGCAAACCTAATTTCATGTCACTGATTCCCATCCATTACAGAATACTAGAATATATAGGGTGTATCAAAAAGATTCATCTGCTTTGGCATGCCTATATTTCTGAAACTAATAAACAAATACAATGAGTTGTTTTTTGATGAACAGAAAACTTAAAATGTTTTCTCATATCTTTTTATAGGTCTTCAATATGCCCCCCTTGAGATTCATGTCATATGTCAATGCGGTATTCAAACCATTCCCACACTGCAGTGAGCATGTCTTGGGTTACAGCTTCAACAGCTGCTATTATGGGACATCTCAGTTCACTCATTGTTGTTGGTAAGGGAGGAACATAAACAGAGTCTGTATAACCCCCCCCCAAGAAATAATCACATTTGGTCAGGTCCAGTGAACTTGGAGGCCAGTAATATAAGGCCGAATCATTTGGTCCAGTGCAACCAATCCATCATTGAATAATCCTTTGATTGAAAAATTCCCTCAGTTCCAGTTGCCAGCATGGCGAAGCCCCATCCTGTAGGTAAATGAAGCCATGTAAACCAGTCTCCAACTGTGGGAAAAAAAGAAAAAAAAAAATATCTGAAGCATATCGAGATATGTGCTACCTGTAACAGTGTTCTCAGCAAAGAAAACTGGACCAGACACCTTTTCATTCCATACCTGATATTCTCCCATAACGATGGTTAACCTTCTCATTTACATTAAATGTTGCCCCGTCACTGAACACTAGACATGGAAGGAAACTATCATCCTCCATCTTGCCAAGAATGAAATTACAGAATGTTTTTGTTTTCGCCTTCACAAAGAGCTTGCAGTAGCTGAATTTTGTACTGTTTCATGTGTAAGCGTCCTCGCAACACAAGCCAGAGGGACATTGAGGGCATGTTGAACTGTCAAGCTACATGGTGAACACATTTTTGCCGACTCTTTGTGAAACTGTGGCAGATGCATTCAATGGCCATGTCAGACACTTGGGGCTGGCCCAGGGATTCGCCTTTGCACAAATAACCTGTTTCTCAGAATTGTTCATGCCATCATCTAATGCTCTGTGCTGTAGGAGGATCCACACCATACCTAGTATGAAAGCCATGCTAAACAGTTATTACATACTGCCACTGCACACCATTTTTACTATAACTTAAGTGGATGCACAGTGCTGCTACCTAGTGGGAGCCATGCAAAACTCAAGAGTTTTATTTTTCCTACAGTGTGTTATTCGTGGACACATCTCAAATAACATAATAGCTGTGATTTTTTTTTTTTTTTTTACTCAGTTGGTACTTCTTGAAATACCCTGTATTCTGAAATCAAACACAATGAAGTGTATCAACCAGAATTATGTCCTAGGTTCTAACTGGTATGGACTGCAAAAACAGCAATCACACAAAAATAAAACTTTGCTTTTTTCACACAAAAAGCCAGAGTTTGAGGCACTGACGTGGATACAGTATTCCTTGGCTCCAGCAAGACACTCTACTCTATACAACACCAATGAATTTTACCAAAATCATGGCTGGTTGAGTTAAGAACAAAATTGTTACTACATTGAGTACTTCTCAGTAAGGATGATGCAGGGAATTACCACTCATGGACAGCCATCGACATATGTAGGAGCAATTTCGTGCTTGCACCCTGGAAGTAGGTTGAGACTCTACATTTTTACATTGTATATGGTGGTTATAATTAAACTTCCGCTACCTGAGGGGATCCCCATGAAAAATGGTTGATTGTACAACAAAAATTTTGTGTAAGAGAAATAACGCACGTCACGATACACAACCAGCAACACAAACCCTGCAGTGCTCAGTCTCAACGTTATTCCTATAATGTTGGGTACCCATACAGTCAATAGTTTCCTGTCTACAGAGGCTCAATTAGTGGAATTTTAATTAGCAGATAACTGAGTCAATGGCATTTCTGGGGGAGGGGGCAGCACTCTGCTGAGATGCAGGCACCTGTCCAGAGACATTCCCTACCTCCTCGCCCCCCCCCCCCCCCCCCCACCGCAACCCGGAAAAAAAAGAAAACCACAGAGAGAGAGAGAGAGAGAGAGAGAGAGAGAGAGAGAGAGAGAGAGAGAGAGAGAGAGAGAGAGAGAGAGTGAGGGAGAAGGGGGGGGAGGGCACGGGGAGTGGAGAGAGAGGTTCCTGGCTATTACTGATCATCAGATGGGTATATATTTGCTCACATGGAGCTAATCAGTAATCAAGGCTGTATACTCCACCTGTGGCTGCCTCTAACATAGGTGGCAGTGGTTTGTCACATTGGCTTGTTGCTCAGCCCAGTAGTTCAGATATTCTTCGTACATCCATATTTAAACTGGATGAAGGTGGGGCACAGCTGGTATAATTTTTATTAAGAATGAAATTCCTCCAGCTGTACGTAAGACTTTATATTGGCTACTAGCTTCAGTGTTGCATCAACATCATCTTAAGGCCCTATGTAACAACACCATACATGTAGTCTCTGAGCTAGTGTACAAAATAATAATATATTATAAATGGATTATATACAGGATGAATTCATTAAAAGTAGTTACATTTAATTCATTTTCACTAAGATGCAATTTACCTTGACATTAACAATTTTTATGGTACAAATGATGTTAAATATGCACAGTTATTTCTGTTACAGATCAATACCAGACATTAGAATAAAAATGGGGGTGTATGTAAGTCTGGGTGACGTGCCATTACTCTTAGAGAGAATAATATAGGCATAAAACAGTACTAAAATTGTGTTAAAAGCAAATAAGAATACCCTAAAACTCTTCTTTGTGTGCATAGTTTAACTAACAGGAAGGAAAATACGCATTGCCAATCTGACATATGTAAGGTATGATTCCATTGAAACTTCTTGACAGATTAAAGCTGTGTGCCGGACCGAGACTTGAAATCGGGACCTCTGCCTTTCGCAGGCAAGTGCTCTTGCACTTGTCTGCAGAAGGCAAACGTCCCGAGTTCGAGTCTTGGTCCGGCACACAGCTTTAACCTGCCAGGAAATTTCATATCAGCGCACACTCCACTGCAGAGTGAAAATCTCATTCTGGGTTTGATTCCACTGTTTATAAATAGTGAATAGTGGGAAAGGTGGAAAGGATTTAAGTTTGCATAACACTGTATCATCATCACTATAAAGTAACAAAGTGGAACAGGTTACTGAAACATCATCATTCATAACAATATGAAACACAAGTGAGGAGGAAGTGGAAGAATGGTTTGGAACCCAGTTAATATATTAAAAGGTATTCAGTGGTGTAAAATAAATGCATATGAGTCAATTAATTAATCTACTCATTCCAACAAGAGAAACATAAGCTAACATGCCACCAAAACGTACCGTTTCAATGTCGGTGCCTCACTAAGGCCATGACCCAGGTCTAAGGTAATCTAATGTAAAAGAACAATGAAGTACATAACAATGCTCCAAATAGAAGTAAACAGGGTGTTGTCAATCAAAGCAGCTCGTCACATATCTAAAATGCTTTTAGTTCCTCTAATAACTAATTACTGAAGAAGAGTACAGCGTAAGGTACGCAAAGTATAACTCTCATATTGTTATACGTAATCCAGTCAAGAGTTGACATAAGTTAACAACAATCATTGAAATGCCTTGTCACCCACTTACTTGGATGACCATCACTACACCATAATACTCAATTATTTCACCTATCCACATAAACCCGTTCTTGTATAAAATTACTAGTTTAAATATATTGACTATTCACTTATTTATGAACAAAATGTAACTACTTTTAATGAATTCATCATATTTATAATATGTTTATAATATATTTATTTTGTACACTAGCTCACACTACTGATGTCTGACATTGTTAGTTTTATGCATGCTGCTGTTATATAGTGCCTGAAGATAGCGTTGGTGCAATGTCGAAACTAGTAGCCCAATAAATATAAAATCTTAAACACAGCTGGAGGAGTTTCATTTTTAATAAAACTGGATAGATATTGGTAAAGGTTCATGATTTTGACTGCTGCCAACCACAGCAATTTAATAGCAGACTGAATTTAAATTCATTTTTGTATGAAATTCTGGTTCTTTCTAATCACAGTGTTAAATGCTTGAACTATGTATGAGGGTCACTCCAAAAGAAAGGCACACTATTTTTTTTTAAACCCATCTTATATTCTACATGTTTGAAAGTTTTACAGTATGTAGATACATCCTTTAGGAACAATATTTTCATTTCTCCACATAATTTCCACTCCTCTCAACTGCCTTATGCCATCTTGGAATCAGCGCCTGTATACCCACATGGTAAAATTCTGGACCAACCTGTTGGCTCCACTGTTTGGCGGTGTGCACAAGGCACAAGGAAATCATCATCATCATCATCATCATCATCATCATCATCATCATCATCATCATCATCATCATCAAACATTGTTCCATGAAGAGAGTCTTTCAGTTTCTCAAAGAGATGACAGTCACATGGAGCCAGGTCAGACTGTAAGGAGGGTGTTCAGTGTTATCCATCCGAGTTTTGTGATCTTCCATGGTTCTTTGACTAACATGTGGCCGTGCATTGTCATGCAACAGCAAAACAGCCTGCTTTTGCCAATGTGGTCAAACACGACTCTGTCGAGCTTGAAGTTTCTTCAGTGTCATTACATATGCATCAGAATTTATGGTGGTTCCACTTGGGATGATGCCCACAGGCAAGAGTCTTTCAAAATCGAAAAACACCGTAGCCATAACTTTTCCAGCAGAAGGTGAGGTTTTGAATTCCCCCCCCCCCCCTTCTCCACTCTCCTTTGTTGAATTTGCATGATGCCCCTCCATTGATTGCCTCTTCATCTCTGATGAAAAATGACAGGGCCATGTTTCATCACCAATCACAATTCTTCCAAAAAATTCATCTCCACCATTCTTGTACTGTTCCAAAAGTTCTCTGCATACCTTTTTATTGTTTCTTTGTGAGCCACTGTCAACATCCTGGGAACCCACCTAGCTCAAACCTTTTTTAACGCCAACACTTTCAGTATTCTGCAAACACTTCCTTCCTCTATCCCAAGGTAGTGTGACAATTCGTTCACTGTGATGCATCTGTCAGCAGTCACCATTTCGTTAACTCTCTGCACATTGTCTTGAGAGTGTGCAGTATGAGGCCTGCCACTGCAGGGACAATCCTAAATACTGCCGTGCCTGCTTTCATCATGTAACCTGCTTGCCCATTGACTAACTGTACTGCGATCGACAGCAGCATCTCCATACACCTTTTTCAACCTCTTGTGGATGTTTCCCACTGTCTCGTTTTCACAGCACAAGAATTCTATGACAGTATGTTGCTTCTGACGAACATCAAGTGTAGCAGCCATCTAGAAGACATGCTGTGACGGCACCACTCACGGGAACAGGTTGAACTAAGTTTGGAATCAAGTGGGAAGGATGTATCTACACACTGTAAAACTTTCACACATGCAGAATGAAAATTGTATTTTTATGAAAATGTTGTGCATTTCTTTTGGAGTAACCCTCATACTTTTCTATTTCGGATACCACTGTACATTTTCATTTCAATGTTTGCAGGTTTTGCTACCACTAATTAATACGGGAGTCAGCTGAGTTATCAATGTCTTAACAAGGTTAAGGGTCTCTGGAAAGCGCTATCTTTACAACGTTAAAACAGCACTTATTTAACATGGTTAATCAGAAAGTATTTGACCTAGCAAGTTGAAATTTTGGTAGGTTATCTATTGGAGTATTGGCTATGGCTTAACAGAGTAATTTTTAAAAGTTTCAGTTCAGTTGTTAGAGATTAATTTCTTCCATTTGAATGAAATTTCTCTACTTTTTTGCCATTTTTTGTTTATAAAGAAATATAAAGGTTTCTGGAAAGAGACTGTGTTAAGTTATGTGGAAGGGACTGTATTACATTTCCTGAAGATCTGAAGCAAAATGGCTTGGCAGATCTTGAGAAAACATGGAACGTATATGAAAAAATAAAACTTTTAGGAATTGAGCAACAAAGTTTGGATCACCTTTTTAGTGCATTCCAGATTCATAAGATGGATTACCTTTTCTTCTACAAACTCCTCTAGCAGCTTTCTCTCTGTTCTCTTGCTTGTTTTTTTTAGGCTATTTCCTGTCAGTAGCCTGAAGATGTAACATACCTAAGGCAAGCATCATTCATACCATGTTGAAACCTACCTTCATTCCTATGTTTTGAAATACTTTGCACCTTACAATGTTGCCATCATTGAAAGTAGCAACATCATCACACACACCAAAGTGAACTGTTTCCTTTTCTCACAAATACAGTCTTGTGAATTCTTGGCTATGCATTTGTATTTGTGTTTCTTTATTGGTCCTGTAAATCATGTTTAGGTACATATTTTGCACGAACAATGTAGGACAAGTCAGGTTGGTACAGTATATACAACATCATACACATTGTTATTTTGAAAGGAAAAATAATTTAAAATTATTCAATACATGTTGAATATTGATGACAAATTCAATACAATTAAATAAAATGATAGCCTATTTGAGCAGTTAGACTACACTTTTCTGATACTCTAAAAACTCAGAAACAGAATAGAAGCAGTGGTCAAGTATTGGTCAAGCAAGTACTCTTTCTGTTTCACTTTAAACTTTTGTAAATTTTGCATCTGTTGCAAATAGGATGGCATGTGATTGTACAACAGTATGCCAGTGTGATACACTCCTCTCTCACAAATGTTTGTACTTACTGTATTGACATGAAAGTAATGCTTCCACCTAGTATCACGAGGGTGGTAATCACTGTTATACTTGAAGATATTTCCATCTTTTAAAATACTTCCTTTTGTGAAATTTAATATTTCATACATATATAAGCAAGGAAGAGGCAATATATTGAGATTTTTAAATATTGGTCTACAGGTGCCTCTGTACTTAGCATGGCTTATTATTCTAACGATCTTTTTCTGTAGCCTAAATGTTTTGTTTGTACCCACGGAGTTCCCCCAAAAGATAATGCTGTACATCAGCAGTGACTGAATACTGCCATGGTACATTGTGATCACAGATGCACAGCTTGTATTTTGTGTAAGGATTCTTACTGCGTACGCAAGTGTGTTTTGCTTTTTATTTACATGGTTAAGATGTGTCTCCCATTTTAGGTTTTGCTGAATATGTATACCTAAAAATTTTGTATCACTCACCGATGATACAATTTTTCCATCGATTTTAAAAATTGGTCTTGCAGGATGTAGTTTCTGAGAATTGCGGAAATTGACTGTCACTGTTTTTTCATTATTTATTATTAGCTTGTTTGTTCTGAACCATTGTGTCAAATTTTGTATTATACCTGTAGCTGTTTTTTGTAGGCTTTCCTCATCACATTATTTGATTAGGATATTTGTGTCATCTGCAAGAAGTACTGTTGTCCCTTTAGTTATATTTCTGACAAATCATTAACATAAAGAATGAAAAGAATTGGCCCAAGGACTGATCCTTAAGGAACTCCATATGTATAGTTTTGTGCATTACTGTAAAAATTACAATTTTTTTGTGTTTTTATGTCTTTGTATTTTATCTGAGTGATCTGTTGACGGTCATGAAGGTAGGAATGTATCCACTTGTTTGGCAGGCCTCGTATTCCATAGTTACCTAGCTTCTGCAACAGAGTTTTATGATCAATTACTTTGAAGGCTTTACTAAGGTCAAGAAATATGCCAGACACATGTTGCTTATTATCTACTGCAATTAGAATTTCATTTAAGAAGGTATAAATAGCTGACTGTGTTGATCTTCCAGTTCAGAATCCGTGTTGTGCATCACTTATTATGTTTTCTTTATTTAGAAAGGCTGTCAGACTTCTAAGAAATAGCTTTTCAAGAATTTTACCAAAGCCTGACAATACTGATACAGGTCTATAGTTTGCAGCTTCATGTTTGTCCCCTTTCTTGTTCAGTGGTGTCACTTTTGCCATTTTCAGATTTTTCGGGAATACACCACTCACAAATGATGAATTGAAAATATCCGTTAATGGTTTTATGATAGATGTTACACTTGCTTTGATGATATTACCTGATGTTTCATCAGTACCTGCTGAATACTTATTGGGTAACCTTTTTATGATGACAGATAATTCCTCACGTGTTGTTGGAGACATGAATAGGGTTCTTGTAAGAATTTTTGTATCTAACTGGAGTGTATTGCTGTCTGATTGTGAGTTGTATTGTTTGGTAATCAGGTGGTGTGCTACATTATAAAAGTAGTTGTTAAATTTATTAGCCACTACTGTGGGGTTGATTATTTTATTGTTGTTTTCATGACATTCTATATTTTTGGGTGCTAATGATGTAGTACCTGTTTCTCTTTTTATGATACTCCAGGTGTCTTTAGTCTTATTCCTGGAATTTTTTATTTGTTTGTTGTTTTCAATTTTCTTTGTTTTTGTCATAACCTGTCTAAGTATTTGTTTATATTGTTCAAAGTAAATGATAAATACAGGATTTGTGGTTTGGTATGAGTATTGATATAAGTTCCTTTTGTTCTGGTATGATATTTTTATTCCTGTTGTGAACCCTTTATTTGGTTTGTACACAGAATTTATAAGTGATGTTTGTTTAGGAAAGGCTATTTCAAAAAAATATTTGTATGTGGCCATAGACTTATCAAACTTGTCATTTGTGTTGTTTGAACTGTAAACATCAGTCCATATTTCTCTTCTCAAGAGAGAACAAAAGTAATCTATGTTTTCATTATTAAACTTCCTCACAATAGCTCTAGTTTTCTGGGCTTTCATGTTTCCTGGAATAGAGATTGTTAGTATTTGGGCATTGTGATCACTAAAACCAGTGTTTGCAGTCTGTGTGTTGCAGAAATATTTATCTGTATTTACAAACACCTGGTCTATGGTTGTTGCAGAAGTAGTGGTAATACGAGTTGGGTTGGTTATAGTTGGTTTTAGGTTAAAGGACTTCAGTATGTCATTGATTTCTTCTTTAAATTTACAACATTGAAATCTCCAAAAATGATAATATTTTTTAACAGTGTTGAAGTCCTCTAACAGCTCTTCCATATTATTATAAAAAACTTTTTTATCATCATCTGGTGACCTATATACACAGATGATTACAGAATTGCTAGTTGGCAGTTCTACTATAGAGAGTTCTATGTCTCTTTCTTTAGATAAGTTGTCAAATTTGGTTGCGTTAGTGAAGTCTATATCTTCTCGAACATATATGCAGCTACCACCATGCCTGCATACTTCTCTACAAAATGTGGCAGCTAATTTAAACTGAGGTAGGTGTGCTAGTTCTATCATGTCTTTATTTAGCCAGTGCTCAGTAAAGCATAAAACAGAAATATCACTCATATCATTTAACAAGATATGTATTTCATTCATTTTATTGGAAAGAGACTGAACATTCTGATGGAACAATTTAAAGTATGAAACAGGGACTATATTGTGTCTTGCTAGACCACTTACCCCTTTTTTACATCTACTATTGTTAGCTGTAGAAAATCCTCCTTGATTTGAGGTGTGGGTGGTGTCTTCTTGCTAGCTAGTTCCCTGGATTCTGGGCCCTGCCTTTCATGTACTGTGGTGCTTCTAATGGTAATCCACTTGTCAAGTAGCATTTGTTTCATTTTAGGCACTTCTACTGCACTGGTTTTCACATTGTATTTATTTTGGTGAAACATTGATTTCTTCGGGTAGACTGGTTGATTCAGGGATACATGCATCTGGTTTGTACGATTGTTAATTTTAATTAAGATAGACAGTCTATTGCATACTTGCTCCTTCCCCTGTCTGTTCAAGTGGAATCTGTGACGTGTGAATTTATCACGAGACAGTCATTCCATTTCAAAGTTTATGGATATTCTACTTTTGTTGCAAAGTTTTGAGCAGTTAACTGTTTGAACTAAATGATGATTAAACATGTCAATTTTTTCGGTTATATGTTCTTTGTCAAATCTTTTGGGAACTGGATGCAAAATGATGTTTGTCTTGTTACTGAGTTGGAGAACACTTGATAACACATGTTGTTGTAGGAGTCTCCAGTATCGTACAACCCTGCCATTAATGTAAGAGTATCACTTGCGTTCAAGTCTTCTGCTAATTTGTCAATTCAATTAAAAACTTCACGGATAGGAGCATTTGGTTCAATAAAACTTTGAATGTCATATTTTGTGTCTAGTTGTGTCTCCAGAATGTTTCTGCAGTACCTGTCTTGGCCGTCACTCACTAATAAAACTTTCAGATTCCGTAATGCATTCCTTAACTCTTAACTTTGTTTCATATGTTCAGGTGCTTTATCTTCTGGAACACTATTGGAATCGTTCATTACAGTTTCGTTTTCGCTGATTGCCGTGTAAACACTGACTTCAGTTACACTTACACATTGCATTGGCTCTTTACCAGCTGACATCAGAACAGTTTCTTTATCTGAAGCTGCACTTGTTTAGACGCACTTTTTCTGGATACCGTTGGCATTGTAGATACATTATAACACGAGTGCATTTTTAGTTGCGATTTTAAATTGTGTGTGTTCGACGCGCTTTTTACGGTACACCACTTTTCACTGCTTACATATTTGATTAGTTCTTGTTCTAGCTCACTGATTCTCACTAACAGAACGTTTCTATCCTCTTGCAACACTTTAATTATTTCATATTTTGATGCTGAGTCTGTTACGAGTTTGTGATCACCATGTGGCACCAAAACACAGTTTAATTTATACTTTTATTGGGGTTTTGAGTTTTTCTGTGAGCATACTTTTTCCACAGTTATGGTGCCGCTAAGTCTCTGAAAACAGGTTATATCACCCCTTTACAATATCAGGCAGACTATGTTTATAGGTGTGCACATCACCAGTTAGCAATCCCTGGTTGTAGTTGCACCAGCTGTTTTCTCCTTTGATGGGGACTTTCATTGGTTGAAAAAAACCCAAACAGCCATCTCCACTTCAACATTGTGTGTACTTTGCCTAATAGCAAATACATAATAGTTTTGTATTTTGTCAGTTACACTGCCAGTTAACCTTCCCTTCCCATCTGATCCTTTGCCATCACTGAGGTTTTGTTTTTTTGTATGAAGCTTTCAGTCACCAAAGTCTCGATCCCATTCGTTTCTGTATGTGTCCAATACACACAAATTTCCACACTACATCATTGGTGTACCAGTTCAGTCCTTGAAGATGTCTGAAACTCTTAGAATCACTGCCACCAAATTAATTCACATATCACACTTTACCACACGCAACAAAACATTGAAATATGCTAGCAACACATGCCACTTCCATTCCTCCACTACTGCCACTATAGTTAGCTGCAAAATTATTTCAAGTGTACCTTTGTTTTTTGAGGACATCTACAATTTTTAGATATTACTGCTAAGTGCTATTTGGAAGACTCATTGTGCCTCAGGAAACTGCACCGACTGTAGCACCCTATGGATTGTATGCAAGACATAGACACATTAATGTTGCATTCATAGATTTTGCTACCATTTTCGTAATTTTGAGCTATTGAAACACTGTTCCAGAAAGTTGTCATGTATGATCACTTACCACACTTCAATTCCATTTCACTGGCAAGTCCTACATGATTTTTTTACAATGTGTTCCAGACCAACTTCACTACACTGAGTACATCTTACACAGTTTGCAAAAATTAAGTTGAGAACTGACATATCAAATCTTTCAGTCACATCTGATTTTCCCATAAAATATTCATACTTTTCACTAACTGAACCTAGCTTCCTCTTCCAAGTACTTACTTTTCCACTTTCACTGCAATGGGCAGTTGAAGCAAGATAGTTAGGTTCACACACTTCGTTATCATATTTATTGTTTATGGTAATAACATCTACCATTGGCTTTCCTACATTTCTTATTTTCTTAAAAGCCGTCAGAGGATTTCTAGCCACTTTAGGTTCACCCATGATTATCCTTCAATAAAATAGAGACTTCAATGAACAGAATTCACTATGAATATTTTCAGGGTTACAAAAGAGTAAATAAACATAAAAAAACATGATGATCGTGCGAGTGGTATACACTGAACTATTACAGGTTGGCCAGAACACATTTCCTCTCTCATATGCTTTTACATTCATTAGTACAAGATTTGACAGCAGTTTAACAGCATCACAGTGGGTCACACCCATGCAAAAGAAAATTCAAAAATATTTTAAAAATCATTTTAGTCTTCTGAACTGAAGAAAATATGTATGAATTGAAAGTGGAAACTATGTAGATTTTTAAAATGCAAAAAAGTAAAAATTCAACATAACATGTTTTGAACTGAGAGCATGATTTAGCTCCCGCATAGGCAGCGTTGTATCACTCACGATGCTGAGAAGAGAAGGGTATCGCTTGAGCCACCTCCAAATCCTTTCTGATGGAGGAATGCAGGCTGATATTGAGAGGAGCTCAAAATCTTCACAAAATGGCAGCCCAAGGTGTTGGAGATAGCAGTAGGATCCATGATAACATCGTCTGCTACTGTCAGACCAGGAATTGGTGAATGGATGTTGATCCCAGAGAGCCATTGGAGGTTGTCTCACATTACAGAAGATGGAGTGGAACTATTAAAAGACTTAGTGAATGAATCCAGCTAGCTTCTTTGCTATCCTGAGGAATGCAAGGACACTGACCATGGATCTTTTTAAAATATATGCAGTTTACTATCATAGGATGATGATTAAAAATGTGGAGAGCATGTCCCCATGCGCAAATTGCATCTGAGCATGACTCAGTTCATCAAGAGATTGGGACATGCCGCGGTAAAGAGAAAGTGCGATGTATGTAACATTCTGCAGGTTGGGATAACATCTTTAAGATATTGCACCTGGTCATCATAAATAGGGGAAATGATGTTTGTCGAAGGTTGCCATGAAGGAGTAAAGCCTCCAGTCAGTCTTAGTAAGCTATCATTTGGGTGTTCATATAGATGGGGAGGAGTCAGTAAACATGTAGCACATGGGAAATGGTCACTCAAGTATGCGTAAGAGAGAATGGATCACTCGAGAAGATGGGCAAGCTGGGCAGCACAGAAGAGTGTATTGAAATGGAAATAGGAGTGTGTGGATTTTGAAAGAAAGATGGGTGCTCCTGTATTAAGTCAGAAGAGATTACGGTGATTGAGAAGGTCAGCCATCTCTCAGACAAGTTCTGGCAGAACCCAAAAGGAGACGGTGTGCATTAAAGTCACTGAGCAGCAGAAAGGAGAGAGGTAGCTGCCTAATAAGCTAGAGGAAGTCTGCCCTGTTGATATCAAATGGTGGAGGGATGTGAACTGTACAAAGGGAGAACTTGAAGTAAGGAAGGAAAAGGCGAACTGCAGCAGCTTGTAGGCAGAAAGTCAGGGAGATAGGTTGACTATGAATGTCATCCTGTATGAGCAGCATGGCTCCCCCATGAGATGGAATGCCGACCTTGGGGGGGAAGGTCAAAACAGTCTGTGAAGAAACGCCTTGGAGGATACTCATGATGAAAAAAATATGATGGGGTATCACCTCGGCAGTTGCCACGTGCCAGCCTTCAGAGACACTCTGCTTCAGGGCATAAAGGCAGGAGGATCCCAATCCACTAGGTCTGCAGGAGCATCGGCATTTTTCTGCTCTTGGCCTGTAGAGTACAGTGCAACAAAATGGCTGGTGTTGTGCACCAGTGACATAGATATCGGACTGACGAGGATATCATGTGGCAACACTGTCAAAGACGATCTTCGAGTCAGTGAAGGAAAGACTGCTTGCCTTTGTTTAACTTCTTTGAATCTTTCTGGTTACCAGACAAAGACGTGGATGTTGGGTAGCTGGAGCAACATAGGAACACATCAAGAGTACTCCTCCTGTCCTTTCCATGCTGCCGGTTGTATAGCTGCGGTATTTGTCCCATGAGGTGAACATTTGATGATGCATTGCACATTTGAAGGATTAGATGGATACCCTACCATACCACTGGGCGATTTAACAACCATGGTGCTAAATTTGGATTTGCATGTCAGCTTGGCCACTTCTTCTGTGGAGTGAGCTGTAGCTAGAACAGTACTGTAGGTGCCATATGGTAGCATACAGGGTTTCTGACTTGCCAACAACTTGCGAGCAACCACGTAAGACACTTTTCCTTCACCCAGACCTCCTGAATCGCCTCCTTATTGAGGTACATGGGACAAGTCTGGGAGGATGGGACAATTCTGCAAGGAGGCAGCACATACGCCATTGCAGATAATGCAGCAGGCTGAAGGAGGTGGACAATCACCCTTGTGCACATTAGTATGACAAGTTGAACATTTGGCCGGATGCCAATAAGAACTGCTAGTGTGGTTGAAACTATGACACTGGTAGCAGCGTATAGAGTTCGGAATGTATGGTTGGACTGTGATAAAAGTGAGAAAAAGTGTGTGTGTGTGTGGGGGGGGGGGGGGGGGGGGGGAGCACTATGGAGGCATCTATCCTTTTCATCATCCATTGGATGGCAGTGACACCCTGATCAGGCAGGTATGTTTGGATTTCAGCCTCCGACACACTGTCAAGCAGCCTAGTGTAGATAACACCACGGAAAGAATTCACAATTCAGAGCAGCTTGAAACTAACAGGATGGCTGAGGAGAAGTGAAGAGGCAAGCAGTTTTTGTGCTTGAGAATCAGAAATAGTCTCCAAGAGGAAAGTGCCACTCCATAAAAGAGAGCAGGCCTTCACAGAGCAAGCATTTGCATTAACACCTTTCTAAATAATAAATGGATTTACCAATGCAAAGGACTCACCGTCTACAGTAAGTGAAACCATGAGGAACTGTGGTGCAACTGGGATGGTCTTTGAATCGTTAGATCATTCCACTTAGGCTTTGTAGATGATTGGGAAGATGATTGTCTTATTGCAATAAAATCCTCCATGATTGCCAGCATCTCTGATGATGTACTGCTTCCAACTGGGGGCCCCCCTTCTCAAGGCAGCGCACCTGCCTTAGGTGACTGTTTATGCCTCAGGTCACACCTACTGAACACCTGATGGAGGGACCAGTCGGCAATTTGGGAAGGTAGCTGCTCAGGCAATCACCCCTCCCTGGGCCTTGCCTACACAATGGAGGGGTATGTGTGAACCCAACCTGTAGACCCAAGTCTGGGAAATACACGTTACCCTGTTACCTGCTATGCATCAGATGCATGGGCCAGCCTACAGGAGTACACAGGGAGGAAGAAGGAAAAGAGGAACCTCAAATGCTGAAGTGGAAGGAGGACAGGTGAAGGTGAATGAAGAAAGAAAGAGGAATGAAAACACAGTGGTGAGACTGATCCAATGTGAGCCACCGAAAATGTGGAACATATTCCAAAATATACCCAAAACACGTTCCCCAAGGGAGGGTAAAAATAAGAGCAAGGGAATAGATATGCAGCACAGAAGGGAAAATATGCTGCAAAGGCTGGGGCCCTGTGGAAGCCAAGCACGAACCCACTAAAGAACTGTGAGCTCCCTGCAGGTTTAAAAAAAAAGTGAAAAATTTATGAAAGGAGCTGCAGAAAGCTTCTCACCCACTAGCCACTCTCAGTGCCTGCACCTGCTCGGTGCTGAATATTTCTGGAGTAACTACGACTGCAGGCAAAGCACTGTGCCCTCTCACAGCTGATACAGAACAAATGCTGTCTCTACATAGTTTCTCTGCAGATGTATTACTGCAGAATCAAACTGAATCATTAAAACTATTTTCCATCACTAAGGATTTAATCTTGTATTTAGCTTATGGTGAAAGTGATTTGATTAATTAGATTTACCTCAATAGTTCTTTCTTGCATACCCGTTTTTAAAGTTGAGCCAAAATACAATGATCCCTGGTGCTTGTGCTAATTGGCAATGAGTGCCAGCGGTATTTCCATAAAAAGCTAATTTAATTTACAGTGATAATCATGCTAACAGACTATTACAGAGCAGTGAATATATAGCCCTGAAAAGACTGAAATTATATTAAATGAATCCTAAACTATCATTAAGAGAATAAAACATAAAATATTGCTGTCACACAGTAGTAGCACTTTTATTAATAAGTGAAATAGCTAATGTAAGCTTACTTTGAATAAGGTTCAGGGTTCATTACATAAAAACAATATTTCAAAGTTAATGCTTTAATAAAGTATGCCTAATACTTTCAGTCAAAAATTATGTAAAAAGTGGTCTTTAATTGAGTGTTACAACCCAAAAAAAATTAAGGTATTTGAAAATAATCAATACAGTATTGTAGTTATATAGTAATACAGTACTAAACTAGTACTAATATTTAGATACTAAAAATTTAACATTGTGTATGTATTTAATTCTCTATTTTATAAAGATTTTTAATATTGCTCTAAATGCCATTATTAGGGCTAGAGTGTCTTTATAAAGGTGTAAATGTCAACCATCTGACTGGATTACTAAATACAAAGTTGTTGGTGACTGGTGAAATACCCAATTCATCCATAACATCTTGGTGGGCATGAAGAATAGCCAAATTGTCCAATCGATTCTGTCCCTTTGTTGATTAGAGATATGACTTCAGACATTTAAGAGTGTTAAATGACCATTCTGATTTTGCTGTCGTGATTGGAACTACTTGGAGAATCTTAATTCACTTCACCACTTCACATAACATTTCTACAACTGCAGGCTCTTGTGTAATGTACTTTCTTACATCAAGCATATTTTTTAAGACCAGTTGTTTTTAATTAGTGATATCAAATAACATATTCAAGAGTAAGTGCTGCCTCTGAATGTCTAGGTCATTTTTGAAAAACTCAGTTGATTTTTCCAAATTTGTTTCACCTCTGTTTACTAAAAGCAAGCACACTTTTCCTACCCATCTGCAATGACCTGTGAGAGTCCAGTTGAAGCAAACCGCTCTGTAATGCAAGATTGCACCATTTCACATACTTCATTGTAACAGCTTTGCAATATTCCTTTTGGGTTTTGAAAGTGTATGGTGCGCTGGCTTTGTTGTTTTCATACTTCTTGGGTATACTTTGATTCCTAGGAAGCGAAGGATCATCAACTTGTGAAGGTTTTTCTTTTAAACACAATTCCCAAAAGTGTTCAGAACTATCACACCTTCCATTCAGTATACAAATCAAGCCCTCATATTTTTTCCAGATCAGCAACACTTAGATGAAGGCATTGAATTTTTTCATTGACATCCTCTACTGGGTTCATTGCATGGCAATAAAGACGTAAAAAGAAGTAAGTCTTTATTTGTAACATTGACTCAAGGTAGACTGCACATTTTCAACCTGCCTCTGTTTTGTCCTCTGCAGAAAATGTTTCAAAAAACTCTAAAAGTTCTTCAAAGTTTTTCAATATTCAAGACACTAGAAGCTCGCATAGTCCATTGAGTTGGCCAAAGGGGTCACAGACTAGCTTGGTTGATGGCGCTCTCACATCATATGCTTCTGAAAAGTAACATCATTTTGTTGGATTCGCTATGGTATTTATTACGTCCTTGGCTAAAGCCATAATATCCCTCATAGATGAAAGATGTTGGAGACTGTCTACAACTGCCAGGTCTAACCTGTGAGCAGTGCAGTGCATATATCATGCTTTTGGTTGTATATCCAAAAATAACTTTTTTAGTCCTTTGAACTTACCTCTCATATTCGAGGCACCATCATAGTACTGTCCTCCGAAGCTATCCACTGACAAATCAAGATGAGCAAAAACATCTTTTAAAATACTAAACAGAGTGCACTAAAGAGAGTCTCATACAAGCCAATAGACTTCATTGATGACTAAGGAATCATTGACAGTATGAACACAAAATGACACTTGTTCATGAACTGAAGAATCACTTGTTTCATTAACCATAACATAAAAATGTTCAGTCTTCTTGATTGAAGCCAATAAACTTTCTCAACACATACTTTCCTAGTAGATCAATAATCTCTTTTTGAGTATCATGGAACATCCATTTACACCCCGAACGCCCTAAGCAATCTTTAAACTCAGGTACATCATTCTTCCGGAGTTCCAACAACTGAAAACATTTGAGATGATGTCTTCGTGCGATCTAATTGCTAGTCCTTATTGGTATAGGAATTGCACAGTACTAAAAATTTGTCTCAAGAGCTTTCTTCATATTATTGTCTAACTGTTCACTGAATTGGGAGGTCATACTTTGGTTAGTGATAGAATTTAGTTTCAGAACACCTTATTTGTCCATAAAATGTATTTTCATGAAGATGGGATTTTTCCAAAGCCTTTTTCCAGCTAGAAAATCCTATTGAAGTAAATGCATTCTTTTTTTAAGAAAATTGTAATAAATTTTTAGCATCTGCCTATTTGAAGGTTTTGCAAAAGACTTTTTTGGTAGATACTTCATATTCTAGCCATGTATAATTGATCAACTAAGACTTCTGATATGACCTTCCCTTACCAGATTGTCCAGGTTGTGGGTGTGAATAGTTCTTACCCGAAGACAATGAAGCAATAGATGACGCAATAATTGTTGGAGGTTGACTTGCAGTATCAACAACTTCTAAGCGTGCCTTTTTGGTATCACATTTATCCATTGCAAATTTAATTCACAATACACTAAGAGATTAAAGTAAATGAATAAAATATAGTCATACAAATTAGACCACTAGACACTAAAGTCAGAATACTAAACATGTCTGCACCATGCACTGAATCAAACTACCCACACTGAATGACTGTGACAGCAAGGTGGGCTATATATCACCGCAGTGTCATAATGTCTCAAAGCGTCAAGGTGATGCAAGGCGGAGAGTTCCAGGCACTTATGCTCCAGTCCTTTTGATGTCACCACAGCCTCAGTGCTGGCCTACCGGCACCGGCCTTTCCCCAAAATTTCACACACTGGGTCAAATACTAAGTGTGGCTGCAGCACCGTAACACTATCATGATTCACACCCCTCGTTTTCAGTTAACCTGCTTACTACCATAATAATTACTTGTTTTAACTCATTACTGAATGTATCTTAAAAGGGATCTATTGCAAACAAGGAAAAAAATAAATTCCAACATAATTTTGGGATTTTAAAAAGCATAATGTAACTAATAATTTTCTAAAATTATTGGGAGAGCTCCCTGCTCCCGTTCCTCCCCACCCAAACGATTCTTGAGGGGGCTCAGGCCCCCTCAGGCCCATGGAGTCAGCGCCTGTGCCAGGTACTCAGCTTTGTTGGAACACATGCCTGAATAGCTGTGCTTGTCCACCTGGACAAAACAGCAGTCACCAAGTTGATACTCAATAATTTACTTGGTTTTATTTTAACGCCATGGAATTTGATTCCATGAGACACATAAGGTAGTGCAGGTGGGAAATATTATTGACAGTTTTCAAATTATTTTGTCTCTTTTATATATATCATGTGCAAGAAGTGTCATTACTGCAGGATATTTATCTATAAAGTGAGTTGCTACCTTGATAGAATTCAAGATTCGAGGGATATTATTTATTCTTAATAGTTTCAATGTTAATTAATGATACTTGTGCAATTGCACAGTTCCGTTCATCAGTTCAACTTAAGTTGTTAAAACTGCTGCATTTTGATAGGTTTAATAAACCTTATAAACAAGTACAACAACATACATGTTTATGTGTGTTTTAAATAAAGCAATAGCAGAGAGAAAATAGTTAGGGAAACATATTAATAACCTTTTGCTAAAATTATCACTGATCACTCTTGTAACACATATTACACCATGGAATCAATTTCAAACTGTGGTAGTTAAGTGTCAAAGAATATTACAAAGTTGTATCATTTATTAAAATCTTACCCTAAAAGAACTTAACAAATACTCGTGTTATATGCCGAAATAAGTTTCCTGAAATTCTTAATTGACATAAGAAGGCAGTTCATGTTTCTGCATGTGAATGTTAAGAAAGAACAACTGAATTGTGTACTCACCATGCACTGCATTAATCCCATAAATGAGACAGCCAATATTCTTGTAGTTGGACCAGGCACTGGGAATTTCATGATCATCTGAAATCTTGTCCTCAGAGCTGCTGCTGGCACTCTTACCACCATCTGCTTCACCAAGATTAACAATGTTTTTCATGTGGGTCTCCATAATTCACCCTCTCTCGCAAGCACCTTCAATATTTTTTTTCACATGTAGAATCACCACATATCTACTGAACTTCAGTCAAAGCCTGACGAAAGTTTCGAAATTTGTGGTAAGTACCTATGTTACTAATCTTCTTAGGTCATTGGTCCCTAGGGTTATACACTATTTAATCTAACTTAATCTAACTTAAACTAACTTACACTAAGGACAAAACACCTTGCAAACCATGGCAAGGAGTCTCAGGCCGCACAGCTCCCCTGTGCAGCTCGAAGCTCGATGAAGCAATTTTAACTCCTTGCTTTGTGAAAAAGGTGCACACTTATTATTTCTTGCTACATTTCCTTTTGCTTGAGCCCAAAGACACTCAATCGCATTGTACATGCAATGGTACGGTGGCAAACAAATAACCTTGTGACCAGCAGTTCTAGCTGATTTCATCATCAATCGTGTATACAAGAGTTTGTGGCTTTTTGAATTCCTAAGGGAGCAAACTGCTGATGTCATTGGCTCCTAGGCTTACACACAACTTAAACTAACTTATGCTAAGGACAACACACACACACCGATGCACAAGTGAAGACTCGAACCTCCAGCAGGAAGGGCCGCACAATCCACGACATGGTGCCCCTAACAGCGGGACCACTCCACATGGCAGTTACGGGCTTAACAAGCTGAAGCAGCTCTGCCTTTTTTGGTTCATCAGTGCAATTAACATTATGTCACTGCAACCAACTTAACAAATCACCTATTCTGTTTCACATGGTCGGCACTTTGTTCACCTGGTTAGAAAAATAAGGTGCTTTATCTATCATTATAATAGACTCTGGAGGAATGTTCCAAAGAAGTTTATCCATAAACCGTGAGATGTAGATCGCAGCATTCATTTCTTCGTGGAAATCTCCTGACTACTTTGAAGCAAAAGCCCACAAAGCATTGTTTATGACTGCTGAACTTGTTCCAGCATGGCAAACAATTAATCTGCCACCTTTCCCAGTTGTTTTTCGTAGAACTGAAGAAATTGTGTCATCAGTCCAAATGTGTGAAACACGAGTATTTGTTAAGTTCTTTTAGGGTAAGATTTTAATAAATGATACAACTTTGTAATATTCAAGTCGATCTGTAAATATGACTTTGTCAAAGTCAATAGTGCACATTTTTTCTGAGGAAACTGCAGTGCAAATTTATGATTGTTGAATGTTCTATACCTTAAGTCTAAGGAAATCAGAACCTAAGAAGGTGACGTCATACCCCCGGAAAACAGACCTGCATCATGAAGTGAAACAAAAAGTTTTTTCCTAGTTGGTAATTCACCTTTACAGTAATAATTGTAAATATGGGCACAAATAGCACACTGATTAAAATTGTCAATGGCTTTCACTCGCTTCATACCCTTCCTGCATTTACCTGGCTTGCTAAGCATGAAGTCTTTCTCACCACTATCAAGGCCTATGCATTTTCTCTGAGTCACACGTTTCACTATAGCAGTTCCAATAACAAGCTCATTGGCTGTTCGTTGCACTACATTTGACACAGGGAGAATAGGTCCTTCATTATACCTCTCACTTTCAAAGTAATCCTGCACCTGAATATCAAATTCCCTCACTGCCATCCAGCACTAGCTGTTGCAACCGTTAGCTATACTGTCCGGAAGTAACAGGGTTGCTTTCAGTTTCTGCGACTGGAGTGGTCTCTCGGCACAGTAGGTGGATGGTTGGTTGGTTGGTTGTTTGAGGTTAAAGGGACCAAACAGCAAGGTCATCAGTCCCTTGTTTCAAATAGACTCCATTCTGCGAACGGGACATCTCAGTATAGTCAGAAAAATAAAACGGATAAAGGGGAAACGTAAAAGGGCAGTCACGTTGTCATTAGTAAAAACAAATGAGGGAAGTTGGCAAGAGAACGAACCCAACACTATGCTGAAACAGCATAGGCAAGACCACCTGTGACTTAAAAGGTACAACTGCTATAATGCAGAAAGTACGTATGGGAATAGAAAAACTAACCAAGCCTTAAAAAGAAGGGGTGAAAACAGAGTAAAAGGGAAAGAAAAGAGGATTCCGGTCAGGGAGGTGAATCGGGAATCTCTGAACACTGCCGACAGTGGGAGACACCCAAACACTCACCGCCCTGCCCCAACACCAGAGGGAGATTAAAAACTTTAAAACTGAGAATAAAAACCACTCTCCCGGAGGAAACCTAGAACCAGAGAGACCATCCGGGAATCGTCAGCCAACATCAAAGGTAAAGTGTGGGGGAGTCTGTACTTAGCACGCAGAGCCAAAAGAAGGGGGCATTCAACCAAAATGTGGGCCACTGACTGGAAGGCTCCACAACCACATAGCGGGGGTGGCTCATCACGCAAAAGGAAACCATGGGTCAGCCTGGTATGGCCAATGCGGAGACGACACAGTGTGGTCGAGTCCTTGCGGGAGAGGCTAAAGGAAGAACGCCATGGGCCTGTATTCACCTTAATGGCACGAAGTTTATTAGACAGTGGAGTAGCCTCCCAAGAATTGGCCCATGACTGTGCAAAGTGGGATTTGATGTGAAGCCGTAAATCCGCTGCAGGAGGGGTTACAGAAAATGGGGGGTAAGTAACTGCTCCCCCAGCCAAACGATCAGCGAGCTCATTACCCGGGATACCCACATGGCCCGGGACCCATAGGAAGTCAATGGAACAAGCAGCACGGTGAAGATCAGCGAGATGGTCATGGATGGCAGAGACCAAGGGATGGCGCGAAAAACACCGGTCAATAGCAAGAAGGCCACTCATCGAGTCCGTACATAACAAAACGCGGTTGTGTTGGGATTGTTTAATAAAGTTAAGGGCCCGGGAAATTGCCATCAATTCCGCAGTAAACACCCCACATGAGGGTGGCAGTAGATGATTTTCCGTTCCAACAAAGGACGTGAAGGCATACCCAACATGATCAGCAGATTTAGAACCATCAGTGTAAAAAACAACAGCATCCCGAAACTCCCATAAAATTTGGCGGAAAAAGGAACGGAACACCACCGGGGGGATGGAATCTTTCGGACCGCGGCGGAGATCCATCCGAATTCGAGGCCGAGGAACTAACCAAGGAGGGGTGGAGGGGAGGGAGCGAGGAAGACAGGACAAAGAAGGAAGCCGAAAATCACGGGTAAGAGACGCAAGGCGCAGCCCAACCGGTAAACCCGCCCGAGGGCGGGAGTCAGGCGGGCGACGTCCATGGTCTGGGAATAGGATAGAATAGGAAGGATGAGCGGGAGTAGAACGGATAGTAAGGGCATAAGACACCAGAAGCTGGGACCGCCGAACAGAAAGGGGGGGGATCCCAGCTTCAACCAGGAGACTATCAACAGGGCTAGTAGGGAAGGCACCGGTGGCCAAACGGATACCACGATGGTGGACTGGATCCAGCACGTGCAGCGTGGAAGGAGCAGCTGAACCATAAACTTGACAACCATAGTCCAAACGTGACAGAACTAGAGCACGATAAAGACGGAGGAGGAGGGAACGGTCCGCACCCCAGGAGGAGTGGGAAAGGAAGCGAAGGACATTGAGTTTACGGAAACATCCTACCTTCAGGAGTCTGATATGGGGCAGCCAAGTGAGCTTGTTGTCGAAAAGAAGACCTAGGAAACGAAACTGTGGAACCACAGGCAATCTTTGTGCAGCGAGATAGAGCTCTGGATCAGGGTGGACCGTAGTACGGCGACAGAAGTGGACCACCCGCGATTTTAAAGGAGAGAATTGAAACCCGTGGGAGAGGGTCCATGCAGAGGCACGCCGTATAGCCACCTGGAGCTGCCGTTCTGCATGGGGCATCGAGGAGGAACTAACCCAAATGCAGAAATCATCCACATACAGGGCAGGGGCGACCAAGGGACCGACAGAGGCCACAAGTCCATCGATAGCAATGAGGAAAAGAAGGACACTCAAGACAGAACCCTGTGGGATGCCCGTCTCCTGGGTCCGTGGAGAACTAAAAGCAGTACCAACTCGAACTCTGAATGACCGATGGATCAGGAACTGGCGGATAAAAATCGGGAGTGGGCCCCGAAGACCCCACTGATGAAGGGTTAGTAAGATGTGATGGCGCCAGGCCGTGTCATAGGCCTTGCGAAGGTCAAAAAACACTGCAACCAAATGGCGGCGCTGGGAAAAAGCCTGCCGAACTGCGGATTCCAAGCGAAGCAAATGATCGATTGGAGATCGTCCCTCTCGAAAGCCACACTGGTAAGGGGACAATAGATCCCGAGATTCGAGGACCCAAGTGAGCCGACGGGCTACCAGCCGTTCAAGTAACTTACAACCAACATTGGTCAAACTAATTGGCCGATAGCTGTCAACAGATAGGGGGTTCTGACCAGGCTTAAGGACAGGAACCACAATGCTATCCCTCCACTGAGAAGGGAAGTCACCCCGGAGCCAGATACGGTTAAACACCCGAAGAAGATGGTGCCGTTGTGGAGCACTGAGATGTTGAAGCAGCTGGTTATGAATGGAATCTGGGCCAGGAGCCGTATCATGAGAAGCAGATAGAGCAGAAAGAAATTCCCATTCAGTGAAAGGTTCGTTGTAAGATTCTGACTCACAAGTGGTGAAACATAAGGTGACAGCTTCAGCCTGCTGTTTTTGATGAAGGAAAGCAGCTGGATAGGAGGCCGACGCTGATGCCACTGCAAAATGGGTCGCAAGATGTTCTGCGAGAACTAATGGGTCCGTACAAATGCCATCTGGGAGGTGAAGGCCTGGGAGGGTGGACTGCCGATGGCAACCTTGGAGAGAGCGAAGTGTAGCCCATACCCGTGACAGAGGGACAGTGGAACCAAGGGAAGAAACGAATCGTTCCCAACATATCCGCTTGCTCTGTTTGATTAAATAACGGGCTTTAGCGCGAAGGCGCTTAAAGGTAGAAAGGCTGGCTACAGATGGGTGCCTCTTAAAGTGTTGCAAAGCTCGACGGCGATCACGGATGGCAATGGCAATGGCCGTACTCCACCACGGGACTTGCCGACGACGAAATTGTCCAGATGAGCGCGGGACAGCAAGGTTAGCAGCGCGAACAATCGCGTCAGACACGTCACGTAGGACGTCATCAATACAACCCGACAAAGAGGGAGAAAACTCGACCTGTGCAGTATATAGAGGCCAATCGGCACGGTGGAAAGACCAACGAGGTAACCTCTCCATCGGGGAGCGGGAAGGGAGCGTGATAATCAACGGGAAATGGTCACTATCACAAAGGTCGTCGTGTGGCGACCAGTGTAATGAAGGGAGGAGAGAGGGAGAAGAAAGAGAAAGATCAATGGCAGAAAAGGTACCATGACCAGCACTGAAATGAGTAGGGGAGCCATCATTAAGAAGGCACAGGTCGTGGTCTGCAATAAATTGGTCGATAAGAAGACCTCGTCTAGATGGAAAGGCACTGCCCCACAAAGGATGATGAGCATTAAAATCCCCAAGGAGGAGGAAGGGAGGAGGAAGTTGCTGAAGAAGGGTGGTTAAGGCAGCAGGTGTAAGAGTCCTGTCAGGAGGGAGATAAAGATTGCATACTGTGACGGCAGAGTCTAAGTGGACCCTAACAGCAACTGCTTCCAACGTAGTTTGGAGAGGAATCCACGTGCTAGCAATGTCTGTACGGACCAACGTACAAACGCCACCAGAAGCCCGCAAGGGTCCGACCCGATTTCGACAGAAAACACGGAACCCACGGAGGGTCGGTGAGTGAGCATCAGTAAAATGAGATTCCTGGAGAACCACACAAGCTGCTGAGTAGGACGAAAGAAGGGATTTCAATTCCGGAAGGTGACGATATTAGCCATTACAATTCCATTGGAGAACCACAGAACGATGGTTTAAATGAGGGCTGAACACGCTAAATCCAGTCATACCGCCGGGTCCCCACCCGTCACCGACAAGGAGGGGGCGACATCCATAAACGACAGGTCAGAATCCGGTTGTGAAGCCGGGGAAGGGACCTCCGGTGACACCAGAGGCTCTTTGTCCCGGGACTTATGTTTCTTCTTCTTTTCAGGCTGAGATCGAGGAGGGCTGTGTGGCATAATGGAGCCAGCTGCAGCAAGATCAGGAACAGAAAGAGACCGGGCGACCTGGGGGCCGATAGACCGCGGCTCTCGCGGTCGCCGCGCTGCAGCAGACCTTTGACCTGGAAGGTGCCGGGAAGGGGCATCCCGGGAGAGGCGCCCTTGACCGGCAGACGCCGAAGGAGTGGGACACTTCTCCGGCTGGGGAGGGGGAGCGGCGCCCAGAGGAGAAGGTGTGGGAGCCACAGGGGAGGGGGGAAGGAGAGGGGTCCGGGAGGGGGGTAAGGAAGGGGGAGGAAGGGATGAAGATGTAACCAAGGCGTAACTAGATGTCATGGACACAGGGTGCAATCGTGCGTATTTCTTACGGGCCTCTGTGTAGCTTAAACGATCAAGAGACTTATACTCTTGTATCTTTTTTTCTTTCTTATAGACTGGGCAATCTGCTGAACGTGGAGAATGACTACCATGACAATTTACACAAACAGGAGGGGGAACACAGGGACTCCCCTCATGGAGTGGACGTCCACAGTCACCACAGAGAGGGTCCTGGGTACAGCGAGAAGACATGTGGCCAAAACGCAAGCACTTAAAACACCGCATAGGAGGTGGGATGTACGGCTTCACATCACAGCGATAGACCATAATCTTAACTTTCTCAGGAAGGGTATCCCCTTCAAAGGCCAGGATAAAGGCACCAGTATCAATACGATTATCTTTAGGACCCTTCTGAACACGCCGAACAAAGTGAACACCCCGCCGTCCGAGATTGTCCCGAAGTTCCTCATCAGTTTGAAGGATGAGGTCTCTGTGAAAAATCACACCTTGTACCATATTTAGAGACTGGTGAGGGGTAATGGACACGGGAATTGTGCCAAGATGGGTACAGGCACGAAGGGCCGCAGATTGGGCAGCCGAAGCAGTTTTTATCAGTAATGAACCCGACCGCATCTTGCTCAGGGAGTCCACTTCGCCGAACTTGTCTTCAATGTGTTCCACAAAGAATAAAGGTTTGACACTGGTGAAAGTATCTCCATCAGTCCTGGTGCAAACTAGATAACGGGGGAAAGGTTTTGCCCCTAGACGACGGGCCTGACCCTCCTCCCAGGGGGTAGCCACGGAAGGGAAGGCCGAAGGGGCAAGAGAAGCAGCACTTGAGGAATCAGTACCACGCAGAGAGACGGCCGCAGAAGAGCGGCCAGAGGTTTGGACCCTTATGCGTTTCATCTGCATAGCGTCCGCCCTGATACCACCCACTCCGATCAGGGGCTCTCCTCACGGGCGCTACCCAGCCACAGCAAGGGCCGTCTGGCACGGCGGCCATTGCCGGGAGTTCCGATGCTCCAGGAGGACGAGCAACCACTCCAAGGCATGCATGAGGAGGTCACAGCTCAGGTATCAGAAGTGTGATCCCTGTGTGTTCAGGGGGCTCAACCAAAAGGGTACATAGCGACCCCACCACACGGGCTGGCTACCGTGCTGGCTATGCACCCTAGCATCAGACAACGACGTAGAAGAAAAGGTGGAATATACTAGGAGGGCACACGTCGGAGACACTAGGTAAGGTGCTCTTCCCCAAATGGCTCACACTACGGAAAGAGAAATTTTGGAATGGAGGTCAAACCCCAGAGGGGGACCAAGGAATGCCAAAAGGAGGAGATGATTACGCAACAAAGCCAGAGTGTAAAACCAACAGAACCAGGAGGATAGCGGGGGCCAACATAAGCAAGGACACCAATAGAGGGAGAGGAGAGGGCGAGGGGAAAGGGGTATGGAGGGGAAAGGAGGGGAAGGGAAAGGAAATGCAGCCCGGGAGAGAAAGAAGGCTGCAATGGCTCGGGGCCCCGTGCTCGCCACGCACGTATCCACGAAAGAGTTGTGGACCCCCTGGGGGGCAGTAGGTGGATCCATGGATCATCGTGTTTTCACCCAACACTAGGATCTGCATTTCTCTATTGGTTCCTAACCGTACTAACTCAAGACTGAATAAAAATAAGCCATATATTACAGATAACCGTACGCTGTTTTCGTTGTTCAAAATGCCACATTATGTTGTTAATAGCAGAAAATGACATACACATTGGAATGTACCGTAAGCAGTGGTAAGAACATTTATACTTCACTTTGGTAAGTTTGTTTTGTGATGTGTGTGGAAATTTCGCATGGTCTACTATTTGTTTCTGAGAATACAAAAATCTGAGTTCTTTGTCATCTGCCATCAGATTCTTTACCTGTAATAGGTACACTGTGTGAAGTGTTCTATCCAGGCACACATGCAGCTGTCCTTTGCAGATGGTAATCAGTGGTAGTGTAACAAGGAATCGCTGGATATGACTGTCTGCCTAACAATTTTTTTTTTGTGCTGCACTTTTAATTGTTGCACGTAAGTACTCAATAGATTTTCCAACATTTTAAAGGTGTGAAACCTCTGTCTTTTCGTTGGCACATAAAATTCACTTATATAGCAGGTTCAGAATCAAACAGTAAATTTACCAGTTTCTTTTATACTTCGTGAATATATTTTCCATCCTTCTTTTTGATCTGGGCTTTGGACCAGCACTGGCAAAGTTAAAAATACATCTTTATGTTGTCTTTTGCTTTTTTATATTTTTTTTCAATTTCTAAGTTTTTGTCTGATAGCATTGTTGTATTCGTTCTGTGCTGCAATTGGCAATTTGTTTCTGTGTGGTAATTTTCAAAACTGGGAATGACACACAACTTGCAAGTTTTACATTCGTACTTGCTTTTTTAATGCACTTTCTGTTTCCAGCAAACAATGCATCTAGACAGTAGCCTACTTTACTAAGAATGCTCACTTGTTATACTGTTTGGAAAATCCCTTCCCAAAAACCTTTGAGGATTATCATCAGAATACCTTCCCCTGCCAGCTTTTCTGCACTCTGATGCATACATTTCTGGAAGTTCCCTTACCAGCGACCGATGAACTCTATCAGAAGCATACTACCTGTTAGTGACCTGTGAAGAACATGAGCATTTAAAACACACAGATCAAGAATGTGCAAAACGAACTCCTTATACCAGTTCATTGTTTTTCGTATACATCTGTCAGAGCTAAGCAGCCTATCAGAATGGTCAACTGATACCAAATTCAAGTTATATTCTACAATGATTTGTGGTTTCTTAATTTTCTCTCTAATATTCCTGTCAACAATTTCTGTGGTGTTACATGTGGTCAATGTCCACACTTCCCTTTTGTCACACCACTTTATTTGTTAGCGCAAATAAATTTAATGTCTTTCCATTTCAGTTTCTGCAGAACTTTCAGCATGTTGCATCTGTTCTTATGGATAGCGCCACATGCGTTTGTCCCATGAGTGTGAAGCCAGGAAAATTTCTGCGCTTAAGTACCAATTATCGAGGTAGTGGGTATTGTCCACGTTCTAAAAACAGTTTTATTAGTGTCGCCACTACATCACTACTTTTCCTCAAATTGTGGAACTTAGTTTCTGTTGATGTCCCTGTAGAAAAATGAAATCTAAGACAGACAGTCTTACAATCACATAACACAAATGTTTTTCGTCTGAATATACTCTTGTTTCAATGGAATGAATTGTGTGAAAGATAAGCGTCCTTTAAATAATAACAAACTTTCATCATTGCAGAGTTTCTTATGTGGATTAATTGCACAATGGAAAGCTGTACAAACTCTGTCATCAGTGTTCCTCATTTTAAATAATTAATCTCCTCCAGTATTGGCAGAGTTGTCACTGAAATTTAACATTCTCGTAAGTAACAAAAAACTGTCTCATGACATCATTTTCATTGAAGTCAAATTCATCATTAAGACATGATTTCTTCATAGGTATTTCACCATCACTTTCTGAGTCTTCAGATTCAGAAATACTAACATGTCTTGTTGAAACACCAGACTGCATTGAAACACTTGTTGACGTGGAAGGTTTATCACTACAGCTTTCCAATTCTGTGGAAGAGCTGAAACTTTCGTCAAAATCATACAGTTCATCCTCACTGTTGCTCCTTGTAAGAATCTCCATGATTTCTTCCTCAGTGCACCAACCACGTCTGCCACTTTCTTTGTAAAACATGATAGGAAAAAAGGACTAAAGAAAATTCTGATGAACACAAACCTGTAGTTTGAAGCCTAGGCCCACAACAGACAGAGGTTCTGATGACAAGCTATTAGCCAGAACTGTGAGAGGCTACTGAGGCAGGGGGCGGGAAGTCGACTGTACAAGTTACCTCAGCATCAGCACTCAGGTAGCGGTGCATCTGTACTCATCATAAGTGCTCAGGGGCCAGCAAACTGGTGCGACTGAACTCATCAACACCACTAAGGGGTAAACCAGCACCCGCAACTATACTCTGTAGCACCCATGGAGCGGCAGGCAGCATGTCGAGTAAACTCATCAACAGCAGTCCAAGGGTTAGCACTAAGTGAAATATTTATGAATGAGCTGCAGAAAGCTTCTCACCAGATAGCCACTTTCAGTAAAAACACTTACTACAATGCTTTGTTTCCCTTGCATCAAAAAACTAAGGGTAAAATTTATGAAAGAAACTGCTGACTGCTTCTCACCAATAGCCACTCTTGGTAGATAGAGTTACTCAAGCATCTGGCCCTGGGTGGAGGATCAGGATGAAGAGCGAGCATGATCCAGCTCCATCACAGTAAAGGCAGCATAGTAACACTCACCATTCTGAGAAGGGAAGAATATCATCTGAGCCGCCTCTGTTTGCTTCTGGTGGAGGAAGTCAGGGTGATAGTGAGAGGAGCTCGAAATTTTCACAGAAAGTGGTGGTGATAGCAATAGGGTCCACACTGACATGGTCTGCCACAGTTCAGCCAGAAAGTGGGGAATGGATCCAGGCCAGTAATTAGGGAATGGATCTTGGTCCCAGAGAGCCGTCACAGATTGGCCCACATGATGGTAGACGGGTGGAAACTGAGGAAGAAGAAGAAGTAAGAGGTGCATCAAACATTGAAGTGGAGGAAGGCTGTGAGAAGTTGAACAAAGAAAGGAAAAAGGAATGAGAAACAGTGGTGAAACTGTTCTTATGTCAGCTACAGACACGCCACCCATGATCCCCAATAGACGGGGGGGGGGGGGGGGGGATTTATATATATATATATTTTAAGAGGGTAGACATGTAGTACAGAAGGGAAAAGGGTTCTGCAAAGGCTAGGGCCCTGTGGTAGCCAAGCACGAACCTTCCAAAGATGGGCAAGCACCCTGTGGAACAAGGGGGAACCTATGAGACAAGCTGCAGAAGGCTTCACACAGACTAGCCACTGTTGGTAGATACTGGCTACTATAATGCACAACTCATCTCCCTTGCATCTAGAAACTAATGAAAAATTTATGAAAGAAGTCTCAGAAAGGTGCTCACCCACTAGACACACTTGGTTCATACAGTTACTACAACCTCTCACTTGCTTCCATTACCTCTTAACACAACGTGAAAGCAGTAGCAGAAAACATCACACCCTGTAGATGCTTTTTGTAGCTGTAGTTACTACAATACCTTACCTCTTATTACTAACTGGAAAATTTATGAAAGGAGCTTCAGAAAGTTTCTCACACACTAGCCTGTCATTGTAGATATACTTCATTGACCAATTCAATCATCTCCCTTGCACCTTAAAAATAAGTAAAAAAATTATTAATGAAGTTGTAACAAGCTAACCACACACTATCCACTCTTCGTAAATATAGTTACAGCACTACTTTACTAATTCCCCTAGCCAATATTTGTAAGTAAAATATTTATGAATGAATATGCAGGAATCTTCCTTGCCATCAGTCACTATCTGTAGATGATGTTACTGCGCAACAGTACAGATCATCCTAGATTCGTAACCCTAGGTGAGAAATTTATGGAAGAAGCTGCAAAAAGCTTCTCTACCAACATTCACTGTCTGTAGATATAGTTACTGAACACCTGTACATGTTGAACTTGGTTCATCACTCTAGATGAAAAATTTATGAAATGAGCTCCAGAATGCTTCATATCCATTTGCAACTCCCTGTAGATACAGTTATTGCACAGCCATACACATCTCCCTTGATTCTTTCCCTTAAGTGCAAAATTTATGAAAGAGGCTGCAGGAAGCTCCTCTACCACCAGTTACTATCTGTACATATGGTTACAGTACAGCTCAACACGTCACACTTGCTTCTTAACGAGAGGAAAAAAATTATAAAAGAAGCTGCAGACAGATTCCTTACCACCAGACACTATCTATAGATATAATTACTGTGTAGCAGTAAACATCACCCTACATTCTTACCCCAGGCAAAAAATTTATGAAACAAGCTGCAGGAAGCTTATCTATCACCAGTAACTATATGTAGATAGAGTTACAGCACAGCTGAACACATCACAACTGATTCTTAAACAGACGAAAAATTTTTGGAAAAAGGCGCAGAAGTGTTCCTTGTGATCGTTCATTATCTGAAAGTATAGTTATGGCAGAGCTGTACATGTTGAATATGATTCTTAACCAGAGTAAAAAATTTATGAAAGAAGGTACAGAAACATTCCACACAACCATTCACAATCTGTAGATATAATTACCACACAGTTCTACACATTGAACTTGGTTCTTAATCCTGTGTGAAAATTTATGAAAGAAGCTGGCAAAAGCTTCTTACCGACTTGCAACTCCCTGTAGATATAGTAACTGTTTACTTGTACACATCGCCCTGTATTCTTAACCCTAGCTGAAAAACTTATGAAACAAAAAAACTGGAGAATGCTTCTCTACCATAAGTCACTATCTGAAGATATAGATGTGACACAGCTGTAGTGTCACCAATGATTCTTAACCAGAGGAAAATATTTATGAAAAAAGCTGCAGAAAGCTTTCTTACCACCAGTCATTATCTGTAGATAGAGTTAATGCACAGATGTACACATCGCCTTGAAACTCTACCCTACGCAAAAGACTTATAGAAATAGCTGAAGAAAGCTTCCAACCAGCATTTGCAAGATGAATATATATGTACTGCTTAACTGTACATATCGCCTAGATTTTCACCTCTAAATGACGAAGTTATGGAAGAAGGAGCGGAAAGCTTCCTTACCGACATTCACAATCTGCAGATACAGTTACTCCACAGCTGTATGTATTACCTTTATCTTCTACCCTAGGTCAAGAAGTTATGGAAGAGTCTGCAGACAGCTGCCTTACCAATATTCACCATCTGCAGGTATAGCTACTGCACAGCTGTACATATCGCCTTGATTTTCTACTCTATGTGAAGAAGTACTGGAAGGAGCAGCAGAGAGCTTCCTTAAAAACATCTACCATCTGCAGATATTGTTACTGCACAACTGTACTTATCACCTTTATTTTCTATCCTAGGTGATGTGGTACTGGAAGGAGCTACAGAAAGCTCCCTTGCCAACATACACCATCTGCAAATATAGTTACTGCACAGCTGTATATATCTCTTATTTTCTACCCTAGGTTTATTGTTATGGTTTTAGGGTGCAAAACCTCTATGGTAGGTCACGAAATCGTCCACAAAGAGGGAGTCTGAGACATTAGGAAGGAGACACTCCATAATTGGATTTATGGCAATGGCAAACAGTACAACACTTAGCACAGAGCCCTGGGCTACCGCGTTTTCTTGAGAGAAAGTATGAGAGAATGTAATGTTCACCCACACTTTAAGTGTGTGATCTGCCATAAATTCATGAATAAAAATGGGCAGTCGACCTCGAAAGCCCCAAAAGAACAGTAAGTGGAGGATACCCGTCCTCCAACAGGTATCGTATGCTCTCTCCAGATCAAAAAATATTTCTACTGTTTGGCGTTTCCTGATAAAATTGTTCATGATATAAGTGGAGAGAGCAACAACATGGTCAACTGCAGAACGATGCTTTTGGAAACTGCATTGGGCAGGTGTTAAAATATTTCAGGACTCCAGCCAACAGGCTAAACAGCAATTCACCATATGCTCCAAAACCTTACATACACTACTCATGAGAGAAATGGGGTGATAGCTAGGGGAGAGATGTTTGTCCTTCCTAGGTTTCAGAACAGAAACTATGATACCTTCCTGCCATCTTCTGGGAAAAGTACTGTCGGTCCAAATTTGATTATAAAGGCGAAGGTGGTAACGCAGACTAGGGTATGATAAATGCAGCAACATTAGGACATGGATGCCATTGGGTCCTGGGGCAGAAGAGAGAGAAGAAGAGAGAAGAAGAGAGAAGAAGAGAGTGCTTGTTGTAGTTCCCACATGGAGAAAACAGTATTACAGCTTTTGCTATTTTGAGAGGAGAAAGCAAGAGGTCGCACTTACACTGCACATTTCTTCAGGAGAAAAGCAGGCGGGTAATATGAAGAGCTCGAAATCTCAGCAAAGTGTTGATCCAATGAGTTAGAAATTGCAATGGGGTCCACTAATGTACCATGTGCGACAGTGAGCCCAGAGACCGGGGAGAAACTAGGTGCGCCAGATAACCCTCGAATCTGACTCCAAACTTCCGAGAAGCGAGTGAAGGTGTTAAATGAGCTAGTGAAGTCCCAGCTTGCCTTCTTGCTATCGCGAATGACTTGACGGCATCGTGCACAGAAATGCTTATAGCGGATACTGTTGCCCAAGTAGGATGGTGTCGGAAAACCCGAAGAGCACATCGCCACTTACGCTTTGTGCAAGGCATGCCTCATTCCACCAAGGAACTGGGGGCTGCCAGGGCAAATCGCAGGTGCAAGGTATTGAATGATCCACAGCTGTAAGAATAACTTCTGTAATATGAGTGACCTCATCATCGATGCTAGGAAAGTGACGGTCATCGAATGCTGCTAGAGACAAAAAATGTGTCCAATTGGTTTGGGCAAACTTCCAGCATCTCACGTGCATATATGGCAGTTGTGGCTGCAATATAAGGACACATGGAAAGTGGTCACTCAAGTGTGTAACAGCAAGAGCAAATCATTCGAAGCACTGAGCTAGCAGAACAAAACCGACCAGAAGGTCCAAATCAGAGAAATTTGTTGTAGAGGCAGACAAAAATGTAGGGTCCCCAGTGTTGAGGCAAACAAGATCTGCTTGATGGAAGACGCCTATCAATAGTGAGCCATGTGGACAAGGTCACAGAGATCCCCAAAGTGGATGGTGGGCACTGAAGTCCCCAACCAGCAAATAGGGTGGGGGGGGGGGGTGGAAGCTGACCAAGAAGATGAAGAAAATCAGCTCTTGCCATTGGTGTGGACGATGAAATGTATACAGTACGAAGAGAGAAGGTGTATCCAGAAAGGGAAAGACGGACAGTGGCAATGATAGCTTGGAAGGAACTTTTTAAGGGGATTGGGTGATAATGGAGAGTATCATGGAGAAGAATTGTGAGTCCCCCATGTGCTGGAATGTCTTCAACAGAGGGGAGATCAAATTGCACTGACTGAAAATGGGGGAAAACAAAGCGATTGTGGGGACACAGCTTTGTTCCTGAAGACAGAAGATGACCAGCCAGTATGATCATAAGAGGATAGGCAATTGATACCAATTGGCTCAAATGCCGCTGATATTCCAATGGATAATGGACATAGAGTGGACAGAAAAGGCAAGAATGTGACAAAGGTTGCCCTCAACTCAACGACTGTTCAGAGCCCGCGGTTGACAGCGTGGAATGGCATTCTGCTGAACGCAGAAGATCCTGATCCATATGTTGTGGTAGCAGCTCCTACGACCAGCGATTGGCCTGTTGATCGGCCACCTGCAGTGTGCCTCAGCAACACAGAAGACAGCTGAGGGCGGTTACCACCAGATCGTGCTGTAGATGAGACATGCCATGGCTGAGAAGGAGAGGAACTCGGTTTCTTATTAGTCTTCTTGAAAACAGGACGTTGAGATTAAGGAGGAATCGGTGGTTGTGAAGTCGGCGTACGTAAAAAATCTTCACAAGTAGGCTCTTTTTTGGAAGTCCAGGAATCTGATTTTGGGGCTTGGGATTTAGCAGAACCCGATGAAGACTGCACCACAGAGTGAGCAGCTGAGAGTGGGGAGGTTCAACGTACGACCTCTGCGCTGGCTGATCTGATAACTGTGGCATTAAACCTGAGATCACAAGTCTGCATGGCTGCCTCCTTTGTAGGCCGAGGAGAGGCAAGGCCAATGCTGTATTTACCTGTGTGAGGCACAGTGGGTTTCGACTGGCAAATAACTTTTGAACAGAAAATGTCGACACCTTTTCCTTCATGCTGATTTACTGAATGAGCCGTTTGTCTTTAAAAATGGGACAATCTCAAGAGGAAGCAGCATGGTCACCAACACAGATGATGCAACAAGGGGATGGAGGTAGACAAGCATCCTCAAGGGCATTCTTGCCACACATAACGCATTTGGCCAGATTGGAACATGACTGACTGGTATGACTAAACCGCTGACACCGATAGTAACGCGTAGGGTTTGGGATGTGAGGGTGAACAGAAATTATCTTGTAGCTCTCTTGTATGTTCAATGGCAGTTGAACTCTGTCAAATGTCAAGAAGACAGTACAGGTTGGAACAAAGACCATGTCAACCCTTTTCATGACTCAATGAACAGCCGTTATGCCCTGGTCAGACAGTTAGTTTTGAATTTCCTCATCAGACAATCTGTCGAGGGAGCGCATATAAACGACCGCACATGATGAATTAAAAGCGTAGTGCACTTCCAACTGGACAGGGAAAGTGTGTAGCAGTGAAGTAGGCAGAAATTTTTGTGCCTGGAGGGCACCGACTGTTTCTAACAAGATGCCATTTTGTAATAGGGAACAAGACTTAACAGGATCTGCAATTGCATCAAGACCTTCCTGAATAATGAAAGGGTAGACTGGGGGGGGGGGGGAGTCTTGACCTTCATCTGACCAAGAAACAACAAGGAACAGTGGCACTGATGGAAGAATTAGCGGTGGCCGAGACTCATTTAACTTTCACTTATGAGCAGACATAGTAGATAATGAGGAAACCATTGCAGAAGTATCCCCCCATGATTACCGGCATCTTTGATGGCACGTTCCTTCCTTGTGGGGGCTCTCTCTGAGTGCACTCATGCCTTAGGTGACTGTTCACACCTCAGGTCACACCTTCCATGTAACAGACGGAGGAAACTTTCGTAAGGCATCAGCTCGGGTAATCACATCTCCCATTGCATGGCAGTTACCAGGGGGTACGAACATATGCTAGTTGTCTACTTGGGGCAGAGAATAAAGCATGGGAATGCATGGGACAGCCTTCAGACATGCACAGGGAGGAAAAAAGATAAAAGAGGAACAAAGAAAAGGAAAGGAAAGAGGAGAGGTATCAAATGCTGCAGCAGAGAAAATAGTAAAGAAAAGAGGTGAGCAAAAGAGGAAAACAGAAGGAGGACAAAGACTTGCCAGTAGAGCAATCGAAAAAGAGAGACTGTTTCACAGTTTCGAGCATCTGTCTCCATATGTAGGAATTAACGTACTCCAAGTGGAGAGAGAGAGAGAGAGAGAGAGAGAGAGAGAGAGAGAGAGAGAGAGCGTGCAATGGTGAGATGTGAGGGGGGGGGGGGATGGGGGAGATGGGGGATGGAGAAGGATGTGGAATAAGAAGGTATAGAGCCCAGAAAGAAAGGAAGACTACACTAGCTAGCACTGCTGCCCTCGGTACACACGTATCTACAAAAGAGTTGTGAACCCCGTGGGGGGGGGGGGGGGGGGGGTGTCTCCTCAAGGTCATGAAGTACTAAGAGGAACTGAAGATAGATACCTTAAAAACATTCACGATCTACAGATATAGTTACCACACAGCTGTATATGTCACTTTTATGTTCTACCATAGGTGAAGAAATAATGGAATGAGCTACAGAAAGTTTCTTTACCAACATTCAACATCTGGAGGTACACTCAGTGCAGAGCTGTATATATCTGCTTCATTTTCTTCTCTAAGTGAATAAGTACTGGTAGGAGCTGCAGAAAGCTTCCTTACCAACATTCACAATATGCAGATATAGTTACTGCACAACTTTATATATCCCCTCTATTTCCTACCCAATGTGAATAAGTACTCGAAGGAACTGAGAAAGTTTCCTTACCAACATTCACCACCTGTAGAAATAGTTAACGCACAGCTTCTTTTTTTTTTTTTTTTTGTGGTTTTAGGGCGCACAACTTTAATGGTCATTAGCGCCCTGGCTACGTTAAGAATGCACCGCGAGGCACAAGTTTAAAACAACAACTAAAATGGAAAACACGATAAAAGACAGACTGACTGGCATAGGATTAAAAAACAGCATCATCAAATATCCTGAGAGAGGTTTGTCAAATTGATAAAACGAAGAACACGAGCAGCTGCTCGTGGGTCATCCGCTAAAATGGCATCTAAAGTACATGGCAGGTTAAGATCTAGACGCAGTGTGTTAAAATCCGGACAGGACATTAAAATGTGGCGGACCGTCAGCAATTGTCCACATGGGCAGAACGGCGCCGGTGCAGCCGTCAGCAGATGGCGATGGCTGAACCGGCAGTGTCCAATTCTTAACTGGGCCAAAACTACCTCCTCCCACCGAGAAGGGCGGGAGGATGACGTCCAAGCCACGGGAAGAGGTTTTAAGGCCTGAGGCTTGTTGTCTGTAAGTGCAGCCCAATCGGCATGCCACAGCGATAAAATGCGCCGACAAATAACCCTGCTAAAATCGGATGAAGGGACACAACAAGAAGCTGTCCGAGGCTGGAGGACCACAGCCTTGGCCGCGGCATCTGCAGCTTCGTTCCCAGGGATACCGACATGGCCAGGGACCCACATAAAGCTAACCGGAGAACCGACGTCCACCAGCTGCCGAAGAGAGCGTTGGATCCGGTGCGTGAAAGGGTGAACCGGATACGGATCACTGAGGCTCTGGATGGCGCTCAGGGAATCGGAGCAGATGACATAAGCAGAATGTCGGTGGCAGCAGATGTAAAGAACAGCCTGGTAGAGGGCAAAGAGCTCAGCTGTGAAGACCGAACAATGTCCATGGAGCCGGTATTTGAAACTTTGTGCCCCGACAGTAAAGGAACACCCGACCCCGTCATTGGTCTTAGAGCCATCTGTATAAATGAAAGTCATGTTGATGAACTTCGAACGAAGTTCCACAAAACGGGAGAGGTAGACCGAACCGGGGGTAACCTCTTTTGGGAGCGAGCTGAGGTCAAGGTGAACGCGAACCTGAGCCTGGAGCCAAGGTGGCGTGTGGCTCTCGCCCACTCGAAAGGTTGCAGGGAGTGAAAAATTAAGGTGTTGAAGGAGGCGACGAAAGCGAACTCCAGCGGGTAGCAGGGCAGAGACATACAACCCGTATTGACGGTCGAGAGAGTCGTCAAAAAAGGAACGATAAGACGGGTGGTCGGGCATTGACAGTAGCCAACAGGCATACCGACAAAGCAGTATATCGCGCCGGTAGGTGAGTGGCAATTCGCCAGCGTCAGCATGAAGACTCTCTACGGGACTAGTATAAAACGCTCCGATCGCAAGTCATAAACCCCGATGTTGTATGGAGTTGAGGCGGCGTAAGATGGATGGCCGTGCAGAGGAGTATACGAAGCTCCCATAATCCAGCTTGGAGCGGACGATCGACCGATATAGACGAAGTAGTATGGTTCGATCCGCTCCCCACGACATACCACTGAGAACATTTAAAGAACGGGTACAACGGGCAGCCAAATATGACACATGTGGAGACCAGCTAAGTTTCCTGTCAAATGTAAGGCCTAAAAATTTGGTTGTCTCCACGATTGGGAGAGCAACGGGACCGAGTCGTAAGGATGGTGGGAGAAACTCTTTGTAGCGCCAGAAGTTAATAAAGACCGTCTTCTCGGCAGAAAAACGGAAGCCACTGGCGACACTCCAGGAGTAAAGACGGTCAAGAGAATGCTGAAGACAGCGCTCCAGGACACGTGTACACTGCGCGCTGCAATAGATGGTAAAATCGTCCACGAAAAGGAGCCTGATACATCAGCTGGGAGGCAATTCATTATTGGATTGATCGCGATGGCGAAGAGAGCGACGCTCAAAACTGAGCCCTGTGGCACCCCATTCTCCTGGCGAAAGGTGTCCGACAGGACAGGACAGGACAGAACCCACACGTACCCTGAACTGTCGATCCATTAAAAAGGAACGAATAAAAAGAGGGAGGCGACCGCGAAGGCCCCATGTATGCATGGTGCGGAGAATGCCCGCCCTCCAACAGGTGTCGTAAGCCTTCTCCAAATCACACAGCCGCGGTCGGGCGCTTCCGCAAGAAGTTATTCATAATGAAGTTCGACAAGGTAACCAGATGGTCAACAGCAGAGTGGCGCCTACGAAATCCACATTGTACATTGGTAAGAAGGCGTCGAGACTCGAGCAGCCAACCAATCGAGAGTTAACCATTCGCTCCATAACTTTACAGACACAGCTGGTAAGCGAGATGGGTCGATAACTGGAAGGCAAGTGCTTGTCCTTCCCCGGCTTAGGAATCGGGACAACAATAGACTCGCGCCAGCATGCGGGAACATGTCCCTCAATCCAGATGCGATTGTATGTACGAAGAAGAAAACCTTTACCCGCAGGAGAAAGGTTCTACAGCATCTGAATATGAATAGAATCAGGCCCTGGAGCAGAGGACCGTGATCGGCCAAGTGCGTTTTCGAGTTCCCGCATGGTGAATGGGGCATTATAACTTTCACGATTCGAGGAGCGGAAGTTAGGTGGCCTAGCCTCCTCTGCCTGTTTGCGGGGGAGGAAGGCAGGGTGGTAATGAGCGGAGCTCGAAACCTCTGCGAAAAAGCGGCCGAAGGCATTGGAGACATCCTCAGGGGCCACAAGGACGTCATTCGCGACCGTCAAGCCAGAAACTGGTGAGTGGACCTTAGTGCCAGATAGCCGGCGCAGGCTACCCCAGACAACAGAAGAAGGAGTAAAACTGTTGAAGGTGCTTGTGAAAGCAGCCCAGCTGGCTTTCTTGCTTTCTTTAATAATACGACGACACTGAGCACATAATCGTTTATAATTGATACAATTCGCCACTGTAGGGTGGCGTTTAAAGGTGCGTAAAGCACGTCGACGAGCACGTAAAGCGTCTCTACATGCTGCGGTCCACCAGGGGACCGGTATGCGACGTGGAGAAGAAGTAGGGTGAGGGATGGAATATTCAGCAGCAGTGAGAATGACATCCGTGAGGTGTGCGACCTGACGATCGCAGCTTGTGAAGGTTTGATCCTGAAAGTAGTAGAGGGGTTTTGTGGGCGCACGACAGCAAGGTCTTCAGCGCCCGTTCAGCATCATAGTGAGACGGGTGTCAAGGAAAAAAAAAAGCTCAGAATATTTACATAAAACGGAACATAAAACACGGGAAACAATCATCGGAAAAGATGTGCTCACCCACACCGAAGCGTGGGATGAAGCAGGGCGTCAGCAGTAAAACATGGACAACACAGGAAGAAAACGAGAGAGGGGGCTAAAACAATGTAGCAGATGGAAGTGGCTGGCTGACCGCAAGGAATAAAAGGGAGGAGTCAGCCACTCTGCAATACACTAAAACCTCCAGCCTAAAAGTTTAGGCCAGAGTCCAGACACATCACAAAACTTAAAAACCCTAGACACACACGTCTCATCATTAGCTAAAACACAGGGCAGATCACCATCAACTTGTGCTTCTGCCCTTGCATCACGGTATAAAATGCAGTCTGTTAAAATGTGGCGGACAGAGATGTGCACGCCACAAGCATCACAAAACGGAGGATCCTCCCGCCGTAATAAATAGCTATGCGTCAGAGGACAGTGCCCCATCCGAAGACGTGTGAGGGCCACCTCTTCCCGCCTGAGCAACCGACAGGAGGAACGCCACGGCCGAGTGGTTGACTTTACCGACCGCTGTTTATTGGCCGTCACCGCCAGCCATTCGTCCTCCCACAAGTCCATGCACTTCCTGTGGAGTGCAGCGATGACTGACTGCAAGGGGATAGGACACTGGACCACATCCTGCTCTCTGCAGGCCTCCTTGGCAGCCCGATCAGCCTGTTCATTGCCCCAGATGCCGACATGACCAGGCACCCAGCAGAAGGATACCTCTTTACCCCGCTGTTGGAGCAAGTACAGTTGGCTATGTATCAGCTGGACCATCTCTTCAGTCGGGTACAGGTTCTGCAGCGATTGTAAGGCACTAAGAGAATCGGAGCAGAGAAGAAATCGATCGCCCCGAACACGATGCATCTGCTCCAGTGCCGTCAGGATCGCGTGGAGCTCCGCTGCGAAAACGGTATATTCAGCAGGGAGGCGAATCCGGGTAACATGGTCAGGGAACACCACAGAACAGCCAAGGAAATTCTCCTGTTTGGAGCCATCAGTGTAAACGACAGTGAAACCGTGATGCACATCTAAAATGTTAAAAAAAAGTGACTGGAACGTAAAATCTGGCGTGCCATCCTCCTTAAAACGAGTCAAATCTAAAATAAGTTTGGGTCTCCGGAGGAGCCAAGGTGGAGATCTGCTCCAACCGCGACGTAAAACACGAAGACCAGCCATAGACATTGCAGCGAGGCAATCCTGTGCGCGAATCCCATAGGGCTGCGTCGCACGTTGCCAGTTATGAAATAACCGTGCCAGAGGAGGCTGAGCAACGGTATGGTATGCAGGTGTGTACGGTGTGGACAAAGTTTTATACGCCTGGCGTACCGTAAGTAGCCGTCGCCGCATATGAAGTGGCGGTTCACCAGCCTCTACACAGAGGCTTGGTATGGGGCTAGTTCGGAATGCCCCAGTGGCCAACCACAGCCCTTCATGGTGGACAACGTCCAAAATCTTCAAGTACGAAGGCCTCGCAGACCGATACACCGTGCACCCATAATCGAGCCGAGATCGCACAAACGCCCTGTAAAAATGGAGCAGACAAGTCCTGTCAGCTCCCCATGTACTGTGGCTAAGACATTTTAAAATGCTTAAAGCCTGAAGCGACCGCCGTTTCAGGTCTTTAAGATGAGGTAACCACGTGAGCCTCGAGTCAAAAATGTGCCCCAGAAATCTCACAGTGTCTTTAAAAGAAAGAATAGTGTCCCTCAAGCGCAACTCAGGAAAGGTGAAAATCGAACGAGAACGGTTAAAAAGAACACATACAGACTTCTCGGTGGAAAACTTAAATCCACTCTTCAGCGCCCAGTCATCCAAACGCCTACTCGTAAGTTGCAACTGACGAGTTGTCGTTGCAAGGCTTGAAGAAGAGCAGAACAAAGAGAAATCATCCACAAATAAAGAACACTGGACAGGACTTTTCACCATGGACGTAATGCGATTAATAGCGATGGCAAACAGAGTCACACTTAAAACGCTACCCTGAGGGACACCGTTCTCCTGCTCAAAGCGATCAGACAGGACGTCACCAATTCGGTATCTAAAATATCGTGGCGAGAGGAAAGACTGAATAAAAAGAGGAAGACAACCACGAAAACCCCATTCGTGAAGCTGCTCCAGGATGAGACGCCGCCAAGTGGTATCGTAGGCCTTCTCGATGTCGAAAAATACACCTATAAGGTGATGACGGCGTAGGAAAGCTTGTTGGATAGCCGCCTCCAGGAGGGCAAGGTTATCGAAGGTGGAACGAAACCTCCTGAAACCACACTGATAGCGACTAAGTAGTTGCCGGGATTCTAACATCCAGACAAGGCGGCGGTTGACCATCCGCTCCAAGGTCTTCCCTATGCAACTAGTGAGGGCAATACTACGGTAGCTACTTGGGCTCGAGCGGTCTTTCCCAGGTTTTAAAAAAGGGATTAAAACTGCCTCACGCCACACGTCAGGAAAGTGACCCGACGCCCAAATGGCATTAAAAAGTGCGAGGAGGATTTCTTTGTTGCGCATTGTGAGGTGCCATAGCATACTGTAATGGATCCTGTCGTGACCAGGGGAAGTGTCACGAACTCCAGACAATGCAGAATCCAGCTCCCACATAGAAAAAGGGCAGTTGTAAACTTCACGAGAGGTGGGCTGGAAGTTCAGACTACACCTCTCAGCAACCGCTCTATGGCGCTGGAAACCTGGATCCTGACTGGTTGTGGCAGTAACTGTCGCAAAATATGCTGCCATAGTCTGGGCAATGTCTCGCGGATCTGTGTGGAGAGTGCCGTTATTCATTACAGCAGCTATGGGGCACCTCCCTCCTCTGCCAGAAATTCTCCTAATGGTCTCCCACACAATGGAACTTTTGGTGGAACGATTAATGGTGTTCAGGAGCTTTTGCCACGACCTCTTCTTGCTCTCACGAATAATGCGGCGACATCTCGCCCTCACCACCCGAAAGGCTGCAAGATTCTCAGCAGTCGGCCGACACTTGAACCGCCGCAGAGCCGCACGCCTGGTCCTGATTGCAGAGCGGCATTCGTCACTCCACCAAGGCACAGGTGGCCTTTTCCGGTGGCCTGTGGACTGTGGAATGGATGCCGCAGCGGCATGGTGGACCGTTTTGATAATATGATCCACCCACACCTCAACATTCGCACAGTGTTCGAATTGGGCCAACTGGCTATAAAGTGCCCAGTCAGCTCCACTGAGTACCCATCGTGGTGGTCTCCTTTCGGGGCCCACGCCATCTGGTAGGTGAATCCAGATTGGGAAATGATCACTGCCGTGCAAGTCAGCGACCACTTCCCAGTGAGCACTGGCGGCAAGAGCTGGAGAGCAAACCGAGAGATCAATGGCAGAGAACGACCCAGTCGCCGTGCAGAAATGAGTACTCTGTCCTCCATTGAGCAAGTAGGCGCAGGATGACAGGAGAAGCCTCTCAATTGCTCTACCCCTGGGACAGGTAATTGCAGAGCCCCAAAGCACATTGTGGGCATTAAAATCACCACAAATAATGAATGGCTGGGGGAGCTGTGTAAGAAGGTCGGTGAGGGCCGCTTCATCAAGAGCATCATGTGGGGGAAAGTAAAGTGAACATACAGTCAATGTATGACGCACGTGCACGGACACAGCGACGGCCTGTAGAGTCGTCGTAAGTGAGAGAGGCGAGGAATGGTAGTCCGTCCTGACGAAAATACCTACGCCTCCTCTAGCTCTCTCTCCACGCAGGTCGTCCTTTTTGTGGAGTGTATAGCCTCGTATCTCAGGGGAGTATGATGGATGGAAATACGTCTCCTGGAGACAGAGACACAGTGGTCTACCCTGAGAAAGTAGACGAAGTTCCTCCACATGCGTCCTGAACCCTTGCAAGTTCCACTGGAGTATGGGAGCCATCTATGTTGGGGGTAGCACCTTCATCCTGTCTCTCCGACGGGGTGGGGAGACCGCAGCAGGTGGAGGGGCAGGCGTGGGACGAGATGATTGCCCCACACATACATCGTACTCCATCAACTCTGGGGAAGAGTCAGATGAAGCCTCGCGTAAAACAACATCCGCATGGTCAGATGGTTTACCACGTAATTTGACCCGCTGTTGCTGCTGCACAGTAGCTTTCTGTGGCTTGGAGGACTTTGGGGGAGCGGATGTGGGAGTGGTAAGTGGCGCACTGGGCTTGGGGACAACCTCAGCTGTTGGAGGTGCGAGGGGCTGGACCACGTCCGCCACTGTACTTTTGTCTGCCGTTCGAGTAGGGGCTACTGGCTCTGGAACACTGGCTGCGTTGCAAGTGCACTGACAGCTACAGGTGTTAGTACCAACACTCACCACCTCAGTCTGCGTTGAGGCATCGACTTTTGGAGTAGGCTTCTGGACCAGGGATGCAAAAGATGTAGCAAATGTGGGAGGTTGCATCGACTTATAAATCTTCTTGGCCTCACCATAGGGGATACGCTTGGTGGTTTTTATTTCCTGGACCTTGCGTTCCTCTAAAAATATGCGGCAGTCCCTACTCCAAACAGGGTGGTTCCCAGAGCAATTAAGACATTTAGCCGGAGACGAGCAACCAACTCCTTCATGAGCAGCCTGACCACAGTTTCCACAAGTCGCATCGCCTTTACAGCCTAAGGTGGTATGCCCAAAACGCTGGCATTTGAAACAGCGCATTGGGGCCGGGAAATAAGGCCTCACACTAAGGCGAAGGAAGCCAGCTTTAACATGTTCAGGAAGTGTTGTGCTATTGAAGGTCAGAATAAAGGAGTCGGATTTGACAAGAGTGCCATCAACCCTCTTCATGATGTGTTGGACATCAACGATACCTTCCGGAGCCCACTCATGTTGCAGTTCTTCCTTGGGAATATCAGCTAGATACCGGCATGTCACAACACCTTTGCTATAGTTCAAGGTGCTGTGCAGTTTGGTGTCTATGGCATACTCTCCAAGGCATTTAGCAGATTGGAGGTTAGTTGCTTGCTGGGAAGTGGAAGTTTCCACTAGCAAGGTCCCATTACGTAAGCGCTTCACCGATTTTAAGGAGCCACAGATTCCCTCCAATCCCTTTTGGATATAGAAGGGCGAAACCTTCTCGAAACTACCCTCCTTCCGTTTCACAATGAGAAACACATTCGGATTACCAGAATGCATTCTGTTACCTAAGACAGGACTTTTAAAAGAAGCGCCGGAGTCAGGGGGACTGACTGCACGGGCCCTCTTAAGAGACTGGGTGTTAGAACCTTCCAGCAGCCCACCCTTTCCGCTGGGAGGAAGAAAAGAGAATTTCGAAGGATCCATCTCGGTCCCACGAGCAGCTAGGGAACTAGAAGTCCACCTAGACAGAGCCCCGCGTGCCTAGGTAAGCCTTATACAACTGAGGTGTGGCAGGTTCCCCAGAGGTTGCCCGCTATCGACTGTTCCACCTCAACAGCCATGCATCTCATCAGCGGGCAGCACACCTTGAGATTGAGGTTTTTTTTATAGAGGTTTATTCCATCCTCGCGATCCGGGCGGTCAAGCCAAGATCCCCATTCCCTGAGACACACAACATTCCACCGCCGCGCCGCACGGTGGTCGTTGAAGTATGCTTAGAGGTTATGGTGACGGGGGACTGGCGGCGCTTACCAGTCCCCAGCTCATAAACCCCGGGGTCGCCAAGCCCGTACCCAGAAAACGAATGCTGAGCCCCTGGGTGCTGATCCTGAAAGGTCGCCCTGGAAGAGAAGAGCCCCCAGTCAGCCTTGGAGATGGTCCAACTAGAGGAGCACGGAGAGGGGGTATGCTGCAGGAGATGGATAACACACAGGAAGTGGTCGCTCGAATATGTATCAGAAAGTGCATACCACTCAAACCGGAGTGCAAGTTGGGGAGTACATATAGAGAGGTCTAAATGGGAATAGGTGTGAGATGTGTCCGAAAGAAAAGTAGGGGCGCCAGTATTGAGGCAGACAAGAGTGAGCTGGTTGAAAAGGTCTGCTAACAGGGAGCCCCTCGGGCAGGATGCTGGAGAGCCCCAAAGGGGATGGTGGGCATTGAAGTCTCCAGTTAACAAAAATGGTGCAGGTAGCTGAGCAATAAGTTGCATCATGTCTGCCCTGGTAACGGCAGATGACGATGGAGTGTAAACGGTACAAATGGAAAATGTAAAAGTGGGAAGAGTAATGCGGATGGCAACTGCCTGCAGGCCAGTGTGCAACGTGATGGGATCATAGTAAATATCATCCCGGACCAGCAACATAACCCCTCCATGAGCTGGGATACCTACCACAGGGGGTAGGTCAAAACGCACAGAGGTGTAGTGTGCCAAGGCAATGTGATCGCATGGGCGTAGCTTCAATTTCTGGAGGGCTACGAATAGCGGACGGTGCAAGCAGAGCAGCAACTTCAGGTCCTCTCGGTTGGAGCGAATGCTGCGAATATTCCAGTGAATAAGTGCCATCGTAAGAAGAGAGGAAAATGAAAGAAGGGGTCACCTCGAAGGCCGCTGAGGGCCTGGCTTCGAGCGAGCACCGCCGCCGCTATCAGTAGGCGGACAGTCATCGTCCATTGGGTCTATAGGTTCATCGGCCATCTTGGGAGGATGGCCGGGAGGGGGAGCTTCCTCCGCCGGTGAACGGCCAGATGTTCGGCTACCAGCGGTGCGGCCAGGCGAAACGGATGACGGCCTGGGGCGGCAACCGCTGGGTGGCGCAGGAGAAGAAATGCGCCGTGGCGAAAAAGGACAACTGTGCTTCCTATGAGCCTTCTTGGAAGGACGTTTGGTGGAAGTACCGGTCGAAGGCTGGGAGGTCTAAGTACGTATGAAGTCTGCACGGGACGGTTCCTTCTTGAAGGTCCATGCATCTGACTTCTGGGTCTTCGTCTTAGCAGAAGCTGATGAAGTGGCTGTGCTGAAGGTCAGATCGGATGTCTGGGTTACCACCTCCCTGGTAGTCCGAGGAGAGGCGAGGATAGCACTCTATTTCCCTTACTATCTACCCCTGATGAAGAAAAACTGTAAGGAGCTGCAGAAAGCACCACTTCTAACATTCACCATCTGTAGACATAGTTAGTGCACACCTGTACATGTCTCCCTCACTGTCTAAGCTGGATGAAAAAGAACTGTAAGGAGCTGCAGAAAGCACCCTCTCCAACATTCTCCATCTGTAGACATAATTAGCTTTCATCTATACATATCTCCCTTACATTCTACCCTCGTTGGAGAAGAACCATAAGGTGATGCAGAAAGCACCATTTCCAACATTCACCATCTGTAGACATATATAGCGCACAGCTGTACATGTCTACCTTTCATTCTACGCCAGATGCAGGAGAACTGTAAGGAACTGCACAAAGCTTTCTTACCAACATTCACCATCTGTGGGTATACATACCGCACAGCTGTACATGTCTCCCTTACTTTCTACCCTAGGTGAAGAAGAACTGTAATTAGCTGCAGGAAGCACCATTTCCAACATTCGACATGTGTAGACATACATAGTGCACAGCTGTACATCTCTTCCTTTCTTTCCACCTTAGATATAGGAGAACTGTAAGGGTCTGCAGATAGCATTCTTATCAACATTCACCATCTGTGGACACAAATAGTGCACTGCTGAGTATGTCTAATTTACTTTCAATCCTAGGCGAATAAGAACTGTAAGGAGCCTAAGAAAGCACCACTTTCCAACATTCACCATCCGTAGACATAGTTGGCACACAGGTGTAAATATCTCCATTACTTTCTACCCTACGTGAAGAAGAACTGTAAGGACCTGGAGAAAGCACCATTTTCAACATTCACTATCTCTAGACATAGTTAGCGCACACTTGCCCTTGCCTCCCTTACTTTCTACGCTTGATGAAGAAGAACTATAAGGAGCCTCAGAAAGCACCATTTCCAATATTCACCATCTGTAAACATAACTAGCGCACAGCTGTAGAGGTCTCCCTTTTTTTCTACCCCAGGTGAAGGAGGACTGTAAGGAGCCTCAGAAAGCACCATATCCAACATTCACCTTCTCCAGACATAGTTAGCGCACACCTGACCTTGCCTCCCTTACTTTCTACGATCGATGAAGAAGGACCGTAAGGAGCCTTAGAAAGCACCATTTCCAACATTCACCTTCTGTACACAATACTAGCGCACAGCAGTACATGTCTCCCTTCCTTCCTACCCTAGGTGAAGGAGGACTGTAAGGAGCTGCGGAAAGCACCATTTCCAACGTTCACCATCTGTAGACATTACTAGCGCACAGCTGTACATGTCTCCCTTCCTTTCTACCCAGGGTGAAGGAGGACTGAAAGGAGCTGCGGAAAGCACCATTTCCAACATTCACCATCTGTAGACATAGTTAGCGCACACCTGACCTTGCCTCCCTTACTTTCTACGCTTGATGAAGAAGAACTGTAAGGAGCCTCAGGAAGCTCCATTTCCAACATTCACAGTCTGTAGACATTACTAGCGCACAGCTGTACGTGTCTCCCTTCCTTTCTACCCTGGGTGAAGGAGGACTGTAAGGAGCTGCGGAAAGCACCATTTCCAACATTCAACATCTGTAGACATAGTTAGCGCACACCTGACCTTGCCTCCCTTACTTTCTACCCTTGATGAACAAGAACTGTAAGGAGCCTCAGAAAGCACCATTTCCAACATTCACCATCTGTAGACAGTTCCAGCGCACAGCTGTACATGTCTCCCTTCCTTTCTACCCTAGGTGAAGGAGGACTGTATGGAGCCTGAGAAAGCACCATTTCCAACATCCACCATCTGTAGACCTTACTAGCGCACAGCTATACATGTCTCCCTTCCTTTCTACCCTAGGTGATGGAGGACTGTAAGGAGCCTCAGAAAATACCATTTCCTACATTCACCTTCTCCAGTCATAGATAGCGCTGACCATGCCTCCCTTACTTTCTACGCTTGATGGAGAAGACCTGTAAGGAGCCTCAGAAAGCACCATTTCCAATATTCACCATCTGTACACAATACTAGCGCACAGCTGTAGATGTCTCCCTTCCTTTCTACCCTACGTGAAGGAGCACTGTAAGGAGCCTCAGAATGCACCATTTCCAACATTCACCACCTGTAGACATTACTAGTGCTCAGCCGTACACTTCTCCCTCCCTTTCTACCCTAGGTGAAGGAGGAGTGTAAGGAACCTCAGAAAGCACCATTTCCAACATTCACCATCTGTAGACATTACTAGTGCACAGCTGTACATGTCTAACTCCCTTTCTACCCTAGGTGAAGGAGGACTGTAAGGAGCCTCAGAAAGCACCATTTCCTACATTCACCTTCTCTAGACATAGTTAGCGCTCACCTGACTTTGCCTCCCTTACTTTCTACGCTTGATGATGAAGAACTGTAAGGAGCCTCAGAAAGCACCATTTCCAACATTCACCATCTGTAGACATTACTAGCGCACAGCTGTACATGTCTAGCTTCCTTTCTACCCTAGGTGAAGGAGGACTGTATGGAGCCTGAGAAAGCACCATTTCCCTCATTATCCTTCTCTAGACATAGTTAGCGCACACCTGACCTCGCCTCCCTCACTTTCTACTCTTGATGAAGAAGAACTGCAAGGAGCCTCAGAAAGTACCATTTTCAAAATTCGCCATCTGTAGACATAGTTAGCGCACACCTGACCTTGCCACCCTTACTATCTACGCTTGATGAAGAAGAACTGTAAGGAGCCTCAGAATGCACCTTTTCCAACATTCACCATCTGTAGAAATTACTAGCGCACAGCTGTACGTGTCTCCCTTTCTACCCTACGTGAAGGAGGACTGTAAGGAGCCTCAGAAAGCACCATTTTCAACTTTCAGCATCTGTAGACATTACTAGCGCACAGCTGTACATGTCTCCCTTCCTTTGTACCCTATGTGAAGGAGGACTGTAAGGAGCTGCGGAATGTACCATTTCCAACATTCACCACCTGTAGACATAGTTAGCGCTCACCTGACTTTGCCTCCCTTACTTTCTACGCTTGATGATGAAGAACTGTAAGGAGCCTCAGAAAGCACCATTTCCAACATTCACCATCTGTAGACATTACTAGCGCACAGCTCTACATGTCTAGCTTCCTTTCTACCCTAGGTGAAGGAGGACTGTAAGGAGCCTCAGAAAGCACCATTTCCCTCATTCACCTTCTCTAGGCATAGTTAGCGCACACCTGACCTTGCCTCCCTTACTTTCTACGCTTGATGAAGATCAACTGTAAGGAGCCTCAGAAAGCACAATTTTCAACATTCACCATCAGTAGACCATACTAGCGCACAGCTGTACATGTCTCCCTTCCTTTCTACCCTAGGTGAAGGAGGACTGTAAGGAGCCTCAGAAAGCACCATTTCCTACATTCACCTTCTCTAGACATAGTTAGCGCACACCTGACTTTACCTCCCTTACTCTCTACGCTTGATGGAGAAGAACTGTAAGGAGCCTCTGAAAGCACCATTTCTAACATTCACCATCTGTAGACAATACTAGCGCACAGCTGTACATGTCTCCCTTCCTTTCTACCCTAGGTGAAGGAGGACTGTAAGGAGCAGCGGAAAGCACCATTTCCAACATTCACCATCTCTATACATAGTTAGCACACACCTGACATTGCCTCCCTTATATTCTACGCTTGATGAAGAAGAACTGTAAGGAGCCTCAGAAAGCACCATTTCCAACATTCACAATCTGTAGACATTACTAGCGCACAGCTGTGCATGTCTCCCTTCCTTTCTACCCTAGGTGAAGGGGGACTGTAAGGAGCCTCAGAAAGCACCATTTCCAACATTCACAATCTCTAGGCATAGTTAGCGCACACCTGACCTTGCCTCCCTTATCTTCTACGTTTGATGAAGAAGAACTGTAAGGAGCCTCAGAAAGCACTATTTCCAACATTCACCATCTGTAGACATTACTAGTGCACAGATGTACATGTCTCCCTTTCTTTCTACCCTAGGTGAAAGAGGACTGTAAGGAGCTGCGGAAAGCACCATTTGCAACATTCGCTATCTCTAGACATAGTTAGCACACACCTGACCTTGCCTGCATTACTTTCTACGCTTGATGAAGAAGAACTGTAAGGAGCCTCAGAAAGCACCATTTCCAACTTTCACCATCTGTAGACATTACTAGGGCACAGCTGCACACGTCTCCATTCTTTTCTACCCTAGGTGAAGGAGGACTGTAAGGAGCTGCGGGAAGCACGATTTCCAACATTCACCATCTCTAGACATAGTTAACACACACCTGACTTTGCCTCCCTTACTTTCTACGCTTGATGAAGAAGAACTGTAAGGAGCCTCAGAAAGCACCATTTCCAACATTCACCATCTTTAGACATTACTAGTGCACAGCTGTACATGTGTCCCTTCCTTTCTACCCTAGGTGACGGAGGATTGTAAGGAGCCTCAGTAAGTACCATTTCCTACATTCACTTTCTCTAGACATAGTTAGCACACACCTGACCTTGCCTCCCTTACTTTCTACGCATGATGAAAAGAACTGTAAGAAGCCTCAGAAAGCACCATTTCCTACATTCACCATCTGCAGACATTACTAGCGCACAGCTGTACATGTCTCCCTTCCTTTCTATCCTATGTGAAGGAGGACTGTAAGGAGCCTCAGAAAGCACCATTTCCAACATTCACCATCTGTAGACATTACTAGTGCACAGCTGTACATTTCTCCCTTCCTTTCTACCCTAGGTGAAGGAGGACTGTAGAGAGCCTCAGAAAGCACGATTTCCTACATTCACCTTCTCTAGACATAGTTAGCGCACACCTCCCCGTGCCTCCATTACTTTCTACGCTTTATTAGGAGAACTGTAAGAAGCCTCAGAAAGCACCATTTCCTACATTCACCTTCTCTAGACATAAATAGCGCACACCTCACCTTGCCTCCATTACTTTCTACGCTTTATTAAGAGAACTGTAAGAAGCCTCAGAAAGCACCATTTCCAACATTCACCATCTGTTGACATAGTTAGCGCACATCTGACCGTGTGTCCCTTACATTCTACCCTTGATGAAGAAGAACTGTAACGAGCCTCAGAAAACACCATTTCCAACATTCACCATATGTAGGCATAGTTAGCGTACAGCTGAACTCGTCTCCCTTACTCTCTACCCTAGGTGAAGGAGAGCAGTAAGGAGCTCAGAAGGCACCATTTCCAATATTCATAATCTGTAGACATAGTTAGCGCACAGCTGTTCATGTCTCCCTTACTTTCTACCCTCGGTGAAGGAGAACTGTAGGGAGCTGCAGAAAGCATTATTTCCAACATTCGCCATCTTTAGACATAGTTAGTGCACACCTGACCTTGACTACCTTACTTTTTACGCTTGATGAAGAAGAACTGTAAGGAGCATCACAAAGCACCATTTCCAACATTCACCATCTGTAGACATTACTAGCGCACAGCTGTACGTGTCTCCCTTCCTTTCTACCCTAGGTGAAGGAGGACTGTAAGGAGCTGCGGAAAGCACCACTTCCAACAATCACCATCTGTAGACATAGTTAGCGCACATCTGACCATGTCTCCTTTACTTTCTACCCTTGATGAAGAAGAACTGTAATGAGCCTCAGAAAGCACCATTTCCAACATTCACCATCTGTAGACATAGTTAGCGTACAGCTGTGCACGTCTCCCTCACTCTCTACCCTAGGTGAAGGAGAACAGTAAGGAGCTCAGAAGGCACCATTTCCAATATTCACCATCTGTAGACATAATTAGCGCACAGCAGTACGTGTCTCCCTTACTTTCTACCCTCGGTGAAGGAGAACTTTAGGGAGATGCAGAAAGCACCATTTCCTACATTCACTATCTTTAGACATAGTTAGCGCACACCTGACCTTGCCTCCCTTACTTTCTACGCTTGATGAAGAAGACCTGTAAGGAGCCTCAGAAAGCACCATTTCCAACATTCACCATCTGTAGACATAGTTACGCACAGCTGTACATGTCTCCCTTACACCCTACCCTAGGTGAAGGAGAACAGTAAGGAGCTCAGAAGGCACCATTTCCAACATTCACCATCTGTAGACATAGTTAGCACACACCAGACCTTGCCTCCCTTACTTTCTACGCTTGATGAAGAAGAACTGTCAGGAGCCTCAGCAAGCACCATTTCCAACATTCGCCATCTGTAGACATTACTAGCGCACAGCTGTACTTGTCTCCCTTCCTTTCTACCCTGGGTGAAGGAGGACTGTATGGAGCTGCAGGAAGCACCATATCCAACATTCACCATCTGTAGACATAGTTAGCGCACATCTGACCACGTCCCCCTTACTTTCTACCCTTGATGAAGAAGAACTGTAAGAAGCCTCAGAAAGCACCATTTCCAACATTCACCATCTGTAGACATAGTTAGCACACACCTGACCTTGCCTCCCTTACTTTCTACGCTTGATGAAGAAGAACTGTCAGGAGCCTCAGAAAGCACCATTTCCAACATTCACCATCTGTAGACATAGTAAGCGCACATCTGACCATGTCTCCCTTACTTTCTACGCTTGATGAAGAAGAACTGTGAAGAGCCTCAGAAAGCACCATATCCAACATTCACCATCTGTAGACATTACTAGCGCACAGCTGTACATGTCTCCCTTCCTTTCTACCATAGGTGAAGGAGGACTGTAAGGTGCTGCGGAAAGCACCATTTCCAACATTCACCATCTGTAGTTATAGTTAGCGTACGGCTGTACACGTTTCCCTTACTCTACACCCTAGGTGAAGGAGAACAGTAAGGAACTCAGAAGGCACCATTTCCAATATTCACCATCTGTAGACATAGTTAGCGCACAGCAGTACGTGTCTCCCTTACTTTCTACCCTCAGTGAAGGAGAACAGTTAGGAGCTCAGAAGGCACCATTCCCAACATTCACCATCTGTAGACATAGTTAGCACACACCTGACCTTGCCTCCCTTACTTTCTACGCTTGATGAAGAAGAACTGTCAGGAGCCTCAGAAAGCACCATATCCAACATTCACCATCTGTAGACATTACTAGCGCACAGCTGTACATGTCTCCCTTTCCTTCTACCCTAGGTGACGGAGGACTGTATGGAGCTGCAGAAAGCACCATATCCAACACTCACCATCTGTAGACATAGTTAGCGCACATCTGACCACGTCCCCCTTACTTTCAACCCTTGACGAAGAAGAACTGTCAGGAGCCTCAGAAAGCACCATTTCCAACATTCACCATCTGTAGACATTACTAGCGCACAGCTGTACATGTCTCCCTTCCTTTTTACCTAGGTGAAGGAGGACTGTAAGGAGCCTCAGAAAGCACCATTTCCAACATTCACCATCTGTAGACATAGTTAGCGCACATCTGACCGTGCGTCCCTAACTTTCTACACTTGATGAAGCAGAACTGTAAGGAGCCTCAAAAAGCACCATTTCCAACATTAACCATCTGTAGACATAGTTAGCGTACTTATGTTAATGTCTCCCTATCGCTCTACCCTAGGTGAAGGAGAACAGTAAGGGGATCAGAAGGCACCATTTCCAATATTCATCAACTGGAGACATAGCTAGGGCATAGCTGTACATGTCTCCCTTACTCTCTACCCTTGGTGAAGGACAACAGGAAGGAGCTCAGAAGGCACCATTTCCAATGTTCACCATCCGTACTCATAGTTAGCGTACAGCTCGACATGTCTCCCTTACTCTCTACCCTAGGTGAAGGGGAACAGTAAGGAGCTCAGAAGGCACCATTTCCAATGTTCACCATCCGTACTCATAGTTAGCGTACAGCTCGACATGTCTCCCTTACTCTCTACCCTAGGTGAAGGGGAACAGTAAGGAGCTCAGAAGGCACCATTTCCAACATTCACCATCTGTAGACATAGTTAGCGCACAGCTGTACATGTCTCCCTTACTTTCTACCCTCGGTGAAGGAGAACTGTAGGGAGCTGCAGAAAGCACCATTTCCTACATTCACCATCTTTAGACATAGTTAGCGCACACCTGACCTTGCCTCCCTTACTTTCTATGCTTGATGAACAAGAACTGTAAGGAGCCTCAGAAAGCACCATTTCCAACATTCACCATCTGTAGACATAGTTAGCGCACATCTGACCGTGTGTCCCTTAAATTCTACCCTTGATGAGGAAGAACTGTAAGGAGCCTCAGAAACCACAATTTCCAACATTCACCATCTGTAGACATAGTTAGCATATAGCTGTACACGTCTCCTTTACTCTACACGCTAGGTGAAGGAGAACAGTAAGGAGCTCAGAAGGCACCATTTCCAACATTCACCATCTGTAGACATAGTTAGCGCACATCTGACCATGTCTCCATTACTTTCAACCCTTGATGAAGGAGAACTGTAAGGAGCCTCAGAAAGCACCTTTTCCAACATTCACCATCTGTAGACATCGTTAGCGCACAGCTGTACATGTCTCCCTTACTCTCTACCCACGGTGAAGGTAAACTGTAGGGAGCTGCAGAAAGCACCATTTCCAAGATTCACCATCTGTAGACATAGTTAGCGTTCAGCTGTACACGTCTCCATAACACTACACCCTAGGTGAAGGAGAACAGTAAGGGGCTCAGAAGGCACCATTTCCAATATTCACCATCTGTAGACATAGTTAGCACACACCTGACCTTGCCTTCCTTACTTTCTACGCTTGATGAAGAAGAACTGTAAGGAGCCTCAGAAAGCACCATTTCCAACATTCACCATCAGTAGACATTACTAGCGCACAGCAATACATGTCTCCCTTCCTTTCTACCCTAGGGAAAGGAGGACTGTAAGGAGCTGCGGAGAGCACCATTTCCAACATTCACCATCTGTAGATATAGTTAGTGCACATCTGACCATGTCTCCCTTACTTTCTACCCTTGATGAAGAAGAACTGTAAGGACCCTCAGAAAGCACCATTTCCAACATTCACCATCTGTAGACATAGTTAGGGCACATCTGACCATCTCTTCCTTACTTTCTACCCTAGGTGAAGGAGAACAGTAAGGAGCTCAGAAGGCACCATTTCCAATATTCACCATCTGAGACATAGCTAGCGCACAGCTGTACATGTCTCCCTTAGTTTCCACCCTAGGTGAAGGAGAACTGTAGGAAGCTGCAGAAAGCACCATTTCCTACATTCAGCATTTTTAGACATAGTTAGTGCACACCTGACCTTGCCTCCCTTACTTTCTACGCTTGATGAAGAAGAACTGTAAGGATCCTCAGAAAGCACCATTTCCAACATTCACGATCTGTAGACACAGTTAGCACACATCTGACTGTGTGTCCTTTACTTTCTACCCTTGATGAAGAAGAACTGTAAGGAGCCACAGAAAGCACCATTTCCGTCATTCACCATCTGTACACATTACTAGCGCACAGCTGTACATATCTCCCTTCCCTTCTACCCTAGGTGAAGGAGGACTGTAAGAAGCTGCAGAAAGCACCATTTCCAACATTTACCATCTGCTGACATAGTTAGCGCACATCTGACCATGTCTCCCTTAATTTCTGCCCTGGATGAAGAAGATCTGTAAGGAGCCTCAGAAAGCACCATCTATAACATTCACCATCTGTAGACATAGTTAGCGCACATCTGACCGTGTCTCCCTTACTTTCTACCCTTGATGGAGAAGAACTTCAAGGAGCCTCAGAAAGCTCCATTTCCAACATTGACCATCTGTAGACATAGCTATCGCACAGCTGTACATGTATCCCTTACATTCTACCCTCGGTGAAGGAGAACTGTATGGAGCTGCAGAGAGCACTATTTCCTACATTCACCATCTTTAGACACAGTTAGTGCACACCTGCCCTTGCCACCCTTATTTTCTACGCTTGATGAAGAAGAACTGTAAGGAGCCTCAGAAAGCACCATTTCCAACATTCACCATCTGTAGACATTACTAGCGCACAGCTGTACATGTCTCCCTTCCTTTCTACAATAGGTGAAGGAGGACTGTAAGGAGCTGCGGAAAGCACCTTTTCCTACATTCACCATCTGTAGACATAGTTAGCGCACATCTGTCAATGTGTCCCATACTTTCTACCCTTGATGAAGATGACCTGTAAGGAGCCTCAGAAAGCACCATTTCCAACATTCACCATCTGTAGACATAGTTAGCGGACATTTGACCCAGTCTCCCTTACTTTCTAAACTTGATGATGAAGAACTGTAAGGAGCCTCAGAAAGCACCATTTCCAACATTCACCAACTGTAGACATAGTTAGCGTACAGCTGTGCACGTCTCCCTTACTCTCTACCCTAGGTGAAGGAGAACAGTAAGGAGCTCAGAAGGCACCGTTTCCAATATTCACCATCTGATGACATAGTTAGCGCACAGCTGTACATGTCCCCCTTCCTTTCTATTCTAGGTGGAGGACTGTAAGGAGCTGTGGAAAGCAACATATCCAACTTTCACCATCTCTAGACATAGTTAGCGTACACCTGACCTTGCCTCCATTACTTTCTACGCTTGATGAAGAATTGTAAGGAGCCCCAGAAAGCACCACTTCCAACATACACGATCTGTAGACATAGTTAGCGCACATCTGACCGTGTGTCCCTTACATTCCTCCCTTGTTGAAGAAGGACTGTAAGGAGCCTCAGAAAGCATCATTTCCTACATTCACCATCTGTAGACATTACTAGCGCACAGCTGTACATGTCTCCCTTCCTTTCTACCCTAGGTGAAGGAGGACTTTAAGGAGCTGCGGAAAGCACCATTTCCAACATTCACCATCTGTAGACATAGTTAGCATACAGCTGTACACGTCTCCCTTACTCTACACCCTAGGTGTACGACAACAGGAAGGATAACAGTAAGAAGCTCAGAAGGCCCCATTTCCAATATTCACCATCTGTACACATAGTTAGTGCACAGCTGTACGTGTTTCCCTTACTTTATACCCTCGGTGAAGGAGAACTGTAGGGAGCTGCAGAAAGCACCATTTCCTACATTCACCATCTTTAGACACAGTTAGTGCACACCTGCACTTGCCACCCTTACCTTCTACGCTTGATGAAGAAGATCTGTAAGGAGCCTCAGAAAGCACCATTTCCAACATTCACCATCTGTTGACATAGTTAGCGCACAGCTGTACATGTCTCAATTACTTTCAACCATCGGTGAAGGAGAACTGTAGGGAGCTGCAGAAAGAACCATTTCCTACATTTGCCATCTTTAGACATAGTTAGCGCACACCTGACCGTGTGTCCCTTACATTCTTCCCTTGATGAAGAAGAACTGTAAGGAGCCTCAGAAAGCACCACTGCCAACATCCACCATCTGTAGACATAGTAGCGTACATATGTACATGTCTCCCTTACTCTCTACCCTTGGTGAAGGAGAACAGCAAGGAGCTCAGAAGGCACCATTTCCAATATTCACCATCTGTACACATAGTTAGCGCACAGCTGTACAAGTATCCCTTACTTTTTACCCTCGGGAAGAAGAACTGTAGGGAGCCGCCGAATTCACCATTTCCTACGTTCACCATCTTTAGACACAGTTAGTGCACACCTGCCCTTGCCACCCTTACCTTCGACGCTTGATGAAGAAGAACTGTAAGGAGCCTCAGAAAGCACCATTTCCAACATTCACCATCTGTAGACATAGTTAGCGGACATCTGACCTTGTTTCCCTTACTTTCTACCCTTGATGAAGAAGAACTGTAAGAAGCCTCAGAAAGCACCATTTCCAACATTCACCATCTGTAGACATAGTTAGCGGACATCTGACCTTGTTTCCCTTACTTTCTACCCTTGATGAAGAAGAACTGTAAGGAGCCTCAGAAAGCAACATTTCCAACATTCACGATCTGTAGACATAGTTAGCGCACATCTGACCGTGTGTCCCTTACATACTACCCTTGATGAAGAAGTACTGTAAGGAGCCTCAGAGAGCATCATTTCCAACATTCACCATCTGTAGACATTACTAGTGCACAGCTGCACATGTCTCCCTTCCTTTCTACCCTAGGTGAAGGTGGAATGTAAGCAGCCTCAGAAAGCACCATTTCCAACATTCACCATCTGTAGACATAGTTAGCGCACATCTGACCGTGTGTCCCTTAAATTCTACCCTTGATGAGGAAGAACTGTAAGGAGCCTCAGAAACCACAATTTCCAACATTCACCATCTGTAGACATAGTTAGCATATAGCTGTACACGTCTCCTTTACTCTACACGCTAGGTGAAGGAGAACAGTAAGGAGCTCAGAAGGCACCATTTCCAACATTCACCATCTGTAGACATAGTTAGCGCACATCTGACCATGTCTCCATTACTTTCAACCCTTGATGAAGGAGAACTGTAAGGAGCCTCAGAAAGCACCTTTTCCAACATTCACCATCTGTAGACATCGTTAGCGCACAGCTGTACATGTCTCCCTTACTCTCTACCCACGGTGAAGGTAAACTGTAGGGAGCTGCAGAAAGCACCATTTCCAAGATTCACCATCTGTAGACATAGTTAGCGTTCAGCTGTACACGTCTCCATTACACTACACCCTAGGTGAAGGAGAACAGTAAGGGGCTCAGAAGGCACCATTTCCAATATTCACCATCTGTAGACATAGTTAGCACACACCTGACCTTGCCTTCCTTACTTTCTACGCTTGATGAAGAAGAACTGTAAGGAGCCTCAGAAAGCACCATTTCCAACATTCACCATCAGTAGACATTACTAGCGCACAGCAATACATGTCTCCCTTCCTTTCTACCCTAGGGAAAGGAGGACTGTAAGGAGCTGCGGAGAGCACCATTTCCAACATTCACCATCTGTAGATATAGTTAGTGCACATCTGACCATGTCTCCCTTACTTTCTACCCTTGATGAAGAAGAACTGTAAGGACCCTCAGAAAGCACCATTTCCAACATTCACCATCTGTAGACATAGTTAGGGCACATCTGACCATCTCTTCCTTACTTTCTACCCTAGGTGAAGGAGAACAGTAAGGAGCTCAGAAGGCACCATTTCCAATATTCACCATCTGAGACATAGCTAGCGCACAGCTGTACATGTCTCCCTTAGTTTCCACCCTAGGTGAAGGAGAACTGTAGGAGGCTGCAGAAAGCACCATTTCCTACATTCAGCATTTTTAGACATAGTTAGTGCACACCTGACCTTGCCTCCCTCACTTTCTACGCTTGATGAAGAAGAACTGTAAGGATCCTCAGAAAGCACCATTTCCAACATTCACGATCTGTAGACACAGTTAGCACACATCTGACTGTGTGTCCTTTACTTTCTACCCTTGATGAAGAAGAACTGTAAGGAGCCACAGAAAGCACCATTTCCATCATTCACCATCTGTACACATTACTAGCGCACAGCTGTACATATCTCCCTTCCCTTCTACCCTAGGTGAAGGAGGACTGTAAGAAGCTGCAGAAAGCACCATTTCCAACATTTACCATCTGCTGACATAGTTAGCGCACATCTGACCATGTCTCCCTTAATTTCTGCCCTGGATGAAGAAGATCTGTAAGGAGCCTCAGAAAGCACCATCTATAACATTCACCATCTGTAGACATAGTTAGCGCACATCTGACCGTGTCTCCCTTACTTTCTACCCTTGATGGAGAAGAACTTCAAGGAGCCTCAGAAAGCTCCATTTCCAACATTCACCATCTGTAGACATAGCTATCGCACAGCTGTACATGTATCCCTTACATTCTACCCTCGGTGAAGGAGAACTGTATGGAGCTGCAGAGAGCACTATTTCCTACATTCACCATCTTTAGACACAGTTAGTGCACACCTGCCCTTGCCACCCTTATTTTCTACGCTTGATGAAGAAGAACTGTAAGGAGCCTCAGAAAGCACCATTTCCAACATTCACCATCTGTAGACATTACTAGCGCACAGCTGTACATGTCTCCCTTCCTTTCTACAATAGGTGAAGGAGGACTGCAAGGAGCTGCGGAAAGCACCTTTTCCTACATTCACCATCTGTAGACATAGTTAGCGCACATCTGTCAATGTGTCCCATACTTTCTACCCTTGATGAAGATGACCTGTAAGGAGCCTCAGAAAGCACCATTTCCAACATTCACCATCTGTAGACATAGTTAGCGGACATTTGACCCAGTCTCCCTTACTTTCTAAACTTGATGATGAAGAACTGTAAGGAGCCTCAGAAAGCACCATTTCCAACATTCACCAACTGTAGACATAGTTAGCGTACAGCTGTGCACGTCTCCCTTACTCTCTACCCTAGGTGAAGGAGAACAGTAAGGAGCTCAGAAGGCACCGTTTCCAATATTCACCATCTGATGACATAGTTAGCGCACAGCTGTACATGTCCCCCTTCCTTTCTATTCTAGGTGGAGGACTGTAAGGAGCTGTGGAAAGCAACATATCCAACTTTCACCATCTCTAGACATAGTTAGCGTACACCTGACCTTGCCTCCATTACTTTCTACGCTTGATGAAGAACTGTAAGGAGCCCCAGAAAGCACCACTTCCAACATACACGATCTGTAGACATAGTTAGCGCACATCTGACCGTGTGTCCCTTACATTCCTCCCTTGTTGAAGAAGGACTGTAAGGAGCCTCAGAAAGCATCATTTCCTACATTCACCATCTGTAGACATTACTAGCGCACAGCTGTACATGTCTCCCTTCCTTTCTACCCTAGGTGAAGGAGGACTTTAAGGAGCTGCGGAAAGCACCATTTCCAACATTCACCATCTGTAGACATAGTTAGCATACAGCTGTACACGTCTCCCTTACTCTACACCCTAGGTGTACGACAACAGGAAGGATAACAGTAAGAAGCTCAGAAGGCCCCATTTCCAATATTCACCATCTGTACACATAGTTAGTGCACAGCTGTACGTGTTTCCCTTACTTTATACCCTCGGTGAAGGAGAACTGTAGGGAGCTGCAGAAAGCACCATTTCCTACATTCACCATCTTTAGACACAGTTAGTGCACACCTGCACTTGCCACCCTTACCTTCTACGCTTGATGAAGAAGATCTGTAAGGACCCTCAGAAAGCACCATTTCCAACATTCACCATCTGTTGACATAGTTAGCGCACAGCTGTACATGTCTCAATTACTTTCAACAATCGGTGAAGGAGAACTGTAGGGAGCTGCAGAAAGAACCATTTCCTACATTTGCCATCTTTAGACATAGTTAGCGCACACCTGACCGTGTGTCCCTTACATTCTTCCCTTGATGAAGAAGAACTGTAAGGAGCCTCAGAAAGCACCACTGCCAACATCCACCATCTGTAGACATAGTAGCGTACATATGTACATGTCTCCCTTACTCTCTACCCTTGGTGAAGGAGAACAGCAAGGAGCTCAGAAGGCACCATTTCCAATATTCACCATCTGTACACATAGTTAGCGCACAGCTGTACAAGTATCCCTTACTTTTTACCCTCGGGAAGAAGAACTGTAGGGAGCCGCCGAATTCACCATTTCCTACGTTCACCATCTTTAGACACAGTTAGTGCACACCTGCCCTTGCCACCCTTACCTTCGACGCTTGATGAAGAAGAACTGTAAGGAGCCTCAGAAAGCACCATTTCCAACATTCACCATCTGTAGACATAGTTAGCGGACATCTGACCTTGTTTCCCTTACTTTCTACCCTTGATGAAGAAGAACTGTAAGAAGCCTCAGAAAGCACCATTTCCAACATTCACCATCTGTAGACATAGTTAGCGGACATCTGACCTTGTTTCCCTTACTTTCTACCCTTGATGAAGAAGAACTGTAAGGAGCCTCAGAAAGCAACATTTCCAACATTCACGATCTGTAGACATAGTTAGCGCACATCTGACCGTGTGTCCCTTACATACTACCCTTGATGAAGAAGTACTGTAAGGAGCCTCAGAGAGCATCATTTCCAACATTCACCATCTGTAGACATTACTAGTGCACAGCTGCACATGTCTCCCTTCCTTTCTACCCTAGGTGAAGGTGGAATGTAAGCAGCCTCAGAAAGCACCATTTCCAACATTCACCATCTGTAGACATAGTTAGCGGACATCTGACCTTGTCTCCCTTACTTTCTACCCTTGATGAAGAAGAACTGTAAGGAGCCTCAGAATGCACCATTTCCAACATTCACCATCTGTAGACATAGTTAACGTACATATGTACACGTCTCCCTTACTCTCTACCCTTGGTGAAGGAGAACAGGAAGGAGCTCAGAAGGCACCATTTCCAATATTCACCATCTGTACACATAGTTAGCGCACAGCTGTACATGTCTCCCTTACGTTCTACCCTCGGTGGAGGAGAACTGTAGGGAGCTGCAGAAAGCACCATTTCCTACATTCACCATCTTTCGACATAGTTACCGCACACCTGACCTTGCTCCCTTACTTTCTACGCTTGATATAGAAGAACTGTAAGGAGCCTCAGAAAGCACCATTTCCAAAATTCACCATCTGTAAACATAACTAGCGCACAGCTGTACATTTCTCCCTTCCTTTCTACTCTAGGTGAAGGAGGACTGTAAGGAGTTGCGGAAAGCAGCCTTTCCTACATTCACCATCTGTAGACATAGTTAGCGCACATCTGACCATGTCTCCCTTACTATCTACCCTTGATGAAGAAGAACTGTAAGGAGCCTCAGAAAGCACCATTTCGTACATTCACCATCTTTAGACATAGTTAGCGCACACCTGACCTTGCCTCCCTTACTTTCTGCGCTTGATGAAGAAGAACTGTAAGGAGCCTTAGAAAGCACCATTTCCAACATTCACCATCTGTAGACATAGTTAGCGTACAGCTGGACGCGTCTCCCTTACTATACACCCCAGGTGAAGGAGAACAGTAAGGAGCTCAGAAGGCACCATTTCCAATATTCACCATCTGTAGACATAGCAAGCGCACAGCTGTATACGTCTCCCATACTTTCTACCCTCGGTGAAGGAGAACTGTAGGGAGCTGCAGAAAGCACCATTTCCTACATTCACCATCTTTAGACATAGTTAGCGCACACCTGACCTTGCCTCCCTTACTTTCTACGCTTGATGAAGAAGAACTGTAAGGAGCCTCAGAAAGCACAATTTCCAAAATTCACCATCTCTAGGCCCAGTAAGCGCACATCTGACCATGTCTCCCTTACTTACTACCCTTCATGAAAAAGAACTGTAAGGAGCCTCAGAGAGCGCCATTTCCAACTTTCACCATCTGTAGACATAGTTAGCGCACTTATGACAATGTCTCCCTTTCGCTCTACCCTAGGTGAAGGAGAACAGTAAGGAGCTCAGAAGGCACCATTTCCAATATTCACCATCCGTAGACATAGCCAGCGCACAGCTGTACATGTCTCCCTTACTTTCTACCCTCGGTGAAGGAGAACGGTAGGGAGCTGCAGAAACCACCATTTCCCACATTCACCATCTTTAGACATAGTTAGCGCACATCTGTCCATGTCTCCCTTACTTTGTACCCTTGATAAAGAAGAACTGTAAGGAGCCTCAGAAAGCACCATTTCCAACATTAACCTTCTGTGGACATTACTAGCGCACAGCTGTACACGTCTCCCTTCCTTTCTACCCTAGGTGAAGGAGGACTGTAAGGGGCTGCGGAAAGCACCTTTTCCTACATCCACCATCTGTAGACATAGTTAGCGCACACCTGACCTTGCCTCCCTTACTTTCTGCGCTTGATGAACAAGAACTGTAAGGAGCCTCAGAAAGCACCATTTCCAACATTCACCATCTGTAGACATAGTTAGCGTACAGCTGGACACGTCTCCCTTACTCTACACGCTAGGTGAAGGAGAACAGTAAGAAGCGCAGAAGGCACCATTTCCAATATTCACCATCTGTAGACGTAGTTAGCACACAGCTGTACACGTCTCCCATACTTTCTACCCTCGGTGAAGGAGGACTCTAAGGAGCTGCAGAAAGCACCATTTCCAACAATCACGAGCTTTAGACATAGTTATCACACATCTGACCATGACTCGCCTACTTTTTAACCATGATGAAGAACAACTGTAAGGAGCCTCAGAAAGCACCATTTCCAACATTCACCATCTGTAGACATAGTTAGCGCACAGCTGTACATGTCATCCTTACTTCCTACCCTCGGTGAAGGAGAACTGTAGGGAGCTGCAGAGAGCACCATTTCCTACATTCATCATCTTTAGACACAGTTAGCGCACACCTGACCTTGCCTCCCTTACTTTCTACGCTTGATGTTGAAGAACTGTAAGGAGCCTCAGAAAGCACCATTTCCAACATTCACCATCTGTAGACATAGTTGGCGCACATCTGACCGTGTGTCCCTTACATTCTACCCTTGATGAAGAAGTACTGTAAGGAGCCTGAGAAAGCATCATTTCCAACATTCACCATCTGTAGACATTACTAGCGCACAGCTGCACATGTCTCCCTTCTTTTCTACCCTAGGTGAATTAGGACTGTAAGGAGCCTCAGAAAGCACCATTTCCAACATTCACCGTCTGTAGACATTACTAGCGCACAGCTGTACATGTTTCTCTTCCTTTCTACCCTAGGTGAAGGAGGTCTGTAAGGAGCTGCACAAAGCACCATTTCCAACAATCACCAGCTGTAGACATAGTTATCACATATCTGACCATGACTCGCCTACTTTCTAACCTTGATGAAGAAGAACTGTAAGGAGACTCAGAAAGCACCATTTCCAACAATCAGCATCTGTAGACATAGTTAGCGTACATATTTACACGTCTCCCTTACATTCTACCCTTGGTGAAGGAGAACAGTAAGGCGCTCAGAATGCACCATTTCCAATATTCAAAATCTGTAGACATAGCTAGCGCACAGCTGTACATGTCTTCCTTACTTTCTACCCTCGGTGAAGGAGAACTGTAGGGAACTGCAGAAACCACCATTTCCTACATTCACCATCTTTAGACACAGTTAGTGCACACCTGCCCTTGCCACCCTTACCTTCTAAGCTTGATGAAGAAGAACTGTAAGGAGCCTCAGAAAGCACAATTTTAAAAATTCACCATCTGTAGACCCAGTAAGCGCACATCTGACCCTGTCTCCCTTTTTTACTACCCTTCATGAAGAAGAACTGTAAGGAGCCTCAGAGAGCACCATTTCCAACATTCACTATCTGTAGACATAGTTAGAGCACTTATGACAATGTCTCCCTTTCGCTCTACCCTAGGTGAAGGAGAACAGTAAGGAGCTCAGAAGGCACAATTTCCAATATTCACCATCTTTAGACATAGTTAGCGCACACCTGACCTTACCTCCCTGACTTTCTAAGCTTGATGAAGAAGAACTGTAAGGAGCCTTAGAAAGCACAATTTTCAAAATTCACCATCTGTAGACCCAGTAAGCGCACATCTGACCATGTCTCCCTTACTTACTACCCTTCATGAAGAAGAACTGTAAGGAGCCACAGAAAGCACCATTTCCAACATTCACCATCCGTAGACATTACTAGCGCACAGCAGTACATGTCTCCCTTCCTTTCTACCCTAGGTGAAAGAGGACTGTAAGGAGCAGCGGAAAGCACCATTCCCTAAATTCACCATCCGTAGACATAGTTAGCGCACATCTGACCATGTCTCCCTTACTTTGTACCCTTGATGAAGAAGAACTGTAAGGAGCCTAAGAAAGCACCATTTCCAACATTAACCAACTGTTGACATAGTTAGCGCACAGCTGTACATGTCTCCCTTACTTTCGACCATCGGTGAAGGAGAACTGTAGGGAGCTGCAGAAAGAACCATTTCCTACATTTGCCATCTTTAGACATAGTTAGCGCACACCTGACCGTGTGTCCCTTACATTCTTCCCTTGATGAAGAAGAACTGTAAGGAGCCTCAGAAAGCACCATTTCCAACATTCACGATCTGTAGACATAGTTAGCGCACACCTGACGTTGCATCCCTTACTTTCTACGCTTGATGTAGAAGAACTGTAAGGAGCCTGAGAAAGCACCATTTCCAACAATCACCATCTGTGGACATTACTAGCGCACAGCTGTACACGTCTCCCTTCCTTTCTACCCTAGATGAAGGAGGACTGTAAGGGGCTGCGGAAAGCACCTTTTCCTACATTCACCATCTGTAGACATAGTTGGCGCACATCTGACCATGTCTCCCTTACTTTCTACCCTTGATGAAGAAGAACTGTAAGGAGCCTCAGAAAGCACCATTTCCAAAATTACCATCTGTAGACATAGTTAGCGCACATCTGTACATGTCTCCTTTACTTTCTACCCTCGGTGAAGCAGAACTAAAGGGAGCTGCAGAAAGCACCATTTCGTACATTCGCCATCTTTAGACATAGTTAGTGCACACCTGACCTTGCCTACCTTACATTCTACCCATGATGAAGAAGAGCTGTAAGGAGCCTCAGAAAGCACCATTTCCAACATTCACCATCTGTAGACATAGTTAGCGTACAGCAGTGCACGTCTTCCTTACTCTCTACCCTACGTGAAGGAGAACAGTAAGGGGCTCAGAAGGTACCATTTTCAATATTCACCATCTGTAGTCATAGTTAGCGCACAGCTGTACATGTCTCCCCTACTTTCGACCCACGGTGAAGGAGAACTGTAGGGAGCTGCAGAAAGCACCATTTCCTACATTCGCCATCTTTAGACATAGTTAGTGCACACCTGACCTTGCCTACCTTACATTCTACCCTTGATGAAGAAGAACTGTAAGGAGCCTCAGAAAGCAACATTTCCATTATTCACGATCTGTAGACATAGTTAGCGCACATCTGACCGTGTGTCCTTTACATTCTACCCTTGATGAAGAAGTACACTAAGGAGCATCAGAGAGCATCATTTCCAACATTCACCATCTGTAGACATTACTAGTGCACAGCTGCACATGTCTCCCTTCCTTTCTACCCTAGGTGAAGGAGGACTGTAAGGAGCCTCAGAAAGCACCATTTCCAATATTCACCATCTGTACACATAGTTAGCGCACAGCTGTACATGTCTCCCTTACGTTCTACCCTCGGTGGAGGAGAACTGTAGGGAGCTGCAGAAAGCACCGTTTCCTACATTCACCATCTTTAGACACAGTTAGTGCACACCTGCCCTTGCCACCCTTACTTTCTACGCTTGATGAAGAAGAACTGTAAGGAGCCTCAGAAAGCACCATTTCCAACATTCACCATCTGTAGACATTACTAGAGCACAGCTGCACACGTCTCCCTTCTTTCTACCCAAGGTGATGGAGGACTGTAATTAGCTGCAGAAAGCACCTTTTCCTACATTCACCATCTGTAGACATAGTTAGCGCACATCTGACCATGTCTCCCTTACTTTCTACCCTCAATGGAGAAGAACTGTAAGGAGCCTCAGAAAGCACCATTTCCAACATTCACCATCAGTAGACATAGTTAGCGTACAGCTGTACACGTCTCCCTTACTCTCTACCCTAGGTGAAGGAGAACAGTAAGGAGCTCTGAAGGCACCATATCCAATATTCACCATCAATAGACATAGTTAACGCACAGCTGTACATGTCCCCCTTCCTTTCTACCCTAAGTGGAGGACTATAAGGAGCTGTGGAAATCACCATATCCAACTTTCACCATCTCTAGACATAGTTAGCGTACACCTGACCTTGCCTCCCTTACTTTCTACGCTTGATGAAGAAGAACTGTAAAGAGCCTCAGAAAGCACCATTTCCAACATTCACCATCTGTAGACATAGTTAACGCACATCTGACCGTGTTTCCCATACATTCTTCCCTTGTTGAAGTAGAACTGTAAGGAGCCTCAGAAAGCATCATTTCCTACATTCACCATCTGTAGACATTACTAGAGCACAGCTGCACACGTCTCCCTTCTTTCTACCCAAGGTGATGGAGGACTGTAATTAGCTGCAGAAAGCACCTTTTCCTACATTCACCATCTGTAGACATAGTTAGCGCACATCTGACCATGTCTCCCTTACTTTCTACCCTCAATGGAGAAGAACTGTAAGGAGCCACAGAAAGCACCATTTCCAACATTCACCATCAGCAGACATAGTTAGCGTACAGCTGTACACGTCTCCCTTACTCTCTACCCTAGGTGAAGGAGAACAGTAAGGAGCTCTGAAGGCACCATATCCAATATTCACCATCAATAGACATAGTTAACGCACAGCTGTACATGTCCCCCTTCCTTTCTACCCTAGGTGGAGGACTATAAGGAGCTGTGGAAAGCACCATATCCAACTTTCACCATCTCTAGACATAGTTAGCGTACACCTGACCTCTCCTCCCTTACTTTCTACGCTTGATGAAGAAGAACTGTAAAGAGCCTCAGAAAGCACCACTTCCAACATCCACCATCTGTAGACATAGTTAGCGTACATATGTACACGTCTCCATTACTCTGTACCCTTGGTCAAGGAGAACAGTAAGGAGCTCAGAAAGCACCATTTCCAAAATTCACCATCTGTAAACATTACTAGCGCACAGCTGTACTTGTCTCCCTTCCTTTCTACTCTAGGTGAAGGAGGACTGTAAGGAGTTGCGGAAAGCAGCCTTTCCTACATTCACCATCTGTAGACATAGTTAGCGCACATCTGACCATGTCTCCCTTACTTTCTACCCTTGATGAAGAAGAATTGTAAGGAGCCTCAAAAAGCACCATTTCCAACATTCACCATCTGTAGACATAGTTAGCGCACATCTGTCCATGTCTCCCTTACTTTCTAACCTTGATGAAGAAGAACTGTAAAGAGCCTCAGAATGCACCATTTCCAACATACACCATCTGTAGACATAGTTAGCGTACAGCTGGACACGTCTCCCTTACTCTCTACCCTAGGTGAAGGAGAACAGTAAGGAGCTCAGAAGGCACCATTTCCAATATTCACCATCCGTAGACATAGCTAGCGCACAGCTGTACATGTCTCCCTTACTTTCTACCCTCGGTGAAGGAGAACTGTAGGGAGCTGCAGAAACCACCATTTCCTACATTCACCATCTTTAGACATAGTTAGCGCACATCTGTCCATGTCTCCCTTACTTTGTACCCTTGATAAAGAAGAACTATAAGGGGCCTCAGAAAGCACAATTTCCTACATTAACCATCTGTGGACATTACTAGCGCACAGCTGTACACGTCTCCCTTCTTTTCTACCCTAGGTGAAGGAGGACTGTAAGGGGCTGCGGAAAGCACCTTTTCCTACATTCACCATCTGTAGACATATTTAGCGCACACCTGACCTTGCCTCCCTTACTTTCTGCGCTTGATGAAGAAGAATTGTAAGGAGCCTCAGAAAGCACCATTTCCAACATTCACCATCTGTAGACATAGTTAGCGCACATCTGTCAATGTCTCCCTTACTTTGTACCCTTGATGAAGAAGAACTGTAAGGAGCCTCAGAAAGCACCATTTCCAACATTCACCATCTGTAGACATAGTTAGCATACAGATGTACACGTCTCCCTTACTCTCTAATCTAGGTGATGGACAACAGTAGGGAGCTCAGAAGGCACCATTTCCAATATTCACCATCTGTAGACATAGTTAGCGCACAGCTGTACATGTCATCCTTACTTTCTACCCTCGGTGAAGGAGAACTGTAGGGAGCTGTAGAGAGCACCATTTCCTACATTCACCATCTTTAGACACAGTTAGCGCACACCTGACCTTGCCTCCCTTACTTTGTACGCTTGATGTTGAAGAACTGTAAGGACCCTCAGGAAGCACCATTTCCAACATTTACCATCTGTAGACATTACTAGCGCACAACTGTACTTGTCTCCCTTCCTTTCTACCCAAGGTGAAGGAGGACTGTAAGGAGCTGTGGAAAGCACAATTTCCAAATTTCACTATCTCTAGACTTAGTAAGCGCACATCTGACCATGTCTCCCTTACTTTTTACCTTTGATGAAGAAGAACTGTAAGGAGCTTCAGAAAGCACCATTTCCAACATTCACCATCTGTAGACATAGTTAGCGCACATTTGACCTTGTCTCCCTTACTTTCTACCCTTGTTGAAGAAGAACTGTAAGGAGCCTCAGAAAGCACCATTTCCAACATTCACCATCTGTAGACATAGTTAGCGCACATCTGACCGTGTGTCCCTTACATTCTACCCTTGATGAAGAAGTACTGTAAGGAGCCTGAGAAAGCATCATTTCCAACATTCACCATCTGTAGACATTACTAGCGCACAGCTGCACATGTCTCCCTTCCTTTCTACCCTAGGTGAAGGAGAACTGTAAGGAGCCTCAGAAAGCACCATTTCCAACATTCACCATGTGTAGACGTAGTTAGCGGACATCTGACCTTGTCCCCCTTACTTTCTACCCTTGATGAAGCCGAACTGTAAGGATCCTCAGAAAGCACCATTTCCAACATTCACCATCTGTAGACATAGTTAGCGTACATATGTACACGTCTCCCTTACTCTCTACCCTTGGTGAAGGTGAACAGGAAGGAGCTCAGAAGGCACCATTTCCAATATTCACCATCTGTACACATAGTTAGCGCACAGCTGTACATGTCTCCCTTACGTTCTACCCTCGGTGGAGGGGAACTGTAGGGAGCTGCAGAAAGCACCATTTCCTACATTCACCATCTTTAGACACAGTTAGTGCACACCTGCCCTTGCCACCCATACTTTCTACGCTTCATGAAGAGGAACTGTAAGGAGCCTCATAAAGCACCATTTCCAACATTCACCATCTGTAGACATTACTAGAGCACAGCTGTACACGTCTCCCTTTCTTTCTACCCAAGGTGATGGACGACTGTAAGGAGCTGCGGAAAGCAACTTCTCCTACATTTACCATCTGTAGACACACTTAGCGCACATCTGACCATGTCTCCCTTACTTACCACCCTTCACGAAGAAGAACTGTAAGGAGCCTCAGGAAGCACCATTTCCAACATTCACCATCTGTAGACATAGTTAGCGCACATCTGTCCATGTCTCCCTTACTTTCTACCCTTGATGAAGAAGAACTGTAAGGAGCCTCAGAAAGCACCATTTCCTACATTCACCATCTGTAGACATAGTTAGCGTATAGCTGGACACGTCTCCCTTACTCTCTACCCTAGGTGAAGTAGAACAGTAAGGAGCTCAGAAGGCACCATTTCCAACATTCACCATCTGTAGACATAGTTAGCGCACATCTGACGGTGTCTCCCTTACTTTCTACCCTTGATGAAGAAGATCTGTAAGGAGCCTCAGAAAGCACCAGTTCCAACATTCACAATCTGTAGACATTACTAGCGCAGAGCTGTACATGTCTCTCTTCCTTTCTACCCTAGGTGAAGGAGGACTGTAAGGAGCCTCAGAAAGCACAATTTACGACATTCACCATCTGTAGACATAGTTAGCGCACATCTGACCTTGCCTCCCTTACATTCTACGCTCGATGAAGAAGAACTGTAAGGAGCCTCAGAAAGCACCATTTCCAACATTCACCATCAGTAGACATAGTTAGCGTACAGCAGTGCACGTCTCCCTTACTCTCTACCCTAGGTGAAGGAGAACAGTAAGGAGCTCAGAAGGCACCATTTTCAATATTCACCATCTGTAGTCATAGTTAGCGCACAGCTGTACATGTCTCCCTTACTTTCTACCCACAGTGAAGGAGAACTGTAGGAAGCTGCAGAAAGCACCATTTCCTACATTCGCCATCGTTAGACATAGTTAGCGCACACCTGACCTTGCCTATCTTACATTCTACCCTTGATGAAGAAGAACTGTAAGGACCCTCAGAAAGCACCATTTCCAACATTCACCATCTGTAGACATAGTTAGCGGACATCTGACCTTGTCTCCCTTACTTTCTACTCTGATGAAGAAGAACTGTAAGGAGCCTCAGAAAGCACCATTTCCAACATTCACCATCTGTAGACATAGTTAGCACACTTATGACAATGTCTCCCTTTCGCTCTACCCTAGGTGAAGGAGAACAGTAAGGAGCTCAAAAGGCACCAATTACAATATTCAACAACTGAAGACATAGCTAGCGCATAGCTGTACATGTCTCCCTTCCTTTCTACCCTAGGTGAAGGAGGACTGTAAGGAGCTGCGGAAAGCACCATTCCCTACATTCACCATCTGTAGACATAGTTAGCACACATCTGACCATGTCTCCCTTGCTTTCTACCCTTGATGAAGAACTGTAAGGAGCCTCAGAAAGCACCATTTCCATCATTCACCATCTGTAGACATAGTTAGCGCACATCTGTCCATGTCTCCCTTACTTTGTACCCTTGATGAAGAAGAACTGTAAGGAGCCTCAGAAAGCACCATTTCCAACATTCACCATCTGTAGACATAGTTAGCGTACAGCTGTACACGTCTCCCTTACTCTCTACCCTTGGTGAAGGAGAACAGGAGGGAGCTCAGAAGGCACCATTTCCAATATTCACCATCTGTACACATAGTTAGCGCACAGCTGTACATGTCTCCCTTACGTTCTACCCTAGCTGGAGGAGAACTGTAGGGAACTGCAGAAAGCACCATTTCCTACATTCACCATCTGTAGACATAGTTAGCGCACATCTGACCATGTCTCACTTACTTTCTACCCTTGATGAAGAAGAACTGTAAGGAGCCTCAGAAAGAGCCATTTCCAACATTCACCATCTGTAGACATAGTTAGCACACTTATGACAATGTCTCCCTTTCGCTCTACCCTAGGTGAAGGAGAACAGTAAGGAGCTCAAAAGGCACCAATTCCAATATTCAACAACTGTAGACATAGCTAGCGCATAGATGTACATGTCTCCCTTCCTTTCTACCCTAGGTGAAGGAGGACTGTAAGTAGCTGCGGAAAGCACCATTTCCAACATTCACCATCTGTGGACATTACTAGCGTAAAGCTGTACACGTCTCCCTTCCTTTCTACCATAGGTGAAGGAGGACTGTAAGGGGCTGCGGAAAGCACCTTTTCTTACATTCAGCATCTGTAGACATAGTTAGCGCACAGCTGTACATGTCATCCTTACTTTCTACCCTCGGTGAAGGAGAACTGTAGGGAGCTGCAGAGAGCACCATTTCCTACATTCACCATCTTTAGACACAGTTAGCGCACACCTGACCTTGCCTCCCTTACTTTCTACGCTTGATGTAGAAGAACTGTAAGGAGCCTCAGAAAGCACCATTTCCAACATTTACCATCTGTAGACATTACTAGCGCACAGCTGTACTTGTCTCCCTTCCTTTCTACCCTAGGTGAAGGAGGACTGTAAGTAGCTGCGGAAAGCACCATTTCCAACATTCACCATCTGTAGACATAGTAATCGCACATCTGACCATGTCTCCCTTACTTTCTACCTTTGATGAAGAAGAACTGTAAGGAGCCTCAGAAAGCACCATTTCCAACATTCACCATCTGTAGACATAGTTAGCGGACATCGCACCCTGTCTCCCTTACTTTTTACCCTTGATGCAGAAGAACTGTGAGGGGCCTCAGAAAGCACCATTTCCAACATTCACCATCTGTAGACATAGTTAGCGTACAGCAGTGCACGTCTCCCTTACTCTCTACCCTAGGTGAAGGAGAACAGTAAGGAGCTCAGAAGGCACCATTTTCAGTATTCACCATCTGTAGACATAGTTAGCTCACAGCTGAACATGTCTCCCTTACTTTCTACCCACGGTGAAGGAGAACTGTAGGGAGCTGCAGAAAGCACCATTTCCTACATTCGCCATCTTTAGACATAGTTAGCGCTCACCTGACCTTGCCTACCTTACATTCTACCCTTGATGAGGAAGAACTGTAAGGAGCCTCAGAAAGCACCACTTCCAACATCCACCATCTGTAGACATACTTAGCGTACATATGTACACGTCTCCCTTACTCTCTACCCTTGGTGAAGGAGAACAGGAAGGAGCTCAGAAGGCACCATTTCCAATATTCACAATCTGTACACATAGTTAGCGCACAGCTGTACATGTCTCCCATATTTTCTACCCACGGTGAAGGAGAACTGTAGGGAGCTGTTGAAAGCACCATTTCCAACATTCACCATCTGTAGACATTACTAGCGCACAGCAGTACATGTCTCCCTTCCTTTCTACCCTAGGTGAAGGAGGACTGTAAGGAGCTGCGGAAAACACCATTCCCTAAATTCACAATCTGTAGACATAGTTAGCGCACATCTGACCATGTCTCCCTTACTTTCTACACTTGATGAAGAACAACTGTAAGGAGCCTCAGAAAGCACCATTTCCAACATTCACCATCTGTAGACATAGTTAGCGCACATCTGTCCATGTCTCCCTTACGTTGTACCCTTAATGAAGAAGAACTGTAAGGAGCCTCAGACAGCACCATTTCCAACATTCACCATATGTAGATATTACTAGCGCACAGCTGTACATGTCTCCCTTCCTTTCAACCCTAGGTGATGGAGGCCTGTAAGGAGCTGCGGAATGCACCATTTCCAACATTCACCATCTGTAGACATAGTAAACGCACATCTGACCATGTCTCCCTTACTTTCTACCTTTGATGAAGAAGAACTGTAAGGAGCCTCAGAAAGCACCACTTCCAACATCCACCATCTGTAGACATACTTAGCGTACATATGTACACGTCTCCCTTACTCTACACCCTAGGTGAAGGATAACAGGAAGGAGAACAGTAAGGAGCTCAGAAGTCACCATTTCCAATATTCACCATCTGTAGACATAGTTAGCGCACAGCTGTACAGGTCTCCCTTAGTTTCTACCCTCGGTGAAGGAGAACTGTAAAGAGCTGTGGAAAGCACCATTTCCAACATTCACCATCTCTAGACATAGTTAGTGCACACCTCACCATGCCTCCCTTACTTCCTACGCTTGATGAAGAAGATCTGTAAGGAGGCTCAGAAAGCACCTTGTCCAACATTCACCATCTGTAGACATAATTAGCGTACAGCTGTACACGTCTCCCGTACTCTTCACCCTAGGTCAAGGAAAACAGTAAGGGGCTCAGAAGGCACCATTTCCAATATTCACCATCTGTAGACATAGTTAGCGCACAGCTCTACATGTCTCCCTTATTTTCTACCCTAGGTGAAGGAGGACTGTAAGGAGCTGCGGAAAGCACCATTTCCAACATTCAGCATCTGTAGACATAGTTAGCACACAGCTGTACATGTCTCCCTTACTTTCTACCCTCGGTGAAGGAGAACTGTAAGGACCTGTGGAAAGCACCATTTCCAACATTCACCATCTCTAGACATAGTTAGTGCACACCTGACCATGTCTCCTTTACTTCCTACGCTTGATGAAGAAGAACTGTAAGGAGCCTCAGAAAGCACCATGTCCAACATTCACCATCTGTAGACATAATTAGAGTACAGCTGTACACGTCTCCCATACTCTTCACCCTAGGTGAAGGAGAACAGTAAGGAGCTCAGAAGGCACCATTTCCAATATTCACCATCTGTAGACATAGTTAGCGCACAGCTGTACATGTCTCCCTTATTTTCTACCCTCGGTGAAGGAGAACTGTAGGGAGCTGCAGAAAGCACCATTTCCTACATTCACCATCTGTAGACTTTACTAGCGCACAGCTGCACATGTCTCCCATCCTTTCTACCCTAGGTGAAGGAGGACTGTAAGGAGCTGCGGAAAGCACCATTTAAAACATTCACCATGTGTACACATTGTTAGAGTGCACCTGTACATGTGTCGCTTACTTTCTACCCTAGGAGAAGAAAAGCTGTAAGGAGCTGCAGGAAGAACCATTTACAACATTCACCTTCTGTGGACTTAATTAGCCCATAGCTGTACATGTCTCCCTTACATTGTACGCTACGTGAAGGAGGACTGTAAGGAGCTGCGGAAGGCACCAATTCCAACATTCACTATCTCTAGACATAGTTAGCGCACATCTGACCATGTCTCCCTTATTTTCTACCCTAGATGAAGGAGAACTGTAAGGAGCCTCAGAAAGCACCATTTCTAACATTCACCATCTGTAGACATAGTTACCACACAGCTGTACATGTCTCCCTTACTTTCTACCCTCGGTGATGTAGAACTGTAAGGAGCTGCAGAAAGCACCATTTCCACCATTATCCATCTGTAGATGTAGCGCACAGCTGTACATGTCTCCCTTACTTTCTACCCTAGGTGAAGGAGAACTGTATGGAGCCTCAGAATGCATCATTACCAACATTCACCATCTGTCGACATAGTTAGCGCACACTTGTACATGTCCATCCTTACTTTCTACACTTGATGAAGGAGAAATTAAGAAGCTGCAGAAAGCACCATTTCCCACAATCACCATCCGTAGACATAGCTAGCACACAGCTGTACGTGACTACCCTTCTGTCTACCCTTGATGAAGAAGAACTGTAAGGAGCTGCAGAAAGCACCATTTCCAACATTCACGATCTGTAGACATAATTAGCTCACAGCTGTACACGTCTCCCTTACTTTTTACCCTAGGTGAAGGAGAACTGTAAGGAGCTGCGGAATGCACCATTTCCAACATACACCATCTGCAGTCATGGGTAATGACATCTTTAAATATCTCCCGTACTTGCCACCCTTGGGAAAGAGAACTGCAAGCAGATGCAGAAAACACCATTTCCAACATTCCCCATCTGTAGACATAGTTAGCGCACAGCTGTACGTGTCTCCCTTACTTTCTACCCTAGGTGAAGGAGAACTGTATGGAGCACCAGAAAGCATCATTTCCAACATTCACCAGCTCCAGTCATAGTTAGCGCTCTCCTGTATGTGTCTCCGATACATTCTACCCTTGATGAAGAAGAACTGTAAGAAGCTGCAGGAAGCAACATTTCCAACATTCACCACCTCAAGGCATAGATAGCGCACACCTGAACATGTCTCACTTACAATCTACCCTTGGTGAAGAAGAACTGAAATGATCCCCATAAAGTACCATTTCCACCATTCCCCATCTGTAGACATAGTTAGCACACAGCTGTACATGACTACCCTTCTGTCTACCCTTGATGAAGGAGAACTGTAAGGAGCCTCAGAAAGCACCATTTCCAACATTCACCATCTGTAGACACAGTTAGCGCACATCTGACCATGTCTCCTTTACTTTCTACCCTTGATGAACAAGAACGGTAAGGAGCCTCAGAAAGCACCATTTCCAACATTCACCATCTGTAGACACAGTTAGCGCACATCTGACCACGTCTCCCTTACTCTACACCCTAGGTGAAGGAGGACAGGAAGGAGGACAGCAAGGAGAACAGTAAGGAGCTCAGAAGGCACCATTTCGAATATTCACCATCTCTAGACATAGATAGCTCACACCAGTACATGTCTCCCATACATTCTACCCTTGACGAAGAAGAACTGTAAGAAGCTGCAGATAGCAACATTTCCAACATTCACCACCTCAAGGCATAGATAGCGCACACCTGAACATGTCTCACTTACAATCCACCCTTGGTGAAGAAGAACTGGAATGATCCCCATAAAGCACCATTTCCACCATTCCCCATCTGTAGACATAGTTAGCACACAGCTGTACATGTCTCCCTTGCTTTCTACCCTCGGTGATGTAGAACTGTAAGGAGCTGCAGAAAGCACCATTTCCAACATTCACCATCTGTAGACACAGTTAGCGCACATCTGACCATGTCTCCCTTACTTTCTACCCTTGATGAACAAGAACTGTAAGGAGCCTCAGAAAGCACCATTTCCAACATTCACCATCTGTAGACACAGTTAGCGCACATCTGTCCATGTCTCCCTTACTTTCTACCCTTGATGAACAAGAACTGTAAGGAGCCTCAGAAAGTACCATTTCCAACATTCACCATCTGTAGACACAGTTAGCGCACATCTGACCACGTCTCCCTTACTTTCTACCCTTGATGAACAAGAACTGTAAGGAGCCTCAGAAAGCACCATTTCCAACATTCACCATCTGTAGACACAGTTAGCGCACATCTGACCATGTCTCCTTTACTTTCTACCCTTGATGAACAAGAACGGTAAGGAGCCTCAGAAAGCACCATTTCCAACATTCACCATCTGTAGACACAGTTAGCGCACATCTGACCACGTCTCCCTTACTCTACACCCTAGGTGAAGGAGGACAGGAAGGAGGACAGCAAGGAGAACAGTAAGGAGCTCAGAAGGCACCATTTCGAATATTCACCATCTCTAGACATAGATAGCTCACACCAGTACATGTCTCCCATACATTCTACCCTTGACGAAGAAGAACTGTAAGAAGCTGCGGATAGCAACATTTCCAACATTCACCACCTCAAGGCATAGATAGCGCACACCTGAACATGTCTCACTTACAATCCACCCTTGGTGAAGAAGAACTGGAATGATCCCCATAAAGCACCATTTCCACCATTCCCCATCTGTAGACATAGTTAGCACACAGCTGTACATGTCTCCCTTGCTTTCTACCCTCGGTGATGTAGAACTGTAAGGAGCTGCAGAAAGCACCATTTCCAACATTCACGATCTCTAAACATAGATAGCGCACACCTGAACATGTGTACTTACATTCTACCCTTGGTGAATAAGATCTGCAACGAGAGTCATATACCACCAATTCCAACATTCACCATCTGTAGGCATACTTAGAGCACAGCTGTAAATGTCTACCTTACTTTCTACCCTTGATGAACAAGAACTGTAAGGAGCCTCAGAAAGCACCATTTCCAACATTCACCATCTGTAGACACAGTTAGCGCACATCTGACCATGTCTCCCTTACTTTCTACCCTTGATGAACAAGAACTGTAAGGAGCCTCAGAAAGCACCATTTCCAACATTCACCATCTGTAGACACAGTTAGCGCACATCTGACCATGTCTCCCTTACTTTCTACCCTTGATGAACAAGAACTGTAAGGAGCCTCAGAAAGCACCATTTCCAACATTCACCATCTGTGGACACAGTTAGCGCACATCTGACAATGTCTCCCTTACTTTCTACCCTTGATGAACAAGAACTGTAAGGAGCCTCAGAAAGCACCATTTCCAACATTCACCATCTGTAGGCACAGTTAGCGCACATCTGACCATGTCTCCCTTACTTTCTACCCTTGATGAACAAGAACTGTAAGGAGCCTCAGAAAGCACCATTTCCAACATTCACCATCTGTAGACACAGTTAGCGCACATCTGACCATGTCTCCCTTACTTTCTACCCTTGATGAACAAGGACTGTAAGGAGCCTCAGAAAGCACCATTTCCAACATTCACCATCTGTAGACACAGTTAGCGCACATCTGACCATGTCTCCCTTACTTTCTACCCTTGATGAACAAGAACTGTAAGGAGCCTCAGAAAGCACCATTTCCAACATTCACCATCTGTAGACATAGTTAGCGTACAGCTGTACACGTCTACCTTACTCACTACCCTAGGTGAAGGAGAACAGTAAGGAGCTAGAAGGCACCATTTCCAACATTCACCATCTGTAGACACAGTTAGCGCTCATCTGACCTTGTCTCCTTTACTTTCTACCCTTGATGAACAAGAACGGTAAGGAGCCTCAGAAAGCACCATTTCCAACATTCACGATCTCTAGACATAGATAGCGCACACCTGAACATGTGTACTTACATTCTACCCTTGGTGAATAAGATCTGCAACGAGCGTCATATACCACCAATTCCAACATTCACCATCTGTAGGCATACTTAGAGCACAGCTGTAAATGTCTACCTTACTTTCTACCCTTGATGAACAAGAACTGTAAGGAGCCTCAGAAAGCACCATTTCCAACATTCACCATCTGTAGACCCAGTTAGCGCACATCTGACTATGTCTCCCTTACTTTCTACCCTTGATGAACAAGAACTGTAAGGAGCCTCAGAAAGCACCATTTCCAACATTCACCATCTGTAGACACAGTTAGCGCACATCTGACCATGTCTCCCTTACTTTCTACCCTTGATGAACAAGAACTGTAAGGAGCCTCAGAAAGCACCATTTCCAACATTCACCATCTGTGGACACAGTTAGCGCACATGTGACCATGTCTCCCTTACTTTCTACCCTTGATGAACAAGAACTGTAAGGAGCCTCAGAAAGCACCATTTCCAACATTCACCATCTGTAGACACAGTTAGCGCACATCTGACCATGTCTCCCTTACTTTCTACCCTTGATGAACAAGATCTGTAAGGAGCCTCAGAAAGCACCATTTCCAACATTCACCATCTGTAGACACAGTTAGCGCACATCTGACACTGTCTCCCTTACTTTTTACCCTTGATGCAGAAGAACTGTGAGGGGCCTCAGAAAGCACCATTTCCAACATTCACCATCTGTAGACATAGTTAGCGTACAGCAGTGCACGTCTCCCTTACTCTCTACCCTAGGTGAAGGAGAACAGTAAGGAGCTCAGAAGGCACCATTTTCAGTATTCACCATCTGTAGACATAGTTAGCTCACAGCTGAACATCTCTCCCTTACTTTCTACCCACGGTGAAGGAGAACTGTAGGGAGCTGCAGAAAGCACCATTTCCTACATTCGCCATCTTTAGACATAGTTAGCGCACACCTGACCTTGCCTACCTTACATTCTACCCTTGATGAGGAAGAACTGTAAGGAGCCTCAGAAAGCACCACTTCCAACATCCACCATCTGTAGACATAGTTAGCGTACATATGTACACGTCTCCCTTACTCTCTACCCTTGGTGAAGGAGAACAGGAAGGAGCTCAGAAGGCACCATTTCCAATATTCACCATCTGTACACATGGTTAGCGCACAGCTGTACATGTCTCCCTTATTTTCTACCCACGGTGAAGGAGATCTGTAGGGAGCTGTTGAAAGCACCATTTCCAACATTCACCATCTGTAGACATTACTAGCGCACAGCAGTACATGTCTCCCTTCCTTTCTACCGTAGGTGAAGGAGGACTGTAAGGAGCTGCGGAAAGCACCATTCCCTAAATTCACAATCTGTAGACATAGTTAGCGCACATCTAACCATGTCTCCCTTACTTTCTACACTTGATGAAGAAGAACTGTTAGGAGCCTCAGAAAGCACCATTTCCAACATTCACTATCTGTAGACATAGTTAGCGCACATCTGTCCATGTCTCCCTTACGTTGTACCCTTAATGAAGAAGAACTGTAAGGAGCCTCAGATAGCACCATTTCCAACATTCACCATATGTAGATATTACTAGCGCACAGCTGTACATGTCTCCCTTCCTTTCTACCCTAGGTGAAGGAGGACTGTAAGGAGCTGCGGAAAGCACCATTTCCAACATTCACCATCTGTAGACAGTTAGCGGACATCTGACCCTGTCTCCCTTACTTTCTACCCTTGATGAAGAAGAACTGTCAGGAGCCTCAGAAAGCACCATTTCCAACATTTACCATCTGTAGACATAGTTAGCGTACAGCTGTACACGTCTCCCTTACTCTACACCCTAGGTGAAGTAGAACAGGAAGGAGAACAGTAAGGAGCTCAGAAGTCACCATTTCCAATATTCACCATCTGTAGACATAGTTAGCGCACATCTGTACATGTCTCCCTTATTTTCTACCCTAGGTGAAGGAGGACTGTAAGGAGCTGCGGAAAGCACCATTTCCAACATTCAGCATCTGTAGACATAGTTAGCACACAGCTGTACATGTCTCCCTTACTTTCTACCCTCGGTGAAGGAGAACTGTAAGGACCTGTGGAAAGCACCATTTCCAACATCCACCATCTCTAGACATAGTTAGTGCACACCTGACCATGCCTCCCTTACTTCCTACGCTTGATGAAGAAGAACTGTAAGGAGCCTCAGAAAGCACCATGTCCAACATTCACCATCTGTAGACATAGTTAGCGCACACTAGTACATGTCCATCCTTACTTTCTACACTTGATGAAGAAGAAATTAAGAAGCTGCAGAAAGCACCATTTCCGTCAATCACCATCCGTAGACATAGCTAGCACACAGCTGTACAGTACTACCTTTCTGTCTACCCTAGAAGAAGTAGAACTGTAAGGAGCTGCAGAAAGCACCATTTACAACAATCACCATCTCCAGTCATAGTTAGCGCACACCTGTATATGTCTCCCATACATTCTACCCTTGATTAAGAAGAACTGTAAGGAGCTGCAGGAAGCACCATTTCCAACATTCACGATCTCTGGACATAGATAGCGCACACCTGAACATGTGTACTTACATTCTACCCTTGGTGAATAAGATCTGCAACGAGCGTCATATACCACCAATTCCAACATTCACCATCTGTAGGCATACTTAGAGCACAGCTGTAAATGTCTACCTTACTTTCTACCCTTGATGAACAAGAACTGTAAGGAGCCTCAGAAAGCACCATTTCCAACATTCACCATCTGTAGACACAGTTAGCGCACATCTGACCATGTCTCCCTTACTATCTACCCTTGATGAACAAGAACTGTAAGGAGCCTCAGAAAGCACCATTTCCAACATTCACCATCTGTAGACACAGTTAGCGCACATCTGACCATGTCTCCCTTACTTTCTACCCTTGATGAACAAGAAATGTAAGGAGCCTCAGAGAGCACCATTTCCAACATTCACCATCTGTGGATACAGTTAGCGCACATCTGACCATGTCTCCCTTACTTTCTACCCTTGATGAACAAGAACTGTAAGGAGCCTCAGAAAGCACCATTTCCAACATTCACCATCTGTAGACACAGTTAGCGCACATCTGACCATGTCTCCCTTACTTTCTACACTTGATGAGCAAGAACTGTAAGGAGCCTCAGAAAGCACCATTTCCAACATTCACCATCTGTGGACACAGTTAGCGCACATCTGACCATGTCTCCCTTACTTTCTACCCTTGATGAACAAGAACTGTAAGGATCCTCAGAAAGCACCATTTCCAACATTCACCATCTGTAGACATAGTTAGCGTACAGCTGTACACGTCTACCTTACTCACTACCCTAGGTGAAGGAAAACAGTAAGGAGCTCAGAAGGCACCATTTCCAACATTCACCATCTGTAGACACAGTTACCGCACATCTGACCATGTCTCCCTTACTTTCTACCCTTGATGAACAAGAACTGTAAGGAGCTTCAGAAAGCTTCATTTCCAACATTCACCATCTGTAGACACAGTTAGCGCACATCTGACCATGTCTCCCTTACTTTCTACCCTTGATGAACAAGAACTGTAAGGAGCCTCAGACAGCGCCATTTCCAACATTCACCATCTGTAGACACAGTTAGCGCACATCTGACCATGTCTCCCTTACTTTCTACCCTTGATGAACAAGAACTGTAAGGAGCCTCAGAAAGCACCATTTCCAACATTAACCATCTGTAGACACAGTTAGCGCACATCTGACCATGTCTCCCTTACTTTCTACCCTTGATGAACAAGATCTGTAAGGAGCCTCAGAAAGCACCATTTCCAACATTCACCATCTGTAGACATAGTTAGCGTACAGCTGTACACGTCTACCTTACTCACTACCCTAGGTGAAGGAGAACAGTAAGGAGCTCAGAAGGCACCATTTCCAACATTCACCATCTGTAGACACAGTTAGCGCACATCTGACCATGTCTCCCTTACTTTCTACCCTTGATGAACAAGAACTGTAAGGAGCTTCAGAAAGCACCATTTCCAACATTCACCATCTGTAGACATAGTTAGCGTACAGCTGTACACGTCTACCTTACTCACTACCCTAGGTGAAGGACAACAGTAAAGAGCTCAGAAGGCACCATTTCCAACATTCACCATCTGTAGACACAGTTAGCGCACATCTGACCATGTCTCCCTTACTTTCTACCCTTGATGAACAAGCACTGTAAGAAGCCTCAGAAAGCACCATTTCCAACAATCACCATCTGTAGACACAGTTAACGCACATCTGACCATGTCTCCCTTACTTTCTACCCTTGATGAACAAGAACTGTAAGGAGCCTCAGAAAGCACCATTTCCAACATTCACCATCTGTAGACGCAGTTAGCGCACATCTGACCATGTCTCCCTTACTTTCTACCCTTGATGAACAAGAACTGTAAGGAGCTTCAGAAAGCACCATTTCCAACATTCACCATCTGTAGACATAGTTAGCGTACAGCTGTACACGTCTACCTTACTCACTACCCTAGGTGAAGGACAACAGTAAAGAGCTCAGAAGGCACCATTTCCAACATTCACCATCTGTAGACACAGTTAGCGCACATCTGACCATGTCTCCCTTACTTTCTACCCTTGATGAACAAGAACTGTAAGAAGCCTCAGAAACCACCATTTCCAACAATCACCATCTGTAGACACAGTTAACGCACATCTGACCATGTCTCCCTTACTTTCTACCCTTGATGAACAAGAACTGTAAGGAGCCTCAGAAACCACCATTTCCAACATTCACCATCTGTAGACGCAGTTAGCGCACATCTGACCACGTCTCCCTTACTATCTACCCTTGATGAACAAGAACTGCAAGGAGCCTCAGAAAGCACCATTTCCAACATTCACCATCTGTAGACACAGTTAGCGTACAGCTGTACACGTCTACCTTACTCACTACCCTAGGTGAAGGAGAACAGTAAGGAGCTCAGAAGGCACGATTTCCAACATTCACCTTCTGTAGACACAGTTAGCGCACATCTGACCGTGTCTCCCTTACTTTCTACCCTTGATGAAAAAGAACTGTAAGGAGCCTCAGAAAGCACCATTTCCAACATTCACCATCTGTAGACATACTTAGCGTACAGCTGTACACGTCTACCTTACTCACTACCCTAGGTGAAGCAGAACAGTAAGGAGCTCAGAAATCACCATTTCCAACATTCACCATCTGTAGACACAGTTAGCGCACATCTGACCATGTCTCCCTTACTTTCTACCCCTGATGAACAAGAACTGTAAGGAGCCTCAGAAAGCACCATTTCCAACATTCACCTTCTGTAGACACAGTTAGCGCACATCTGACCATGTCTCCCTTACTTTCTACCCTTGATGAACAAGAACTGTAAGGAGCCTCAGAAAGCACCATTTCCAACATTTACCATCTGTAGACACAGTTAGCGCACATCTGACTATGTCTCCCTTACTTTCTACCCTTGATGAACAAGAACTGTAAGGAGCCTCAGAAAGCACCATTTCCAACATTCACCATCTGTAGACACAGTTAGCGCACATCTGACCATGTCTCCCTTACTTTCTACCGTTGATGAACAAGAACTGTAAGGAGCCTCAGAAAGCACCATTTCCAACATTCACCATCTGTAGACATAGTTAGCGTACAGCTGTACACGTCTACCTTACTCACTACCCTAGGTGAAGGAGAACAGTAAGGAGCTCAGAAGGCACCATTTCCAACATTCACCATCTGTAGACACAGTTAGCGCACATCTGACCATGTCTCCCTTACTTTCTACCCTTGATGAACAAGAACTGTAAGGAGCCTCAGAAAGCACAATTTCCAACATTCACTATCTGTAGACACAGTTAGCGCACATCAGACCATGCCTCCCTTACTTTCTACCCTTGATGAACAAGAACTGTAAGGAGCCTCCGAAAGCACCATTTCCAACATTCACCATCTGTAGACATAGTTAGCGTACAGCTGTACACGTCTACCTTACTCACTACCCTAGGTGAAGGAGAACAGTAACGAGCTCAGAAGGCACCATTTATAACATTCACCATCTGTAGACACACTTAGCGCACATCTGACCATGTCTCCCTTACTTTCTACCCTTGATGAACAGGAACTGTAAGGAGCCTCAGAAAGCACCATTTCCAACATTCACCATCTGTAGACACAGTTAGCACACATCTGACCATGTCTCCCTTACTTTCTACCCTTGATGAACAAGAACTGTAAGGAGCCTCAGAAAGCACCATTTCCAACATTCACCATCTGTAGACACAGTTAGCACACATCTGACCATGTCTCCCTTACTTTCTACCCTTGATGAACAAGAACTGCAAGGAGCCTCAGAAATCACCATTTCCAACATTCACCGTCTGTAGACATAGTTCGCATACAGCTGTACACGTCTACCTTACTCACTACCCTACGTGAAGGAGAACAGTAAGGAGCTCAGAAGGCACCATTTCCGACATTCACCATCTGTAGACACAGTTAGCGCACATCTGACCATGTCTCCCTTACTTTCTAACCTTGATGAACAATAACTGTATGGAGCCTCAGAAAGCACCATTTCCAACATTCACCATCTGTAGACACAGTTAGCGCACATCTGACCATGTCTCCCTAACATTCTACCCTTGATGAACAAGAACTGTATGGAGCCTCAGAAAGCACCATTTCCAACATTCACTATCTGTAGACACAGTTAGCGCACATCTGACCATGTCTCCCTTACTTTCTACCCTTGATGAACAAGAACTGTAAGGAGCCTCAGAAAGCACAATTTCCAACATTCACTATCTGTAGACACAGTTAGCGCACATCTGACCATGTCTCCCTTACTTTGTACCCTTGATGAACAAGAACTGTAAGGAGCCTCAGAAAGCACCATTTCCAACATTCACCATCTGTAGACACAGTTAGCGCACATCTGACCATGTCTCCCTTACTTTCTACCCTTGATGAACAAGAACTGTAAGGAGCCTCAGAAAGCACCATTTCCAACATTCACCATCTGTAGACACAGTTAACGCACATCTGACCATGTCTCCCTTACTTTCTACCCTTGATGAACAAGAACTGTAAGGAGCTTCAGAAAGCACCATTTCCAACATTCACCATCTGTAGACATAGTTAGCGTACAGCTGTACACGTCTACCTTACTCACTACCCTAGGTGAAGGAGAACAGTAAGGAGCTCAGAAGGCACCATTTCCAACATTCACCATCTGTTGACACAGTTAGCGTACAGCTGTACACGTCTACCTTACTCACTACCCTACGTGAAGGAGAACAGTAAGGAGCTCAGAAGGCACCATTTCCAACATTCACCATCTGTAGACACAATTAGCGCACATCTGACCATGTCTCCCTTACTTTCTACCCTTGATGAACAAGAACTGTAAGGAGCCTCAGAAAGCACCATTTCCAACATTCACCGTCTGTAGACACAGTTAGCGCACATCTGACCATGTCTCCCTTACTTTCTACCCTTGATGAACAAGAACTGTAAGGAGCCTCAGAAAGCACCATTTCCAACATTCACCATCTGTAGACACAGTTAGCGCACATCTGACCATGTCTCCCTTACTTTCTACCCTTGATGAACAAGAACTGTAAGGAGCCTCAGAAAGCACGATTTCCAACATTCACCATCTGTAGACATAGTTAGCGTACAGCTGTACACGTCTACCTTACTCGCTACCCTACGTGAAGGAGAACAGTAAGGAGCTCAGAAGGCACCATTTCCAACATTCACCATCTGTAGACACAATTAGCGCACATCTGAATATGTCTCACTTACTTTCTACCCTTAATGAACAAGAACTGTAAGGAGCCTCAGAAAGCACCATTTCCAACATTCACCATCTGTAGACACAGTTAGCGCACATCTGACCACGTCTCCCTTACTATCTACCCTTGATGAACAAGAACTGTAAGGAGCCTCAGAAAGCACCATTTCCAACATTCACCATCTGTAGACATACTTAGCGTACAGCTGTACACGTCTACCTTACTCACTACCCTAGGTGAAGGAGAACAGTAAGGAGCTCAGAAATCACCATTTCCAACATTCACCATCTGTAGACACAGTTAGCGCACATCTGACCATGTCTCCCTTACTTTCTACCCTTGATGAACAAGAACTGTAAGGAGCCTCAGGAAGCACCATTTCCAACATTCACCTTCTGTAGACACAGTTAGCGCACATCTGACCATGTCTCCCTTACTTTCTACCCTTGATGAACAAGAACTGTAAGGAGCCTCAGAAAGCACCATTTCCAACATTCACCATCTGTAGACACAGTTAGCGCACATCTGACCATGTCTCCCTTACTTTCTACCCTTGATGAACAAGAACTGTAAGGAGCCTCAGAAAGCACCATTTCCAACATTCACCATCTGTAGACATAGTTAGCGTACAGCTGTACACGTCTACCTTACTCACTACCCTAGGTGAAGGAGAACAGTAAGGAGCTTAGAAGGCACCATTTCCAACATTCACCATCTGTAGACACAGTTAGCGCACATCTGACCATGTCTCCCTTACTTTCTACCCTTGATGAACAAGAACTGTAAGGAGCCTCAGAAAGCACCATTTCCAACATTCACCATCTGTAGACACAGTTAGCGCACATCTGACCATGTCTCCCTTACTTTCTACCCTTGATGAACAAGAACTGTAAGGAGCCTCAGAAAGCACAATTTCCAACATTCACTATCTGTAGACACAGTTAGCGCACATCTGACCATGTCTCCCTTACTTTCTACCCTTGATGAACAAGAACTGTAAGGAGCCTCAGAAAGCACCATTTCCAACATTCACCATCTGTAGACACAGTAAGCGCACATCTGACCATGTCTCCCTTACTTTCTACCCTTGATGAACAATAACCGTAAGGAGCCTCAGAAAGCACCATTTCCAACATTCACCATCTGTAGACACAGTTAGCGCACATCTGACCATGTCTCCCTTACTTTCTACCCTTGATGAACAATAACCGTAAGGAGCCTCAGAAAGCACCATTTCGACCATTCACCATCTGTAGACATAGTTAGCGTACAGCTGTACACGTCTACCTTACTCACTACCCTAGGTGAAGGAGAACAGTAAGGAGCACAGAAGGCACCATTTCCAACATTCACCATCTCTAGACACAGTTAGCGCACATCTGACCATGTCTCACTTACTTTCTACCCTTGATGAACAAGAACTGTAAGGAGCCTCAGAATGCACCATTTCCAACATTCACCATCTGTAGAAACAGTTAGCGCACATCTGACCATGTCTCTCTTACTTTCCACCCTTGATGAACAAGAACTGTAAGGAGCCTCCGAAAGCACCATTTCCAACATTCACCATCTGTAGACATAGTTAGCGTACAGCTGTACACGTCTACCTTACTCACTACCCTAGGTGAAGGAGAACAGTAAGGAGCTCAGAATGCACCATTTCCAACATCCACCATCTGTAGACACAGTTAGCGCACATCTGACCATGTCTCCCTTACTTTCTACCCTTGATGAACAAGAACTGTAAAGAGCCTCAGAAAGCACCATTTCCAACATTCACCATCTGTAGACATAGTTAGGGTACAGCTGTACACGTCTACCATACTCACTACCCTAGGTGAAGGAGAACAGTAAGGAGCACAGAAGGCACCATTTCCAACATTCACCATCTGTAGACACAGTTAGCGCACATCTGACCATGTCTCCCTTACTTTCTACCCTTGATGAACAAGAACTGTAAGGAGCCACAGAAAACACCATTTCCAACATTCACCATCTGTAGACACAGTTAGCGCACATCTGACCATGTCTCCCTTACTTTCTACCCTTGATGAACAAGAACTGTAAGGAGCCTCAGAAAGCACCATTTCCAACATTCACCGTCTGTAGACACAGTTAGCGCACATTTGACCATGTCTCTCTTACTTTCTACCCTTGATGAACAAGAACTGTAAGGAGCCTCAGAAAGCACCATTTCCAACATTCACCATCTGTAGACATAGTTAGCGTACAGCTGTACACGTCTACCTTACTCACTACCCTAGGTGAAGGAGAACAGTAACGAGCTCAGAAGGCACCATTTCCAACATTCACCATCTGTAGACACAGTTAGCGCACATCTGACCATGTCTCCCTTACTTTCTACCCATGATGATGAAGAACTGTAAGGAGCCTCAGAAATCACCATTTCCAACATTCACCATCTGCAGACACAGTTAGCGCACATCTGACCATGTCTCCCTTACTTTCTACCCTTGATGAACAAGAACTGTAAGGAGCCTCAGAAAGCACCATTTCCAACATTCACCATCTGTAGACACAGTTAGCGCACATCTGACCATGTCTCCCTTACTTTCTACCCTTGATGAACAAAAACTGTAAGGAGCCTCAGAAAGCACCAATTCCAACATTCACCATCTGTAGACACAGTTTGTGCAAATCTGACCATGTCCCCCTTACTTTCTACCCTTGATGAACAAGAACTGTAAGGAGCCTCAGAAAGCACCATTTCCAACATTCACCATCTGTAGACATAGTTAGCGTACAGCTGTACACGTCTACCTTACTCACTACCCTAGGTGAAGGAGAACAGTAAGGAGCTCAGAAGGCACCATTTCCAATATTCACCATGTGTAGACATTACTAGCGCACAGCTGCACATGTCTCCCTTCCTTTCTACCCTAGGTGAAGGAGGACTGTATGGAGCTGCGGAAAGCACCATTTCCAACATTCACCATCTGTAGACACAGTTAGCGCACATCTGACCATGTCTCCCTTACTTTCTACCATTGATGAACAAGAACTGTAAGGAGCCTCAGAAAGCACCATTTCCAACATTCACTATCTGTAGACACAGTTAGCACACAACTGACCATGTCACCCTTACTTTCTACCCTTGATGAACAAGAACTGTAAGGAGCCTCAGAAAGCACCATTTCCAACATTCACCAACTGTAGACATAGTTAGCGTACAGCTGTACACGTGTACCTTACTCACTACCCTAGGTGAAGGAGAACAGTAACGAGCTCAGAAGGCACCATTTCCAACTTTCACCATCTGTAGACACACTTAGCGCACATCTGACCATGTCTCCCTTACTTTCTACCCTTGATGAACAGGAACTGTAAGGAGCCTCAGAAAGCACCATTTCCAACATTCACCATCTGTAGACACAGTTAGCACACATCTGACCATGTCTCCCTTACTTTCTACCCTTGATGAACAAGAACTGTAAGGGGCCTCAGAAAGCACCATTTCCAACATTCACCATCTGTAGACATAGTTAGCGTACAGCTGTACACGTCTACCTTACTCACTACCCTAGGTGAAGGAGAACAGTAAGGAGCTCAGAAGGCACCATTTCCAACACTCACCATCTGTAGACACAGTTAGCGCACATCTGACCATGTCTCCCTTACTTTCTACCCTTGATGAACAAGAACTGTAAGGAGCCTCAGAAAGCACCATTTCCGACATTCACCATCTGTAGACACAGTTAGCGCACATCTGACCATGTCTCCCTTACTTTCTACCCTTGATGAACAAGAACTGTAAGGAGCCTCAGAAAGCACCATTTCCAACATTCACCATCTGTAGATATAGTTAGCGTACAGCTGTACACGTCTACCTTACTCACTACCCTAGGTGAAGGAGAACAGTAAGGAACTCAGAAGGCACCACTTCCAACATTCACCATCTGTAGACATAGTTAGCGCACATCTGACCATGTCTCCCTTACTTTCTACCCTTGATGAACAAGAACTGTAAGGAGCCTCAGAAAGCACCATTTCCAACATTCACCATCTGTAGACATAGTTAGCGTACAGCTGTACACAACTACCTTACTCACTACCCTAGGTGAAGGAGAACAGTAAGGAGCTCAGAAGGCACCATTTCCAACATTCACCATCTGTAGACACAGTTAGCGCACATCTGACCATGTCTCCCTTACTTTCTACCCTTGATGAACAAGAACTGTAAGGAGCCTCAGAAAACACCATTTCCAACATTCACCATCTGTAGACACACTTAGCGCACATCTGACCATGTCTCCCTTACTTTCTACCCTTGATGAACAAGAACTGTAAGGAGCCTCAGAAAGCACCATTTCCAACATTCACCGTCTGTAGACACAGTTAGCGCACATCTGACCATGTCTCTCTTACTTTCTACCCTTGATGAACAAGAACTGTAAGGAGCCTCAGAAAGCACCATTTCCAACATTCACCATCTGTAGACATAGTTAGCGTACAGCTGTACACGTCTACCTTACTCACTACCCTAGGTGAAGGAGAACAGTAACGAGCTCAGTAGGCACCATTTCCAACATTCACCATCTGTAGACACACTTAGCGCACATCTGACCATGTCTCCCTTACTTTCTACCCTTGATGAACAGGAACTGTAAGGAGCCTCAGAAAGCACCATTTCCAACATTCACCATCTGTAGACACAGTTAGCACACATCTGACCATGTCTCCCTTACTTTCTACCATTGATGAACAAGAACTGTAAGGAGCCTCAGAAAGCACCATTTCCAACATTCACCATCTGTAGACATAGTTAGCGTACAGCTGTACACGTCTACCTTACTCACTACCCTAGGTGAAGAAGAACAGTAAGGAGCTCAGAAGGCACCATTTCCAACACTCACCATCTGTAGACACAGTTAGCGCACATCTGACCATGTCTCCCTTACTTTCTACCCATGATGATCAAGAACTGTAAGGAGCCTCAGAAATTACCATTTCCAACATTCACCATCTGCAGACACAGTTAGCGCACATCTGCCCATGTCTCCCTTACTTTCTACCCTTGATGAACAAGAACTGTAAGGAGCTTCAGAAAGCACCATTTCCAACATTCACCATCTGTAGACATAGTTAGCGTACAGCCGTACACGTCTACCTTACTCTCTACCCTAGGTGAAGGAGAACAGTAAGGAGCTCAGAAGGCACCATTTCCAACATTCACCATCTGTTGACACAGTTAGAGCACATCTGACCATATCTCCCTTACATTCTACCCTAGATGAACAAGAACTGTAATGAGCCTCAGAAAGCACCATTTCCAACATTCACCATCTGTAGACACAGTTAGCGCACATCTGACCATGTCTCCCTTACTTTCTACCCTTGATGAACAAGAACTGTAAGGAGCCTAAGAAAGCACCATTTCCAACATTCACCATCTGTAGACATAGTTAGCGTACAGCTGTACACGTCTACCTTACTCACTACCCTAGGTGAAGGAGAACAGTAAGGAGCTCAGAAGGCACCATTTCCAACATTCACCATCTGTAGACACAGTTAGCGCACATCTGACCATGTCTCCCTTACTTTCTACCCTTGATTAACAAGAACTGTAAGGAGCCTCAGAAAGCACCATTTCCAACATTCACCATCTGTAGACACAGTTAGCGCACATCTGACCATGTCTCCCTTACTTTCTACCCTTGATGAACAAGAACTGTAAGGAGCCTCAGAAAGCACCATTTCCAACATTCACCATCTGTAGACACAGTTAGCGCACATCTGACCATGTCTCCCTTACTTTCTACCCTTGATGAACAAGATCTGTAAAGAGCCTCAGAAAGCACCATTTCCAACATTCACCATCTGTAGACATAGTTAGCGTACAGCTGTACACGTCTACCTTAATCACTACCCTAGGTGAAGGAGAACAGTAAGGAGCTCAGAAGGCACCATTTCCAACATTTACCATCTGTAGACACAGTTAGCGCACATCTGACCATGTCTCCCTTACTTTCTACCCTTGATGAACAAGAACTGTAAGGAGCCTCAGAAAGCACTATTTCCAACATTCACCATCTGTAGACACAGTTAGCGCACATCTGACCATGTCTCCCTTACTTTCTACCCTTGATGAACAAGATCTGTAAGGAGCCTCAGAAAGCACCATTTCCAACATTCACCATCTGTAGACATAGTTAGCGTACAGCTGTACACGTCTACCTTACTCACTACCCTAGGTGAAGGAGAACAGTAAGGAGCTCAGAAGGCACCATTTCCAACATTCACCATCTGTAGACACAGTTAGCGCACATCTGACCATGTCTCCCTTACTTTCTACCCTTGATGAACAAGAACTGTAAGGAGCCTCAGAAAGCACTATTTCCAACATTCACCATCTGTAGACACAGTTAGCGCACATCTGACCATGTCTCCCTTACTTTCTACCCTTGATGAACAAGATCTGTAAGGAGCCTCAGAAAGCACCATTTCCAACATTCACCATCTGTAGACATAGTTAGCGTACAGCTGTACACGTCTACCTTACTCACTACCCTAGGTGAAGGAGAACAGTAAGGAGCTCAGAAGGCACCATTTCCAACATTCACCATCTGTAGACACAGTTAGCGCACATCTGACCATGTCTCCCTTACTTTCTACCATTGATGAACAAGAACTGTAAGGAGCCTCAGAAAGCACCATTTCCAACATTCACCATCTGTAGACATAGTTAGCGTACAGCTGTACACGTCTACCTTACTCACTACCCTAGGTGAAGCAGAACAGTAAGGAGCTCAGAAGGCACCATTTCCAACATTCACCATCTGTAGACACAGTTAGCGCACATCTGACCATGTCTCCCTTACTTTCTACCCTTGATGAACAAGAACTGTAAGGAGCCTCAGAAAGCACCATTTCCAACATTCACCATCTGTAGACACAGTTAGCGCACATCTGACCATGTTTCCCTTACTTTCTAACCTTGATGAACAAGAACTGTAAGGAGCTTCAGAAAGCACCATTTCCAACATTCACCATCTGTAGACATAGTTAGCGTACAGCTGTACACGTCTACCTTACTCACTACCCTACGTGAAGGAGAACAGTAAGGAGCTCAGAAGGCACCATTTCCAACATTCACCATCTGTAGACACAGTTAGCGCACATCTGACCATGTCTCCCTTACTTTCTACCCTTGATGAACAAGAACTGTAAGGAGCCTCAGAGAGCACTATTTCCAACATTCACTATCTGTAGACACAGTTAGCGCACATCTGACCATGTCTCCCTTACTTTCTACCCTTGATGAACAAGAATTGTAAGGAGCCTCAGAAAGCACCATTTCCAACATTCACCATCTGTAGACATAGTTAGCGTACATCTGTACAGGTCTACCTTACTCACTATCCTAGGTGAAGGAGAACAGTAAGGAGCTCAGAAAGCACCATTTCCAACATTCACCATCTGTAGACACAGTTAACGCACATCTGACCATGTCTCCCTTACTTTCTACCCTTGATGACCAAGAACTGTAAGGAGCTTCAGAAAGCACCATTTCCAACATTCACCATCTGTAGACATAGTTAGCGTACAGCTGTACACGTCTACCTTACTCACTACCCTAGGTGAAGGGGAACAGTAAGGAGCTCAGAAGGCACCATTTCCAACATTTACCATCTGTTGACACAGTTAGCGCACATCTGACCATGTCTCCCTTACTTTCTACCCTTGATGTACAAGAACTGTAAGGAGCCTCAGAAAGCACCATTTCCAACATTCACCATCTGTAGACATAGTTAGCGTACAGCTGTACACGTCTACCTTACTCACTACCCTAGGTGAAGGAGAACAGTAAGGAGCTCAGAAGGCACCATTTCCAACATTCACCATCTGTAGACACAGTTAGCGCACATCTGACCATGTCTCCCTTACTTTCTACCCTTCATGAACAAGAACTGTAAGGAGCCTCAGAAAGCACCATTTCCAACATGCACCATTTCCAACATTCACCATCTGTAGACACAGTTAGCGCACATCTGACCATGTCTCCCTTACTTTCTACCCTTGATGAACAAGAACTTTCAGGAGCCTCAGAAAGCACCATTTCCAACATTCACCATCTGTAGACACAGTTAGCGCACATCTGACCATGTCTCCCTTACTTTCTACCCTTGATGAAAAAGAACTGTAAGGAGCCTCAGAAAGCACCATTTCCAACATTCACCATCTGTAGACACAGTTAGCGCACATCTGACCATGTCTCCCTTACTTTCTACCCTTGATGAACAAGAACTGTAAGGAGCGTCAGAAAGCACAATTTCCAACATTCACTATCTGTAGACACAGTTAGCGCACATCTGACCACGTCTCCCTTACTTTCTACCCTTGATGAACAAGAACTGTAAGGAGCCTCAGAAAGCACCATTTCCAACATTCACCATCTGTAGACACAGCTAGCGCACATCTGACCGTGTCTCCCTTACTTTCTACCCTTGATGAACAAGAACTGTAAGGAGCCTCAGAAAGCACCATTTCCAACATTCACAATCTGTAGACACAGTTAGCGCACATCTGACCATGTCTCCCTGACTTTCTACCCTTGATGAACAAGACCTGTAAGGAGCCTCAGAAAGCACCATTTCCAACATTCACTATCTGTAGACACAGTTAGCGCACTTCTGACCATGACGTCCTTACTTTCTACCTTTGATGAACAAGAACTGTAAGGAGCCTCAGAAAGCACCATTTCCAACATTCACCATCTGTAGACGTAGTTAGCGTACAGCTGTACACGTCTACCTTACTCACTACCCTAGGTGAAGGAGAACAGTAAGGAGCTCAGAAGGCACCATTTCCAACATTCACCATCTGTAGACACAGTTAGCGCACATCTGACCATGTCTCCCTTACTTTCTACCCTTGATGAACAAGAACTGTAAGGAGCCTCAGAAAGCACCATTTCCCACATTCACCATCTGTAGACATAGTTAGCGTACAGCTGTACACGTCTACCTTACTCACTACCCTAGGTGAAGGAGAACAGTAAGGAGCTCAGAAGGCACCATTTCCATCATTCGCCATCTGTAGACACAGTTAGCGCACATCTGACCATGTCTCCCTTACTTTCTACCCTTGATGAACAAGAACTGTAAGGAGCCTCAGAAAGCACCATTTCCAACATTCACCATCTGTAGACACAGTTAGCGCACATCTGACCATGTCTCCCTTACTATCTACCCTTGATGAACAAGAAATGTAAGGAGCCTCAGAAAGCACCATTTCCAACATTCACTATCTGTAGACACAGTTAGCGCACATCTGACCATGTCTCCCTTACTTTCTACCCTTGATGAACAAGAACTGTAAGGAGCCTCAGAAAGAACCATTTCCAACATTCACCATCTGTAGACACAGTTAGCGCACATCTGACCATGTCTCCCTTACTTTCACCCCTTGATGAACAAGAACTGTAAGGAGCCTCAGAGAGCACCATTTCCAACATTCACTATCTGTAGACACAGTTAGCGCACATATGACCATGTCTCCCTTACTTTCTACCCTTGATGAACAAGAACTGTAAGGAGCCTCAGAAAGCACCGTTTCCAACATTCACCATCTGTAGACGTAGTTAGCGTACAGCTGTACACGTCTACCTTACTCACTACCCTAGGTGAAGGAGAACAGTAAGGAGCTCAGAAGGCACCATTTCCAACATTCACCATCTGTAGACACAGTTAGCGCACATCTGACCAAGTCTCCCTTACTTTCTACCCTTGATGAACAAGAACTGTAAGGAGCCTCAGAAAGCACCATTTCCAACATTAACCATCTGTAGACACAGTTAGCGCACATCTGACCATGTCTCCCTTACTTTCTACCCTTGATGAACAAGAACTGTAAGGAGCCTCAGAAAGCACCATTTCCAACATTCACCATCTTTAGACACATTTAGCGCACATCTGACCATGTCTCCCTTACTTTCTACCCTTGAAGAACAAGAACTGTAAGGAGCCTCAGAAAGCACCATTTCCAACATTCACCATCTGTAGACATAGTTAGCGTACAGCTGTACACGTCTACCTTACTCACTACCCTAGGTGACGGAGAACAGTAAGGAGCTCAGAAAGCACCATTTCCAACATGCACCATTTCCAACATTCACCATCTGTAGACACAGTTAGCGCACATCTGACCATGTCTCCCTTACTTTCTACCCTTGATGAACAAGAACTGTAAGGAGCCTCAGAAAGCACCATTTCCAACATTCACCATCTGTAGACACAGTTAGCGCACATCTGACCATGTCTCCCTTACTTTCTACCCTTGATGAACAAGAACTGTAAGGAGTCTCAGAAAGCACCATTTCCAACTTTCACCATCTGTAGACACAGTTACCGCACATCTGACCATGTCTCCCTTACTTTCTACCCTTGATGAACAAGAACTGTAAGGAGCCTCAGAAAGCACCATTTCCAACATTCACCATCTGTAGACATAGTTAGCGTACAGCTGTACACGTCTACCTTACTCACTACCCTAGGTGAAGGAGAACAGTATGGAGCACAGAAGGCAGCATTTCCAACATTCACCATCTGTAGATACAGTTAGTGCACATCTGACCATGTCTCCCTTACTTTCTACCCTTGATGAACAAGAACTGTAAGGAGCCTCAGAAAGCACCATCTCCAACATTCACTATCTGTAGACACAGTTAGCGCACATCTGACCATGTCTCCCTTACTTTCTACCCTTGATGAACAAGAACTGTAAGAAGCCTCAGAAAGCACCACTTCCAACATTCACCATCTGTAGACACAGTTAGCGCACATCTGACCATGTCTCTCTTACTTTCTACCCTTGATGAACAAGAACTGTAAGGAGCCTCAGAAAGCACCATTTCCAACAATCACCATCTGTAGACATAGTTAGCGTACAGCTGTACACGTGTACCTTACTCACTACCCTAGGTGAAGGAGAACAGTAAGGAGCTCAGAAGGCACCATTTCCAACATTCACCATCTGTAGACACAGTTAGCGCACATCTGACCTTGTCTCCCTTACTTTCTACCCTTGATGAACAAGAACTGTAAGGAGCCTCACAAAGCACGATTTCCAACATTCACCATCTGTAGACACAGTTAGCGCACATCTGACCATGTCTCCCTTACTTTCTACCCTTGATGAGCAAGAACTGTAAGGAGCCTCAGAAAGCACCATTTCCAACATTCACCATCTGTAGACATAGTTAGCGTACAGCTGTACACGTCTACCTTACTCACTACCCTAGGTGAAGGAGAACAGTAAGGAGCTCAGAAGGCACCATTTCCAACATTCACCATCTGTAGACACAGTTAGCGCACATCTGACCATGTCTCCCTTACTTTCTACCCTTGATGAACAAGAACTGTAAGGAGCCTCAGAAAGCACCATTTCCAACATTCACCATCTGTAGACACAGTTAGCGCACATCTGACCATGTCTCTCTTACTTTCTACCTTTGATGAACAATAACTGTAACGAGCCTCAGAAAGCACCATTTCCAACATTCACCATCTGTAGACATAGTTAGCGTACAGATGTACACGTCTACCTTACTCACTACCCTAGGTGAAGGAGAACAGTAAGGAGCTCAGAAGGCACCATTTCCAACATTCACCATCTGTAGACACAGTTAGCGCACATCTGACCATGTCTCCCTTACTTTCTACCCTTGATGAACAAGAACTGTAAGGAGCCTCAGAAAGCACCATTTCCAACATTCACCATCTGAAGACATAGTTAGCGTACAGCTGTACACGTCTACCTTACTCACTATCCTAGGTGAAGGAGAACAGTAAGGAGCTCAGAAGGCACCATTTCCAACATTCGCCATCTGTAGACACAGTTAGCGCACATCTGACCATGTCTCCCTTACTTTCAACCCTTGATGAACAAGAACTGTAAGGAGCCTCAGAAAGAACCATTTCCAACATTCACCATCTGTAGACATAGTTAGCGTACAGCTGTACACATCTACCTTACTCACTACCCTAGGTGAAGGAGAACAGTAAGGAGCTCAGAAGGCACCATTTCCTACATTCACCATCTGTAGACACAGTTAGCGCACATCTGAACATGTCTCCCTTACTTTCTACCCTTGATGAACAAGAACTGTAAGGAGCCTCAGAAAGCACCATTTCCAACATTCACCATCTGTAGACACAGTTAGCGCACATCTGACCATGTCTCCCTTACTTTCTACCCTTGATGAACAAGAACTGTAAGGAGCCTCAGAAAGCACCATTTCCAACATTCACCATCTGTAGACACAGTTAGCGCACATCTGACCATGTCTCCCTTACTTTCTACCCTTGATGAACAAGAACTGTAAGGAGCCTCAGAAAGCACCATTTCCAACATTCACCATCTGTAGACACAGTTAGCGCACATCTGACCATGTCTCCCTTACTTTCTACCCTTAATGAACAAGAACTCTAAGGAGCCTCAGAAAGCACCATTTCCAACATTCATCATCTGTAGACACAGTTAGCGCACATCTGACCATGTATCCCTTACTTTCTACATTTGATGAACAAGAACTGTAAGGAGCCTCAGAAAGCACCATTTCCAACATTCACCATCTGTAGACACAGTTAGCGCACATCTGACCATGTCTCCCTTACTTTCTACCGTTGATGAACAAGAACTGTAAGGAGCCTCAGAAAGCACCATTTCCAACATTCACTATCTGTAGACACAGTTAGCGCACATCTGACCATGTGTCCCTTACTTTCTACCCTTCTTGAACAAGAACTGTAAGGAGCCTCAGAAAGCACCTTTTCCAACATTCACTATCTGTAGACACAGTTAGCGCACATCTGACCATGTCTCCCTTACTTTCTACCCTTGATGAACAAGAACTGTAAGGAGCCTCAGAAAGCACCATTTCCAACATTCACCATCTGTAGACACAGTTAGCGCACATCTGACCATGTCTCACTTACTTTCTACCCTTGATGAACAAGAACTGTAAGGAGCCTCAGAAAACACCATTTCCAACATTCGCCATCTGTAGACACAGTTAGCGCACATCTGACCATGTCTCCCTTACTTTCTACCCTTGATGAACAAGAACTGTAAGGAGCCTCAGAAAGCACCATTTCCAACATTTACCATCTGTAGACATAGTTAGCGTACAGCTGTACACATCCACCTTACTCACTACCCTAGGTGAAGGAGAACAGTAAGGAGCTCAGAAGGCACCATTTCCTACATTCACCATCTGTAGACACAGTTATCGCACATCAGACCATGTCTCCCTTACTTTCTACCCTTGATGAACAAGAACTGTAAGGAGCCTCAGAAAGCACCATTTCCAACATTCACCATCTGTAGACACAGTTAGCGCACATCTGACCATGTCTCCCTTACTTTCTACCCTTGATGAACACGAACTGTAAGGAGCCTCAGAAAGCACCATTTCCAACATTCACCATCTGTAGACACAGTTAGCGCACATCTGACCATGTCTCCCTTACTTTCTACCCTTGATGAACAAGAACGGTAAGGAGCCTCAGAAAGCACCACTTCCAACATTCTCCATCTGTAGACACAGTTAGTGCATATCTGACCATGTCTCCCTTACTTTCTACCCTTGATGAACAAGAACTGTAAGGAGCCTCAGAAAGCACCATTTCCAACATTCACTATCTGTAGACACAGTTAGCGCACATCTGACCATGTCTCCCTTACTTTCTACCCTTGATGAACAAGAACTGTAAGGAGCCTCAGAAAGCACCATTTCCAACATTCACCATCTGTAGACATAGTTAGCGTGCAGCTGTAGACGTCTACCCTACTCACTACCCTAGGTGAAGGAGAACAGTAAGGAGCTCAGAAGGCACCATTTCCAACATTCACCATCTGTAGACACAGTTAGCGCACATCTGACCATGTCTCCCTTACTTTCTACCCTTGATGAACAAGAACTGTAAGGAGCCTCAGAAGGAACCATTTCCAACATTCACCATCTGTAGACACAGTTAGCGCACATCTGACCATATCTCCCTTACTTTCTACCCTTGATGAACAAAAACTGTAAGGAGCCTCAGAAAGCACCATTTCCAACATTCACCATCTGTAGACACAGTTAGCGTACAGCTGTACACATCTACCTTACTCACTACCCTAGGTGAAGGAGAACAGTAAGAAGCTCAGAAGGCACCATTTCCAACATTCACCATCTGTAGACACAGTTAGCGCACATCTGACCATGTCTCCCTTACTTTCTACCCTTGATGAACAAGAACTGTAAGGAGCCTCAGAAAGCACCATTTCCAACATTCACCATCAGTAGACACGGTTAGCGCACATCTGACCATGTCTCCCTTACTTTCTACCCTTGATGAACAAGAACTGTAACGAGCCTCAGAAAGCACCATTTCCAACATTCACCACCTGTAGACATAGTTAGCGTACAGCTGCACACGTCTACCTTACTCACTACCCTAGGTGAAGGAGAACAGTAAGGAGCTCAGAAGGCACCATTTCCAACATTCACCATCTGTAGACACAGTTAGCGCACATCTGACCATGTCTCCCTTACTTTCTACCCTTGATGAACAAGAACTGTAAGGAGCCTCAGAAAGCACCATTTCCAACATTCACCATCTGTAGACACAGTTAGCGCACATCTGACCATGTCTCCCTTACTTTCTACCCTTGATGAACAAGGACTGTAAGAAGCCTCAGAAAGCACCATTTCCAACATTCACCATCTGTAGACACAGTTAGCGTACAGCTGTACACATCTACCTTACTCATTACCCTAGGTGAAGGAGAACAGTAAGAAGCTGAGAAGGCACCATTTCCAACATTCACCATCTGTAGACACAGTTAGCGCACATCTGACCATGTCTCCCTTACTTTCTACCCTTGATGAACAAGAACTGTAAGGAGCCTCAGAAAGCACCATTTCCAACATTCATCATCTGTAGACATAGTTAGCGTGCAGCTGTACACGTCTACCTTACTCACTACCCTAGGTGAAGGAGGACAGTAAGGAGCTCAGAAGGCACCATTTCCAACATTCACCATCTGTAGACACAGTTAGCGCACATCTGACCATGTCTCCCTTACTTTCTACCCTTGATGAACAAGAACTGTAAGGAGCCTCAGAAAGCACTATCTCCAACATTCACCATCTGTAGACATAGTTAGCGTACAGCTGTACACGTCTACCTTACTCACTACCCTAGGTGAAGGAGAACAGTAAGGAGCTCAGAAGGCACCATTTCGAACATTCACCATCTGTAGACATAGTTAGCGTATAGCTGTACACGTCTACCTTACTCACTACCCTAGGTGAAAGAGAACAGTAAGGAACTCAGAAGGCACCATTTCCAACATTCGCCCTCTGTAGACACAGTTAGCGCACATCTGACCATGTCTCCCTTACTTTTTACGATTGATGAACAAGAACTGTAAGGAGCCTCAGAAAGCACCATTTCCAACATTCACCATCTGTAGACACAGTTAGCACACATCTGACCATGTCTCACTTACTTTCTACCCCTGGTTGAACAAGAACTGTAAGGAGCCTCAGAAAGCTCCATTTCCAACATTCACCATCTGTAGACATAGTTAGCGTACAGCTGTACACGTCTACCTTACTCACTACCCTAGGTGAAGGAGAACAGTAAGGAGCTCAGAAGGCACCATTTCCAACAATCACCATCTGTAGACACAATTAGCGCACATCTGGCCATGTCTCCCTTACTTTCTACCCTTGATGAACAAGAACTGTAAGGAGCCTCAGAAAGCACCATTTCCAACATTCACCATCTGTAGACACAGTTAGCGCACATCTGACCATGTCTCCCTTACTTTCTACCCTTGATGAACAAGAACTGTAAGGAGCCTCGGAAGGCACCATTTCCAACATTCACCATCTGTAGACACAGTTATCGCACATCTGACCATGTCTCCCTTACTTTCTACCCTTGATGAACAAGAACTGTAAGGAGCCTCAGAAAGCACCATTTCCAACATTCACCATCTGTAGACATAGTTAGCGTACACCTGTACACGTCTACCATACTCACTACCCTAGGTGAAGGAAAACAGTAAGGAGCACAGAAGTCACCATTTCCAACATTGACCATCTGTAGACACAGTTAGCGCACATCTGACCATGTCTCCCTTACTTTCTACCCTTGATGAACAAGAACTGTAAGGAGCCTCAGAAAACACCATTTCCAACATTCACCGTCTGTAGACACAGTTAGCGCACATCTGACCATGTCTCCCTTACTTTCTACCCTTGATGAACAAGAACTGTAAGGAGCCTCAGAAAGCACCATTTCCAACATTCACCGTCTGTAGACACAGTTAGCGCACATCTGACCATGTCTCCCTTACTTTCTACCCTTGACGAACAAGAACTGTAAGGAGCCTCAGAAAGCACCATTTCCAACATTCACCATCTGTAGACATAGTTAGCGTACAGCTGTACACGTCTACCTTACTCACTACCCTAGGTGAAGGAGAACAGTAAGGAGCTCAGAAGGCACCATTTCCAACATTCACCATCTGTAGACACAGTTAGCGCACATCTGACCATGTCTCCCTTACTTTCTACCCTTGATGAACAAGAACTGTAAGGAGCCTCAGAAAGCACCATTTCCAACATTCACCATCTGTAGACATAGTTAGCGTACAGCTGTACACGTCTACCTTACTCACTACCCTAGGTGAAGGAGAACAGTAAGAAGCTCAGAAGGCACCATTTCCAACATTCACCATCTGTAGACACAGTTAGCGCACATCTGACCATGTCTCCCTTACTTTCTACCCTTGATGAACAAGAACTGTAAGGAGCCTCAGAAAGCACCATTTCCAACATTCACCATCTGTAGACACAGTTAGCGCACATCTGACCATGTCTCCCTTACTTTCTACCCTTGATGAACAAGAACTGTAACGAGCCTCAGAAAGCACCATTTCCAACATTCACCACCTGTAGACATAGTTAACGTACAGCTGCACACGTCTACCTTACTCACTACCCTAGGTGAAGGAGAACAGTAAGGAGCTCAGAAGGCACCATTTCCAACATTCACCATCTGTAGACACAGTTAGCGCACATCTGACCATGTCTCCCTGACTTTCTACCCTTGATGAACAAGAACTGTAAGGAGCCTCAGAAAGCACCATTTCCAACATTCACCATCTGTAGACATAGTTAGCATACAGCTGTACACGTCTACCTTACTCACTACCCTAGGTGAAGGAGAACAGTAAGGAGCTCAGAAGGCACCATTTCCAACATTCACCATCTGTAGACACAGTTAGCGCACATCTGACCATGCCTCCCTTACTTTCTACCCTTGATGAACAAGAACTGTAAGGAGCCTCAGAAAGCACCATTTCCAACATTCACCATCTGTAGACACAGTTATTGCACATCTGACCAAGTCTCCCTTACTTTCTACCCTTGATGAACAAGGACTGTAAGAAGCCTCAGAAAGCACCATTTCCAACTTTCACCATCTGTAGACACAGTTAGCGTACAGCTGTACACATCTACCTTACTCATTACCCTAGGTGAAGGAGAACAGTAAGAAGCTGAGAAGGCACCATTTCCAACATTCACCAACTGTAGACACAGTTAGCGCACATCTGACCATGTCTCCCTTACTTTCTACCCTTGATGAACAAGAACTGTAAGGAGCCTCAGAAAGCACCATTTCCAACATTCACCATCTGTAGACACAGTTAGCGCACATCTGACCATGTCTCCCTTACTTTCTACCCTTGATGAACAAGAACTGTAAGGAGCCTCAGAAAGCACCATTTCCAACATTCACCATCTTTAGACACAGTTAGCGCACATCTGACCATGTCTCCCTTACTTTCTACCCTTGATGAACAAGAACTGTAAGGAGCCTCAGAAAGCGCCATTTCCAACATTCACCATCTGTAGACACAGTTAGCGCACATCTGACCATGTCTCCCTTACTTTCTACCCTTGATGAACAAGAACTGTAAGGAGCCTCAGAAAGCACCATTTCCAACATTCACCATCTGTAGACATAGTTAGCGTGCAGCTGTACACGTCTACCTTACTCACTACCCTAGGTGAAGGAGGACAGTAAGGAGCTCAGAAGGCACCATTTCCAACATTCACCATCTGTAGACACAGTTAGCGCACATCTGACCATGTCTCCCTTACTTTCTACCCTTGATGAACAAGAACTGTAAGGAGCCTCAGAAAGCACTATCTCCAACATTCACCATCTGTAGACATAGTTAGCGTACAGCTGTACACGTCTACCTTACTCACTACCCTAGGTGAAGGAGAACAGTAAGGAGCTCAGAAGGCACCATTTCGAACATTCACCAACTGTAGACATAGTTAGCGTATAGCTGTACACGTCTACCTTACTCACTACCCTAGGTGAAAGAGAACAGTAAGGAACTCAGAAGGCACCATTTCCAACATTCGCCCTCTGTAGACACAGTTAGCGCACATGTGACCATGTCTCCCTTACTTTTTACGATTGATGAACAAGAACTGTAAGGAGCATCAGAAAGCACCATTTCCAACATTCACCATCTGTAGACACAGTTAGCACACATCTGACCATGTCTCCCTTACTTTTTACGATTGATGAACAAGAACTGTAAGGAGCATCAGAAAGCACCATTTCCAACATTCACCATCTGTAGACACAGTTATCGCACATCTGACCATGTCTCCCTTACTTTCTACCCTTGATGAACAAGAACTGTAAGGAGCCTCAGAAAGCACCATTTCCAACATTCACCATCTGTAGACACAGTTAGCGCACATCTGACCATGTCTCCCTTACTTTCTACCCTTGATGAACAAGAACTGTAAGGAGCCTCAGAAAGCACCATTTCCAACATTCACCATCTGTAGACACAGTTAGCGGACATCTGACCATGTCTCCCTTACTTTCTACCCTTGATGAACAAGAACTGTAAGGAGCTTCAGAAAGCACCATTTCCAACATTCACCATCTGTAGACACAGTTAGCGCACATCTGACCATGTCTCCCTTACTTTCTACCCTTGATGAACAAGAACTGTAAGGAGCCTCAGAAAGCACCATTTCCAACATTCACTATCTGTAGACACAGTTAGCGCACATCTGACCATGTCTCCCTTACTTTCTACCCTTGATGAACAAGAACTGTAAGGAGCCTCAGAAAGCACCATTTCCAACATTCACCATCTGTAGACATAGTTAGCGTACACCTGTACACGTCTACCATACTCACTACCCTAGGTGAAGGAGAACAGTAAGGAGCACAGAAGTCACCATTTCCAACATTCACCATCTGTAGACACAGTTAGCGCACATCTGACCATGTCTCCCTTACTTTCTACCCTTGATGAACAAGAACTGTAAGGAGCCTCAGAAAACACCATTTCCAACATTCACCATCTGTAGACACAGTTAGCGCACATCTGACCATGTCTCCCTTACTTTCTACCCTTGATGAACAAGAACTGTAAGGAGCCTCAGAAAGTACCATTTCCAACATTCACTGTCTGTAGACACAGTTAGCGCACATCTGACCATGTCTCCCTTACTTTCTACCCTTGATGAACAAGAACTGTAAGGAGCCTCAGAAAGCACCATTTCCAACATTCACCATCTGTAGACACAGTTAGCGCACATCTGACCATGTCTCCCTTACTTTCTACCCTTGATGAACAAGAACTGTAAGGAGCCTCAGAAAGCGCCATTTCCAACATTCACCATCTGTAGACACAGTTAGCGCACATCTGACCATGTCTCCCTTACTTTCTACCCTTGATGAACAAGAACTGTAAGGAGCCTCAGAAAGCACCATTTCCAACATTCACCATCTGTAGACATAGTTAGCGTACAGCTGTACACGTCTACCTTACTCACTACCCTAGGTGAAGAGGACAGTAAGGAGCTCAGAAGGCACCATTTCCAACATTCACCATCTGTAGACACAGTTAGCGCACATCTGACCATGTCTCCCTTACTTTCTACCCTTGATGAACAAGAACTGTAAGGAGCCTCAGAAAGCAATATCTCCAACTTTCACCATCTGTAGACATAGTTAGCGTACAGCTGTACACGTCTACCTTACTCACTACCCTAGGTGAAGGAGAACAGCAAGGAGCTCAGAAGGCACCATTTCGAACATTCACCATCTGTAGACATAGTTAGCGTATAGCTGTACACGTCTACCTTACTCACTACCCTAGGTGAAAGAGAACAGTAAGGAACTCAGAAGGCACCATTTCCAACATTCGCCCTCTGTAGCCACAGTTAGCGCACATCTGACCATGTCTCCCTTACTTTTTACGATTGATGAACAAGAACTGTAAGGAGCCTCAGAAAGCACCATTTCCAACATTCACCATCTGTAGACACAGTTAGCACACATCTGACCATGTCTCACTTACTTTCTACCCCTGGTTGAACAAGAACTGTAAGGAGCCTCAGAAAGCTCCATTTCCAACATTCACCATCTGTAGACATAGTTAGCGTACAGCTGTACACGTCTACCTTACTCACTACCCTAGGTGAAGGAGAACAGTAAGGAGCTCAGAAGGCACCATTTCCAACACTCACCATCTGTAGACACAATTAGCGCACATCTGACCATGTCTCCCTTACTTTCTACCCTTGATGAACAAGAACTGTAAGGAGCCTCAGAAAGCACCATTTCCAACATTCACCATCTGTAGACACAGTTAGCGCACATCTGACCATGTCTCCCTTACTTTCTACACTTGATGAACAAGAACTGTAAGGAGCCAGAGAAAGCACCATTTCCAACATTCACCATCTGTAGACACAGTTAGCGCACATCTGACCATGTCTCCCTTACTTTCTACCCTTGATGAACAAGAACTGTAAGGAGCCTCGGAAAGCACCATTTCCAACATTCACCATCTGTAGACACAGTTATCGCACATCTGACCATGTCTCCCTTACTTTCTACCCTTGATGAACAAGAACTGTAAGGAGCCTCAGAAAGCACCATTTCCAACATTCACCATCTGTAGACAGAGTTAGCGGACATCTGACCATGTCTCCCTTACTTTCTACCCTTGATGAACAAGAACTGTAAGGAGCTTCAGAAAGCACCATTTCCAACATTCACCATCTGTAGACACAGTTAGCGCACATCTGACCATGTCTCCCTTACTTTCTACCCTTGATGAACAAGAACTGTAAGGAGCCTCAGAAAGCACCATTTCCAACATTCACTATCTGTAGACACAGTTAGCGCACATCTGACCATGTCTCCCTTACTTTCTACCCTTGATGAACAAGAACTGTAAGGAGCCTCAGAAAGCACCATTTCCAACATTCACCATCTGTAGACATAGTTAGCGTACACCTGTACACGTCTACCATACTCACTACCCTAGGTGAAGGAGAACAGTAAGGAGCACAGAAGTCACCATTTCCAACATTCACCATCTGTAGACACAGTTAGCGCACATCTGACCATGTCTCCCTTACTTTCTACCCTTGATGAACAAGAACTGTAAGGAGCCTCAGAAAGCACCATTGCCAACATTCACCGTCTGTAGACACAGTTAGCGCACATCTGACCATGTCTCCCTTACTTTCTACCCTTGATGAACAAGAACTGTAAGGAGCCTCAGAAAGCACCATTTCCAACATTCACCATCTGTAGACATAGTTAGCGTACAGCTGTACACGTCTACCTTACTCACTACCCTAGGTGAAGGAGAACAGTAAGGAGCTCAGAAGGCACCATTTCCATCATTCACCATCTGTAGACACAGTTAGCGCACATCTGACCACGTGTCCCTTACTTTCTACCCTTGATGAACAAGAACTGTAAGGAGCCTCCGAAAGCACCATTTCCAACATTCACCATCTGTAGACATAGTTAGCGTACAGCTGTACACGTCTACCTTACTCACTACCCAAGGTGAAGGAGAACAGTAAGGAGCTCAGAAGGCACCATTTCCAACATTCACCATCTGTAGACACAGTTAGCGCACATCTGACCACGTGTCCCTTACTTTCTACCCTTGATGAACCAGAACTGTAAGGAGCCTCAGACGGCACCATTTCCAACATTCACCATCTGTAGACACAGTTAGCGCACATCTGACCATGTCTCCCTTACTTTCTACCCTTAATGAACAAGAACTGTAAGGAGCCTCAGAAAGCACCAGTTCCAACATTCACCATCTGTAGACACAGTTAGCGCACATTTGACCATGTCTCCCTTACTTTCTACCCTTGATGAACAAGAACTGTAAGGAGCCTCAGAAAGCACCATTTCCAACATTCACCATCTGTAGACATAGTTAGCGTACAGCTGTACACGTCTACCTTACTCACTACCCTAGGTGAAGGAGAACAGTAAGGAGCTCAGAAGGAACCATTTCCAACATTCACCAACTGTAGACACAGTTAGCGCACATCTGACCATGTCTCCCTTACTTTCTACCCTTGATGAACAAGAACTGTAAGGAGCCTCAGAAAGCACCATTTCCAACATTCTCCTTCTGTAGACACAGTTAGCGCACATCTGACCATGTCTCCCTTACTTTCTACCCTTGATGAACAAGAACTGTAAGGAGCCTCAGAAAGCACCATTTCCAACATTCACCATCTGTAGACACAGTTAGCGCACATCTGACCATGTCTCCCTTACTTTCTACCCTCGATGAACAAGAACTGTAAGGAGCCTCAGAAAGCACCATTTCCAACATTCACCATCTGTAGACATAGTTAGCGTACAGCTGTACACGTCTACCTTACTCACTACCCTAGGTGAAGGAGAACAGTAAGGAGCTCAGAAGGAACCATTTCCAACATTCACCAACTGTAGACACAGTTAGCGCACATCTGACCATGTCTCCCTTACTTTCTACCCTTGATGAACAAGAACTGTAAGGAGCCTCAGAAAGCACCATTTCCAACATTCTCCTTCTGTAGACACAGTTAGCGCACATCTGACCATGTCTCCCTTACTTTCTACCCTCGATGAACAAGAACTGTAAGGAGCCTCAGAAAGCACCATTTCCAACATTCACCATCTGTAGACACAGTTAGCGCACATCTGACCATGTCTCCCTTACTTTCTACCCTTGATGAACAAGAACTGTAAGGAGCCTCAGAAAGCACCATTTCCAACATTCACCATCTGTAGACACAGTTAGCGCACATCTGACCATGTCTCCCTTACTTTCTACCCTCGATGAACAAGAACTGTAAGGAGCCTCAGAAAGCACCATTTCCAACATTCACCATCTGTAGACACTGTTAGCGCACATCTGACCATGTTTCCCTTACTTTCTACCCTTGATGAACAAAAACTGTAAGGAGCCTCAGAAAGCACCATTTCCAACATTCATCATCTGTGGACATAGTTAGCGTACAGCTATACACGTCTACCTTACTCACTACCCTAGGTGAAGGAGAACAGTAAGGAGCTCAGAAGGGACCATTTCCAACATTCACCATCTGTAGACACAGTTAGCGCACATCTGACCATGTCTCCCTTACTTTCTACCCTTGATGAACAAGAACTGTAAGGAGCCTCAGAAAGCACCATTTCCAACATTCACCATTTGTAGACACAGTTAGCGCACATCTGACCATGTCTCCCTTACTTTCTACCCTTGATGAACAAGAACTGTAAGGAGCCTCAGAAAGCACCATTTCCAACATTTACCATCTGTAGACACAGTTATCGCACATCTGACCATGTCTCCCTTACTTTCTACCCTTGATGAACAAGAACTGTAAGGAGCCTCAGAAAGCACCATTTCCAACATTCACCATCTGTAGACACAGTTAGCGCACATCTGACCATGTCTCCCTTACTTTCTACCCTTGATGAACAAGAACTGTAAGGAGCCTCAGAAAGCACCATTTCCAACATTCACCATCTGTAGACATAGTTAGCGTACAGCTGTACACGTCTACCTTACTCACTACCCTAGGTGAAGGAGAACAGTAAGGAGCTCAGTAGGCACCATTTCCAACATTCACCATCTCTAGACACAGTTAGCGCACATCTGACCATGTCTCCCTTACTTTCTACCCTTGATGAACAAGAACTGTAAGGAGCCTCAGAAAGCACCATTTCCAACATTCACCATCTGTAGACACAGTTAGCGCACATCTGACCATGTCTCCCTTACTTTCTACCCTTGATGAACAAGAACTGTAAGGAGCCTCAGAAAGCACCATTTCCAACATTCACCATCTGTAGACACAGTTAGCGCACATCTGACCATGTCTCCCTTACTTTCTACCCTTGATGAACAAGAACTGTAAGGAGCCTCAGAAAGCACCATTTCCAACATTCACCATCTGTAGACACAGTTAGCGCACATCTGACCATGTCTCCCTTACTTTCTACCCTTTATGAACAAGAACTGTAAGGAGCCTCAGAAAGCACCATTTCCAACATTCACCATCTGTAGACATAGTTAGCGTACAGCTGTACACGTCTACCTTACTCACTACCCTAGGTGAAGGAGAACAGTAAGGAGCTCAGAAGACACCATTTCCAACATTCACCTTCTGTAGACACAGTTAGCGCACATCTGACCATGTCTCCTTTACTTTCTACCCTTGATGAACAAGAACTGTAAGGAGCCTCAGAAAGCACCATTTCCAACATTCTCCTTCTGTAGACACAGTTAGCGCACATCTGACCATGTCTCCCTTACTTTCTACCCTCGATGAACAAGAACTGTAAGGAGCCTCAGAAAGCACCATTTCCAACATTCACCATCTGTAGACACAGTTAGCGCACATCTGACCATGTCTCCCATAATTTCTACCCTTGATGAACAAGAACTGTAAGGAGCCTCAGAAAGCACCATTTCCAACATTCACCATCTGTAGACACAGTTAGCGCACATCTGACCATGTCTCCCTTACTTTCTACCCTCGATGAACAAGAACTGTAAGGAGCCTCAGAAAGCACCATTTCCAACATTCACCATCTGTAGACACTGTTAGCGCACATCTGACCATGTCTCCCTTACTTTCTACCCTTGATGAACAAGAACTGTAAGGAGCCTCAGAAAGCACCATTTCCAACATTCACCATCTGTAGACACAGTTAGCGCACATCTGACCATGTCTCCCATAATTTCTACCCTTGATGAACAAGAACTGTAAGGAGCCTCAGAAAGCACCATTTCCAACATTCACCATCTGTAGACACAGTTAGCGCACATCTGACCATGTCTCCCTTACTTTCTACCCTCGATGAACAAGAACTGTAAGGAGCCTCAGAAAGCACCATTTCCAACATTCACCATCTGTAGACACTGTTAGCGCACATCTGACCATGTCTCCCTTACTTTCTACCCTTGATGAACAAAAACTGTAAGGAGCCTCAGAAAGTACCATTTCCAACATTCATCATCTGTGGACATAGTTAGCGTACAGCTGTACACGTCTACCTTACTCACTACCCTAGGTGAAGGAGAACAGTAAGGAGCTCAGAAGGGACCATTTCCAACATTCACCATCTGTAGACACAGTTAGCGCACATCTGACCATGTCTCCCTTACTTTCTACCCTTGATGAACAAAAACTGTAAGGAGCCTCAGAAAGTACCATTTCCAACATTCATCATCTGTGGACATAGTTAGCGTACAGCTGTACACGTCTACCTTACTCACTACCCTAGGTGAAGGAGAACAGTAAGGAGCTCAGAAGGGACCATTTCCAACATTCACCATCTGTAGACACAGTTAGCGCACATCTGCCCATGTCTCCCTTACTTTCTACCCTTGATGAACAAGAACTGTAAGGAGCCTCAGAAAGCACCATTTCCAACATTCACCATCTGTAGACATAGTTAGCGTACAACTGTACACGTCTACCTTACTCACTACCCTAGGTGAAGGAGAACAGTAAGGAGCTCAGAAGGCACCATTTCCAACATTCACCTTCTGTAGACACAGTTAGCGCACATCTGACCATGTCTCCTTTACTTTCTAACCTTGATGAACAAGAACTGTAAGGAGCCTCCGAAAGCACCATTTCCAACATTCACCATCTGTAGACACAGGTAGCGCACATCTGACCATGTCTCCCTTACTTTCTACCCTTGATGAACAAGAACTGTAAGGAGCCTCAGAAAGCACCATTTCCAACATTCACCATCTGTAGACACAGTTAGCGCACATCTGACCATGTCTCCCTTACTTTCTACCCTTGATGAACAAGAACTGTAAGGAGCCTCAGAAAGCACCATTTCCAACATTCACCATCTGTAGACACTGTTAGCGCACATCTGACCATGTCTCCCTTACTTTCTACCCTTGATGAACAAGAACTGTAAGGAGCCTCAGAAAGCACCATTTCCAACATTCATCATCTGTGGACATAGTTAGCGTACAGCTGTACACATCTACCTTACCCACTACCCTAGGTGAAGGAGAACAGTAAGGAGCTCAGAAGGGACCATTTCCAACATTCACCATCTGTAGACACAGTTAGCGCACATCTGACCATGTCTCCCTTACTTTCTACCCTTGATGAACAAGAACTGTAAGGAGCCTCAGAAAGCACCATTTCCAACATTCACCATCTGTAGACACAGTTAGCGCACATCTGACCATGTCTCCCTTACTTTCTACCCTTGATGAACAAGAACTGTAAGGAGCCTCAGAAAGCACCATTTCCAACATTCACCATCTGTAGACATAGTTAGCGTACAGCTGTACACGTCTACCTTACTCACTACCCTAGGTGAAGGAGAACAGTAAGGAGCTCAGAAGGGACCATTTCCAACATTCACCATCTGTAGACACAGTTAGCGCACATCTGACCATGTCTCCCTTACTTTCTACCCTTGATGAACAAGAACTGTAAGGAGCCTCAGAAAGCACCATTTCCAACATTCACCATTTGTAGACACAGTTAGCGCACATCTGACCATGTCTCCCTTACTTTCTACCCTTGATGAACAAGAACTGTAAGGAGCCTCAGAAAGCACCATTTCCAACATTCACCATCTGTAGACACAGTTATCGCACATCTGACCATGTCTCCCTTACTTTCTACCCTTGATGAACAAGAACTGTAAGGAGCCTCAGAAAGCACCATTTCCAACATTCACCATCTGTAGACACAGTTAGCGCACATCTGACCATGTCTCCCTTACTTTCTACCCTTGATGAACAAGAACTGTAAGGAGCCTCAGAAAGCACCATTTCCAACATTCACCATCTGTAGACATAGTTAGCGTACAGCTGTACACGTCTACCTTACTCACTACCCTAGGTGAAGGAGAACAGTAAGGAGCTCAGTAGGCACCATTTCCAACATTCACCATCTCTAGACACAGTTAGCGCACATCTGACCATGTCTCCCTTACTTTCTACCCTTGATGAACAAGAACTGTAAGGAGCCTCAGAAAGCACCATTTCCAACATTCACCATCTGTAGACACAGTTAGCGCACATCTGACCATGTCTCCCTTACTTTCTACCCTTGATGAACAAGAACTGTAAGGAGCCTCAGAAAGCACCATTTCCAACATTCACCATCTGTAGACACAGTTAGCGCACATCTGACCATGTCTCCCTTACTTTCTACCCTTGATGAACAAGAACTGTAAGGAGCCTCAGAAAGCACCATTTCCAACATTCACCATCTGTAGACACAGTTAGCGCACATCTGACCATGTCTCCCTTACTTTCTACCCTTTATGAACAAGAACTGTAAGGAGCCTCAGAAAGCACCATTTCCAACATTCACCATCTGTAGACATAGTTAGCGTACAGCTGTACACGTCTACCTTACTCACTACCCTAGGTGAAGGAGAACAGTAAGGAGCTCAGAAGACACCATTTCCAACATTCACCTTCTGTAGACACAGTTAGCGCACATCTGACCATGTCTCCTTTACTTTCTACCCTTGATGAACAAGAACTGTAAGGAGCCTCAGAAAGCACCATTTCCAACATTCTCCTTCTGTAGACACAGTTAGCGCACATCTGACCATGTCTCCCTTACTTTCTACCCTCGATGAACAAGAACTGTAAGGAGCCTCAGAAAGCACCATTTCCAACATTCACCATCTGTAGACACAGTTAGCGCACATCTGACCATGTCTCCCATAATTTCTACCCTTGATGAACAAGAACTGTAAGGAGCCTCAGAAAGCACCATTTCCAACATTCACCATCTGTAGACACAGTTAGCGCACATCTGACCATGTCTCCCTTACTTTCTACCCTCGATGAACAAGAACTGTAAGGAGCCTCAGAAAGCACCATTTCCAACATTCACCATCTGTAGACACTGTTAGCGCACATCTGACCATGTCTCCCTTACTTTCTACCCTTGATGAACAAGAACTGTAAGGAGCCTCAGAAAGCACCATTTCCAACATTCACCATCTGTAGACACAGTTAGCGCACATCTGACCATGTCTCCCATAATTTCTACCCTTGATGAACAAGAACTGTAAGGAGCCTCAGAAAGCACCATTTCCAACATTCACCATCTGTAGACACAGTTAGCGCACATCTGACCATGTCTCCCTTACTTTCTACCCTCGATGAACAAGAACTGTAAGGAGCCTCAGAAAGCACCATTTCCAACATTCACCATCTGTAGACACTGTTAGCGCACATCTGACCATGTCTCCCTTACTTTCTACCCTTGATGAACAAAAACTGTAAGGAGCCTCAGAAAGTACCATTTCCAACATTCATCATCTGTGGACATAGTTAGCGTACAGCTGTACACGTCTACCTTACTCACTACCCTAGGTGAAGGAGAACAGTAAGGAGCTCAGAAGGGACCATTTCCAACATTCACCATCTGTAGACACAGTTAGCGCACATCTGACCATGTCTCCCTTACTTTCTACCCTTGATGAACAAAAACTGTAAGGAGCCTCAGAAAGTACCATTTCCAACATTCATCATCTGTGGACATAGTTAGCGTACAGCTGTACACGTCTACCTTACTCACTACCCTAGGTGAAGGAGAACAGTAAGGAGCTCAGAAGGGACCATTTCCAACATTCACCATCTGTAGACACAGTTAGCGCACATCTGCCCATGTCTCCCTTACTTTCTACCCTTGATGAACAAGAACTGTAAGGAGCCTCAGAAAGCACCATTTCCAACATTCACCATCTGTAGACATAGTTAGCGTACAACTGTACACGTCTACCTTACTCACTACCCTAGGTGAAGGAGAACAGTAAGGAGCTCAGAAGGCACCATTTCCAACATTCACCTTCTGTAGACACAGTTAGCGCACATCTGACCATGTCTCCTTTACTTTCTAACCTTGATGAACAAGAACTGTAAGGAGCCTCCGAAAGCACCATTTCCAACATTCACCATCTGTAGACACAGGTAGCGCACATCTGACCATGTCTCCCTTACTTTCTACCCTTGATGAACAAGAACTGTAAGGAGCCTCAGAAAGCACCATTTCCAACATTCACCATCTGTAGACACAGTTAGCGTACAGCTGTACACGTCTACCTTACTCACTACCCTAGGTGAAGGAGAACAGTAAGGAGCTCAGAAGGAACCATTTCCAACATTCACCAACTGTAGACACAGTTAGCGCACATCTGACCATGTCTCCCTTACTTTCTACCCTTGATGAACAAGAACTGTAAGGAGCCTCAGAAAGCACCATTTCCAACATTCACCATCTGTAGGCACAGTTAGCGCACATCTGACCATGTCTCCCTTACTTTCTACCCTTGATGAACAAGAACTGTAAGGAGCCTCAGAAAGCACCATTTCCAACATTCACCATCTGTAGACACAGTTAGCGCACATCTGCCCATGTCTCCCTTACTTTCTACCCTTGATGAACAAGAACTGTAAGGAGCCTCAGAAAGCACCATTTCCAACATTCACCATCTGTAGACATAGTTAGCGTACAGCTGTACACGTCTACCTTACTCACTACCCTAGGTGAAGGAGAACAGTAAGGAGCTCAGAAGGCACCATTTCCAACATTCACCTTCTGTAGACACAGTTAGCGCACATCTGACCATGTCTCCTTTACTTTCTACCCTTGATGAACAAGAACTGTAAGGAGCCTCAGAAAGCACCATTTCCAACATTCACCATCTGTAGACACAGTTAGCGCACATCTGACCATGTCTCCCTTACTTTCTACCCTTGATGAACATGAACTGTAAGGAGCCTCAGAAAGCACCATTTCCAACATTCACCATCTGTAGACACAGTTAGCGTACAGCTGTACACGTCTACCTTACTCACTACCCTAGGTGAAGGAGAACAGTAAGGAGCTCAGAAGGAACCATTTCCAACATTCACCAACTGTAGACACAGTTAGCGCACATCTGACCATGTCTCCCTTACTTTCTACCCTTGATGAACAAGAACTGTAAGGAGCCTCAGAAAGCACCATTTCCAACATTCTCCTTCTGTAGACACAGTTAGCGCACATCTGACCATGTCTCCCTTACTTTCTACCCTCGATGAACAAGAACTGTAAGGAGCCTCAGAAAGCACCATTTCCAACATTCACCATCTGTAGACACAGTTAGCGCACATCTGACCATGTCTCCCTTACTTTCTACCCTTGATGAACAAGAACTGTAAGGAGCCTCAGAAAGCACCATTTCCAACATTCACCATCTGTAGACACAGTTAGCGCACATCTGACCATGTCTCCCTTACTTTCTACCCTTGATGAACAAGAACTGTAAGGAGCCTCAGAAAGCACCATTTCCAACATTCACCATCTGTAGACACTGTTAGCGCACATCTGACCATGTCTCCCTTACTTTCTACCCTTGATGAACAAGAACTGTAAGGAGCCTCAGAAAGCACCATTTCCAACATTCATCATCTGTGGACATAGTTAGCGTACAGCTGTACACATCTACCTTACCCACTACCCTAGGTGAAGGAGAACAGTAAGGAGCTCAGAAGGGACCATTTCCAACATTCACCATCTGTAGACACAGTTAGCGCACATCTGACCATGTCTCCCTTACTTTCTACCCTTGATGAACAAGAACTGTAAGGAGCCTCAGAAAGCACCATTTCCAACATTCACCATCTGTAGACACAGTTAGCGCACATCTGACCATGTCTCCCTTACTTTCTACCCTTGATGAACAAGAACTGTAAGGAGCCTCAGAAAGCACCATTTCCAACATTTACCATCTGTAGACACAGTTATCGCACATCTGACCATGTCTCCCTTACTTTCTACCCTTGATGAACAAGAACTGTAAGGAGCCTCAGAAAGCACCATTTCCAACATTCACCATCTGTTGACATAGTCAGCGCACTGCTGTACATGTCTCCCTTACTTTCTACCCCGCGTGAAGAAGAACTGTAACATGCTGCAGAAAGCACCATTCAAAACATTCACCATGTGTTCACATTGTTAGAGTGCACCTGTACATGTGTCCCTTACTTTCTACCCTAGGAGAAGAAAAGCTGTAAGGAGCTGCAGGATGAACCATTTACAACATTCACCTGCTGTGGACTTAATTAGCCCATAGCTGTACATGTCTCCCTTACATTGTACGCTACGTGTAGGAGGACTGTACGGAGCTGCGGAAAGCACCAATTCCAACATTCACCATTTCAACACATAGTTAGCGCACATCTGACCATGTCTCCCTTATTATCTACCCTTGATGAGGAGAACTGTAAGGAGCCTCAGAAAGCACCATTTCCAACATTCACAATCTGTAGACATAGTTAGCGCACACCAGTACATGTCACCCTTACTATCTACCCTAGGTGAAGGAGAACTGTAAGGATCTGCAGAAAACACAATTTCCAACTTTCGACATCTCTTGGCAGATTTAGCGTATACCTGTACATGAATCCCTTACTTTCTACCCTAGGTGAAGGATAACTGTATGGAGCCTCAGAATGCATCATTACCAATATTCACCATCTGTAGACATAGTTAGCGCACATCTGACCATGTCTCCCTTACTTTCTACCCTTGATGAACAAGAACTGTAAGGAGCCTCAGAAAGCATTATTTCCAACATTCGCCATCTGAAGACATAGTTAGCGTACAGCTGGACACGTCTCCCTTACTCTGTACCCTAGGTGAAGGAGAACAGTAAGGCGCTCAGAAGGCACCATTTCCAATATTCACCATCTGTAGACATAGTTTGCGCACAGCTGTACCTGTCGCCCTTACTTTCTACCCTCGGTGATGGAGGACTGTAAGGAGCTGCGGAAAGCACCATTTCCAACATTCACCATCTGTAGCCATAGTTAGCGCACATCTCACCATGTCTCCATTACTTTCTACCCTTGATGAAGAAGAACTGTAAGCAGCCTCAGAAAGCACCATTTCCAACATTCACCATCTGTAGACATAGTTAGCGGACATCTGACCCTGTCTCCCTTACTTTCTACCCTTGATGAAGAAGAACTGTAAGTAGCCTCAGAAAGCACCATGTCCAACATTCACCATCTGTAGACATAGTTAGCGTACAGCTGTACACGTCTCCCTTACTCTCTACCCTAGGTGAAGGAGAACAGTAAGGAGCTCAGAAGGTACCATTTCCAATATTCACCATCTGTAGACATAGTTTGCGCACAGCTGTACACGTCTCCCTTACTCTACACCCTAGGTGATGGAGAACAGGAAGGAGAACAGTAAGGAGCTCAGAAGGCACCATTTCCAATATTCACCATCTGTAGACATAGTTAGTGCACAGCTGTACATGTCTCCCTTACTTTCTACCCTCGGTGAAGGAGAACTGTAGGGAGCTGCAGAAAGCACCATTTCCTACATTCACCATCTTAAGACATAGTTAGCGCACACCTGACCTTGCCTCCCAAACTTTCTACGCTTGATGAAGGTGAACTGTAAGGAGCCTCAGAAAGCACCATTTCCAACATTCACCATCTGTAGACATAGTTAGCGTACAGCTGTACACGTCTCCCTTACTCTCTACCCCAGGTGAAGGAGAACAGTAAGGAGCTCAGAAGGCACCATTTCCAATATTCACCATCTGTAGACATAGTTAGCGCACAGCTGTTTATGCATCCCATACTTTCTACCCTAGATGAAGAAGAACTGTAAGGAGCTGCAGAAAGCTTTCTTACCAACTTACACCATCTGTGGACATAGCTAGTGCCCTGCTGGGTATGTCTCCTTTACGTTACATTCT